>NW_020954576.1:4165194-4582923 GCF_900497805.2 Vombatus ursinus
AAAGAGCTGCTATAAATATTTTTGTACATGTGGGTCTGATGGGGTTGGGATCTGGATCCCAGAAAGGAAAAACCCTGGACTTTCCCACAAGGCCAAATCTCTGGCTTTCTCCTGAGGCTATAATCCCATCAATTGGCCTTTCATTGTGGCTTTGCCCAATCACGCAATTCACTGTTACCCTTAACCTAGCCTAGCCCTCCATTGTTTTACCTTCATTTTCCACCCTTAATCCTAGCTAGGCTCCATCCTCCCTTGGCTACGAGGTCTAGGGCCCAGGTGTTCAGTTCACCCTAGCTTATTGGCCACTCCCATCCAGATCTCCTTAGACCCCCTCCTCCAGTCACCCCAAACTACTTGGCCACTCCTAGATCCCTCCCACAGCCTTTCTGTATATAAGGTCCATCTTGTCTCTGTTAAGGTGTTCGGATTCTTAAAACCTAGCCACAGCTCAGATTCTTACAATCTAACTAATAGCTCACAGATGCTCAGATTCCTTAAGAGTCTGGCCAATATGACAGATGTTCTAATAAACCTTACCTTTGGCTGAAAGAAGGCTTGGGTCGAATTCTTTCGGGCAAAAACCCGTGTATCATGATTTTGGGATCCCAGCACCCTTAATCCCCTGAACCTCAACAAGTCCTTTTCCCATTTTCCCATTTTTATGATCTCTTTGGGATATAGACAATTTTATAGCCCTTTGGGCATAGTTCCAAGTTGCTCCCCAGAATAGCTGGATCAATTCACAACTCCACCAACAATGCGTTAGTGTTCCGATTTTCCCACATCTTCTCCAACCTTTATCATTTTCTTGTTTTGTCATGTTAGCCAATCTGACAGTTGTGATTTGGTACCTCACAGAGTCATTTTGCTTTGCATTTCTTTAATTTAGATTTAGATTCTGATTTAGAGCATTTTTTCATGTGACTATAAATAGCTTTAATTTCTTCTTCTGAAAACTGTCTATTCATATCCTTTGACCACTTATCAATTAGGGAATGACTTGTATTCTTATAAATTCAACCCAGTTGAGACTGGATTTGAACTCAGGTGCTCTAACTATTGGGTCACCTAGCTGCCCCTATATTACATTAATTCTTGAACACAAGTCTCCCTCTCTTCCCTTGGGAAGCTATCCTTCATAACAAAGAGGAGGGAAAAGCAATTCAGTAAAACTACCAACATATCAATGGTTTCTGCCATTATATGCAATATTTCTCATTCATAGTCACCACCTTTGCAATGAAGGGAGGGAGGTGCATTTCCTCAACTTTTCTCTGGAGGTAACCCTGCTTATTATAATTAGGTAGCATTCAGTATTTCTGATGCTAATCTGGGAGAGTGGAACCACCAAAAGAAAGCAGCTTTTCATTAAATATCAAGAGGCTGATTTACCACAAGCCCCAAGGAAACTGATCCTTTATGATGCAGGTGTCTTGTCCAAGAGACTCGGTCCTCAGTTTCCTCATTTTTAAAATGAGAGGCTTGGACTAGATGATCTCTAAGGCCTCTTCCAGTTCTAGCATTCTGGAATTCTATGATCCTGCAATCAGTGAAATATAAGAATCCTTTGGAAGAGAATGACTATTTTTTACTCTTCTTAAAAGGGAGAGAACAATAAACAAACAAACAAACAAATAAACAAACAAACAAATAAATGAATAAATGAAATAAAAAAATTTAAAATTTAAATTAAAAAAAGGGAGAGAACAAACATTTATTAAATGCTCACTATGTTCCAGGCACTATGCTAACCACTTTAAAAATATTATCTTTATATGGTCCCCGCAACAACCCTGTGATATAGACCCTATTATCCCTATTTTACAATTGAGAAAACTGATGCAGACAAAAGTTAAGTGACTTGACCAAGGTCACACAGCTAATAAATATTGGAGGCAGGGTTTGAACTCAGGTCTTCCTGAGTTAGGTCTTTCTCCAGACCCAATGAAAATTTTGGTTAGGCAGATGCCATTGTCTAGATATTGTTTTGCTATGAAAATGAGTCCATGTATTGAATTAGCTGACCATTAATCCACTTAACTGCATATGGGACTAATTCTCTTTCTTGCTTCTAGGTTAAGGGTATGGAGGGCCAAGAAAGAAATATATAAAAACTAAAAATGGGTGGAGTTCTCACAGGAAGGTGCTTGAAAAGGACAGGAAGCCAAACTGAATTTTTTCATAGAATTTGGAGTTGGAAGGTGCCACATTTGCAACCATCTAGTTTCAACATACTTACTTTACAGATAAGGAAATTGAAGCCCAGCAAAATGGAATGACTTATGGTTAAACAAGAAATGAGTGGTGTTTTCAGAATATTAGTTTGGGGGCAACTGGTTGGCTCAGTGGATAGAGCACTGGCCCTGAAGTCAGGAGAACCTAAGTTCAAATGCAGTCTAAGACACTTGACGCTTACTAGCTGTGTGACCTTGGGCAGGTCACTTAACCTCAATTGCCTTGCCAAAAAAAAAAGGTAAATTAAAAAAATATTAATTTGGTAGCTATGTGGGAGATGATGAAGGCCTGATCTAGAGCGGTGCTCATGTGATTGAAGAGTAGGGAGCAAATGCAGGAAATGTAGAGGTTGAAATGACAAGAATTAGCAACTGATTAATGTGTGATTGAGAGAAAGGAAAGTCACCACCAGGTTCTCTGAGGCTGCAAACTTGTGAGTATTCCTGACAGCAATACAAAAGTTAGAGGAGGAGCAGGTTTGGGTGGAAAGATGAAGAATTCTGGTTTTGACATACGATTTGCATGCCACTCATTCCTAATTTAACATGGAATAGGGTTTAGATTGTGGAGATATCATTAATTTATAATTTGCCTCATCTGGCAAATCACCTGCTTTTGCTTACTATGCTGCCATTTAATTTAAAAAACAAAGAAAGAAAGAAAACTGGGAACTTCTAAGGTCAACTAAATTCAGTTTTCACCATGCTACCAGACCAGCCAAGAAATATTCAGTGATCAAGTAAAATATTTAATAAGGATGGAATCTTAGGGGCAGCTAGGTGGTACAGCGGATAGAGCTACCAGCCCTGGAGTCAAGTGGATCTGAGTTCAAATGTGGCCTCAGACACATAACACTTAGTAGCTAAGTGACCACTTACTAGCTGTGCAACTCTGCACAAGTCACTTACCCCCAAATGCCTTGCCCCCCCCAAAAAAGGATGCAATCTTGGAGTAATTAATACCAATCTCAGTGCCAATTTTTCAACAAATACATCTTCACACTTGTTTCCAAAATTATTTAAAAAAAAAAAAGAACAACCATGGTAAAATCTCTGGTTTGGGAGGCTTCAACTACACCAAGTCCAGATCTCTGCTTAGAATTTCTGCTGGTTTCCACAGTTTGACTAGCAATAGTACATTCGCCTCTGTTTTTCTCTTCTTCGGCATGCTCTCAATGGTGGACCAGAAGGCTAGACCACTGCTGTCCCTATTCTCACAGCAGATGCTACCATTATCCCTCTGTTTTCACCCTTCCTGCACTTTCAGCCACATTCCAATGGAAAATGTAGTCTTGTTTTCTAGAGAAATTAGATGCACTATTACCTCTACCTATCCTTACCTCCTCTACAATAATTGCCATTTTCATCTTTTGTAATCCTTATCAATTTTATAGATATGAGATGTCATCTCAAAATTGTTATAATTTGTATTTCTCTTTTATTAGTGATTTGGAACATTTTTCAGATGGTTGTTGATAGCTTTTCATCATTTAAAACTGTTGATGTGCTTTGATTGCTTAATTATTGGAGAATGGCTCCTGTTCCTATATATTTATATCAATTTCCTATGTATCTTGGAAATCAGATCTTTATCAGAGAAACTTGCTGCAAAGATTTTTGTCCAGTTCACTCTTTCCATTCTAACTGCACTGATTTCACTTATGCAAAAACTTCTCAATTTCCTATAATTATATTATCTTCCTATGATCATCTCTAGCCTTTGTTTGGTTAAGAATATTCTCTCTAGCCATTGTTATCAGAAGTATTTTCTCTAATTTTTTTGGGGAGGAGGAATTGTTCTTTTTGTATTTAGCCCCATTTGAAATGTGGTGTAAGAAATTGATCCAATCCTAATTTGCACAAAATGGATTTCCAGTTTTCCTAGCATCCTTTATTAAATAGAGAATAATTACCCCAGTAATTGATATCCTTAGGTTTATCAAACACTGTGCTAATATGTTCGATTGCTTCTGGGTCTTCTTTATCTAACTATTACACTGATCAACCTTTCTATTGTTTAACTAGTACCAAACAGTTTTAGTAGTTACTATTTTTTTTTTTTTTTAGGCTAAGCAATGGGGTTAAGTGACTTTGCCCAGGGTTACACAGCTGGTGAGTATTACGTGTCTGAGGCCTGATTTGAATTCAGGTCCTCCTGACTCCAGGGCCGGTGCTCTATCCACCGTGCCACCTAGCTGCCCATGTAGTTAATATTTTGTAGCATAGTTTGAGATCTGTTACTGCTAAGCCCCCTTCATTCCTACCTTTCCCCTTATTTCTCAGTATCTCTTTTTAAGAAGATAACCTCTTCATCAAATTGAATGTGTTAAGGACCATGGCTGTTCGGATTAACTTGGTGGTGTTCATTCACATACTACATATTTATTGAAGATCTGTTAAGTGTAAGGTATTACAGGAGTTATAACAAATGGTAAGACAGGGTCCCTTCCCTCTGGGAGCCCATTGTCGAGAGGTTACCGACATGGCCCCATGGTCCTCACTTCTGTTTTCATCAAGTAGCTCTTCTGGTACCTTCTCTGCCACTGTGAGAAGGCTGCTGGGAAGGGAGGATAATGCACAAAGGAGCACTGAGCATCTGTGGATTCTGTAGCTGTGTTTCACATCAAACCCCAGAAGCCACATGAGGCTAATTTCCCTACTACAAAACATTGTTTTTCTGATGTAGATGAATGAGCTCCAGATATTGTCCCTTGTTGGGGAGAACATTTCCCCATTGTGTACAGGAAAGCTGGCCAATGCCCTGGTCTTGTATAACCCAGAGAGTGGCACTGCCTCCCACAACTGCAGGGATCTTTACTTCATCAAAGCTAACTTACGGAACACAGAAGAGGCTCATAGAGGTGGTGGGGGATGGGCTGGGGTGACTGTGATGGCAAACATTCTTTAGTCAGTGGTGGAGTTGGAATCAGTTTCCAAGTCTCCTTATGCCAGGGTATTAGATTTTTCTACAAGGTCACACTGCTTCTAAAATGCCAAATATTTCCTTTATTCCTCTTCTTTCAGACAACTCATTGAAAAACAATTTTCAATGCCTTGTCCAGTCCTCTTTCCTCCCTGTCTTTCCTACTTCTCAATCTTCTTATGATCATAGAATCATGGATTTAAACCTGGAAGGGACCTCAGAGGACATTTAGTCCAACCCCTCTCATTTTACAGATGAGAAAACTTGGGCTTGTAAAGATTGCCTAAGGTTACACAGACAGTAAATCCTCCTCCTCTTCTTTCTTCTTCTCTCTAAATGTGCTGAATCATTGTCCTTCCTTTTGGATATTGCCAATGATATTAAGCTTTCTTAACCAAGTAGTCCTCTTTGTAGAGAAACAACAAATCTAATAATTTGTCAACAAAGTGATGCACAGAATCCCAAAACAGACCCTCTCCTTTAAAATCTTTTATCTCTGTTGCCACATGATTCAATCACAAAGAAGCCGAGAAAATAGCCATTAGATTTCAATTGTTGCTGGGATGTTGTCCTTGCTAAGCTACTATTAGTGAGCTCTTCTGTCCCCATTCCCTCCTCTCTGTCCCTGTGAAGTAAGGTCATAGCTACAAGGAAAGGTGGCAATAGGAGGCAGGAACTGAAGTGATTGTACTTTGATAGGGCTGGCTAGAAGGTCATGGAACTCATAAACATATTTTTTCTCCTTATGGCCTATAGAGCTCTGTGCTAACAGCTCCTTGCATTTGTCTTTTCTTAAGGTTCCTGGTAGCTTCATCTGATACTGAAGCTTCAAGGGGATGGTGAAAGTAAGCATTTGAAAGGTTGAAAAATACAACTTCTTTTTTCTCAGGCAGAAATAGGCATTTTTGCATTCTGGACAATGTCTGAAAAATTATACTTACCTGTATTTGAAGGATTTGCTCATTCACTCTCACCAGGGACTGAGTCTTCACCATAACATATATGCCTTATCGCAAAATAAATCCCCATAGAATATGGAGAGCACAATTTTCTGGTGGGAAATTATTTATAATAATATTAACAAGTATAACTTATACCCTCCTGGCATGCTACATCATAGGTGACTGCCTACCCCTCGTTCCAGATCTGACTATTCTCAAGGCAAAGAGTGGCAATAATATATATGTCTCTTTGCTTTGGCAAATATATTTGAGGATTAAGAGGGCATAACAACTGAGGGAAGGCTTCATGGAATAGGAGGCACCTCAGTGGAACCTTAAAGGAATGCAAAAATCTTATGGTAAAAATGATCATGTCAGGACTTGGTCTGATATCTCCTAAAATAGCTATAATCAAAAGGCTCAACTTCATGAGTTGGTGAAATAGATCATCAGCCACCCATCTCTTATAAGCTGAGATATACCGGAAAGTCAATTTAATTTAATCAGCATTTATTAAGTATTTACTTTGTGCAAGGTACTATACTAGGGTCACAGAGATAATATAAAATCTCTTTCAAGGAGTGTATTTTTTGGAATAACTTTTAAATTAATATTTTATTTTTCCCAATTACATGTAAAAACAATTTTAAGTATTTAAAAATTATTTTGAGTTCCAAATTCTTTCCTTCCCTTCTCTCCACCATCCCTGATATGGTGAGCAATTTGATATAGGTTATACATGTGCAATCATGTTGCCAAAGAACATACAGACATCCTCTCCCCCTCCACACACACAAACTACAAAAAATAAAAAAAGTGAAAAAGAGTATGCTTCAATCTGCATTTAGACTTTATTGGTTCTTTCTCTGGAGGTGTATAGCATTTTTCATCATGAGTCCTTTGGGATTATTTCGGATCATTGCATTGCTAAGAATAGCTAAGTCATTCATAGTCGATCATCATACAATATTGGTGTTTCTGTGTACAACCTCTGCTCATTTTACTTTACATCAGTTCATGTAAGTCCAGGTTTTTCTGAAAGAATCCTGTTTTTCATTTCTTATAGCATAATACTACATAATCATATGTCAATTGATGATCCCCTCAATTTCTAATTCTTTGCCAACCCCCAAAAAATAAATATTTTTATACAAATAGGTCCTTCCATCTCCTCCTCCAGCCTTTAAAAAAGTGTCTTTGGCATACAGACTAGTAGTGCTGGATTAAAGGGTATGCATATTTTAATAGCCCTTTGGGCACAGTTTCAAATTGCTCTCCAGAATGATTGAATCAATTCACAACTCCACCTACAATGCATTAGTGTCCCAATTTTCCCATATCCCCGCCAACATTTATCATTTTCCATTTCTGTCACATTAGCCAATCTTACAGGTATGAGGTGGTACCTCAGAGTTGTTTTAATTTTCATTTCTCTAATCAATAGTGATTTAGAGCATTTCTTCATATGATTATAGATAGCTTTGATTTCTTCATCGGAAAACTGCCTATTCATATCCTTTGGCCATTTATCAATTGGGGAATAACTGGAAGAATTTCCTTTAAAAACATTTTTAAAAATAATTTTTCCATCTTATTTTTAACATAACCAAAATTTCTTCCAATATCTCTCCTCTTTTATTCCAGAGAGCCATCCCACATAACAAAAAATGTTATTAAAGAAAAAAAGAGCAAAAAGATCAGCAAAATTTATCAATACATGGAAAAAACATCAGAATATATGTACAGTGTACCACACTCTTGATCTTACTATCTCAGCAAAGTGGTGGAGTTGGAATGTTTTCTTTGGAGCCATGTTTATTCTTTATAATTTTACAACATTCACTTTTGATTATTTTATTCATTTACATTGTTGAATATTACACATCACAGAACTAGTTGTGTATATTGTTTTCTTAGCTCTGCCTAATTGCCTCTGAATCAGTTAATGCAAATCTTTCCATGCTTTTCTGGATTCATCAAATTTGTCACTTCTTAAACACAGTTATAGTCTGTTACATTCACATACTACATTAAAAAAAACTATTCCCCAATTGATTGGCATCTATTTTATTTCCCTCAATTCTTTGCTATTACATTTTGTTGTTTATGGGGACTTACTTTTTATTAATGGTTTATTTAGACTATATGCTTAGTAGTAGAATCCCAGTACGGACATTTTTGTCACTTTATTTACATAATTCTGAATTGCTTTCCCAAATGGTTGTACTGATTCACTGCAAGGACTTTGCATTCTATTAAGGACAGGTTGTAACACTCTTACAGATAAGTAAATATAAGATAATTTAAAGAGATTAAAGAGATAAACAAGGGGATTGGGAAAGAATTCCCAAATGGCAAATCACATTAGCTTTGAAGGAAGTTATAAATTCTAAGAAGCAAGGGAATAGGGAGTACATTCCATCTACGTGGGACAATATTTGTAAAGGCATAGTGATAGAAAATGAAATGCTGAGTTTGAGAATAATAAGTGGGCCAGTTCAGCTGGAACACAGAAACTCATTGATATCCTCAAATATTCCCCAATCCAGGTTGCAATTCCTTGTATAGTTCAATGTATAACTCAAAGCCTGAGGGTCCAGATAAATAAGTCTTTTAATAAAACCACATCTAACAATCCTCAGGTAAAAGCAATCATCAAAGCACTAATAAATCCAGAAAAGTAAAAACTACCAGTGAGGAGATTAAAAACAGTCAACAAGGAAATTGCCTGGACTCTCAGGAGCCTTTGATAACATGGTAAACCTGTTTTTATATAGTTGTTGTATAAGGACCTCCCATGAGGATCCTATATTGATCTTCCTGGGGACAAAATTAACTCATACTCTTCTAGGTCAGCTCCACAGAGTCTCGGTTTACAACAGTGCTGATTAGTATTGTGAGAGTTCAGAGATTACCTCAAACCTCCCAAGTTTTCCAGTGTCCTGGACCACAACATTCCAAATAGCTTATGGGGTAAATGAATTTCTCCAATTAGAGGTTCATTCCTCCACAAAAGTCCTCATCATGATCTGGAGGTAATCTTGGAATCTTGAAGGCTGTGCCAGCAAAATGCAATCTCTGGTAGATTATATAAAATTGGAAAGACTTTGGATATAGTCCTGGAGACAGACTATCTGCTGTCCAATGTCCAACCTAATTAAGAACAGAGAGGCCCATTTCTAGAAGGTTGGCCAGTAAATGATGACTTTTTTAGCCAAGACAGTATGTGGTATTTTTTAAAATACCAGTTATGCTGAAATCCTGGGTACCCTTTTAACTTTCCTCAGTGAAAGTGGTGGAGTGGGAAAAGGTGGACAGAGGTTGGTAGCAACCACATGGTTTCAGACTAAATTCATTTAACTTTTGATCCTCTTAATGGAAGATAATTATAGATTCATTGTACATAACTTCATCTGGGCCATCCCTGCTATGAGTAATCCTCCTATTCCATCCTTCTATTTGGTCTTTATCTCATACCTCCTCACTGGCCCTTCCCCATCCCCCAATTATAGCCAACAACCTAGCCTCCTAATTCACTGAGAAGATTGAGTCAGTTTGACATTCTTGAGCCCTCCTCCTTCATTTATCAAACCTTGGCACCATCATTACCCTCTCTTTTCTTTTTTACTCTACTCATAGAAGAGATGTCTCCACCATTCATTAAGGCTAATGCTTTTACCTGTGCCAGTGATTCCATTCCACCTATTGTTTTTGAGACCTTGCTCTAGCAGTCATTCCTACTCTTTTGTACTAGGAATTATGGAACTTATTATCTCAGAAGTACTTAAAAGGCAATAGAAAGCTCCATGATGCTTGTTAATAGGTCTAGGTATAGTGCCACAGATGACTTCCATGGAAGAAATGGAGTGAAAATCATCATCATGAACACAGGACTAGAAAAGAAAATGTGTAGGCCAAATAATATGAACAAGAGATAACCGTCTAAGGTTTGTACTTCAATCAAAGAATCATTAAAAGACCTTGAAGAGGGCCTCCAACACACAAGTAGCTCCTCTATGGAGGATTTATGGGAGGGTTTTAATAAGAATTGCATAAGATAAAATGGCATGGATAAATCAGATTGGCTAATATGACAGAAAGGAAGATGATAAATGTTGGAGGGCATGTGGAAAAGTAGAGACACTAATATACTGTTGTTGGAGTTGTGAACTGATCCAGCCATTCTGGAGAACAATTTGGGACTGTGCCCAAAAGGCTATAAAACTATACACACCCTATAATCCAGCAATACCACTACTAGGTCTATACCCCAAATAGATCAAAGGAAAAGGAAAAAGACATGTAGTGGCAAAGAATTGGAAATTGAGGGGATGTTCATCAGTTGGGGAATAGCTGAACAAGTTATGGTATATGATTGTGCTAGAATACTATTGTGCTATAAGAAATGCAAGCAGGATGATTTCAGAAAAAAAAAAAAACCTGGGAAGACTTACATGAACTGATATAAAGTGAAGCTCCAAGCCTTAAATGATAGTTCATTAGCAGAGAAGTAGACCGAGGGAACAAAAAAGAACGGAAGGGAAATATTTGGAATCACTGATGATTTTTATCATTCTGAATCAATCAACAAGCCTTTATTAAGCACTTATAGGTAGCTGGTATACAAAATTGTAAAGAAGAAGGGGCAGCTAGATGGTTCAGTGGGTAAAACACTGGGCCTGGAGTCAGGAAGACCTGAGCTCAAATTCAGCCTCAGACACTGACTAGTTGTGTGACCTTGGGCAAGTCACTTAACCTTTGTTTGCCTAGGAGGCAGCCAGGTGGATCAATGGGTAGAGTACTGGAATTGGAGTCAGAAGACCTGAGGTACTTACTAGCTGTGTGTCACTGGGCACATTACTTAACCTTTGTTTGCCTTAATCCACTGGAAAAGGAAATGGCAAACCACTCCAGTATCCTTGCCAAGAAAACCTCATAGACAATATGGTCCACGGGGTCACAAGGAGTAGGGCACGACTGAACAACAACAAAGAAGAGTAACAGAAAATAAGTGTGGAGAGATAAGTTGGAGCCAGGTTGTGAAGGGCTTTAAATGTCAAAGAGAAGAGTTTGTCTTTGATCTTAGAGGTAGAAGGGTACCATTGGTGTTTACTGAGCAGGGTTGTACCAGGGTCAGACTTGTGCTTTAGGAATGTTACTTTGGGAGCTTTGAGGAGGATGGAATAATGAGCCAGAGACTTGAGGGCTGGAGACCAATTAGGAGGTCCTTGAAATGGTCAAATGGGAGATGGTAAGGGCCTGTACCAGGATGGTTGTCCTTCCTGTGAGTGGAGAGGAAGGTGAAAATGTGAGAAGTGTTGTGAGAGGTGAGAGAGAAGAGTAACAAAAAATAATCATGGAGAGGTGGGCTGGAGCCAGGTTGTGAAGGGCTTTAAATGTCAGAGAGGGGAGTATGTCACCTCCATGTACATACCTACACACATATATACCCACGCATACGCTGGAACTCTTACCAAGATGAAATGTGCAGGTAAAACCTGGCAGCTAATTTGATATGTGGGGTAAGGGAGAGTGAATAGTGAAGGACGTCTCTAAGATTCTAAATGTTGGTGAGTAGAAGAATGGTGGTACTCTTGACAATAAAGTCAAGTTCAAAATCTGAAGGGACTTTATAATACAGTGTAGTGAGAAGTCAAAGGATCTAAGCCCATATGGAGGCTCTGCATGAATAAATGAATATTTATTAAGCACCTACTATATGCCAGGCTCTGAGCTAGTCACTTTACAAATGTTTATCTCCCTGGATCCTCAGAACAATCACGGGAGGTAGGTGCTATTATTATCCTTTTTTAAATTGAGGAAACTGAGGCAGTCAGAGGTTGAGTCACTCTTCCAGGGTCACACAGATAGTAAGCGTCTGAGGTCAGATTTGAACTCAGGTCTTTCTGACTCCAAGACTATTATTTTATATACTGTGCCATCTAGTTGCCTCTGAACCCTTTGGAAAAATCAATTCTTCTCTCTGGGCCTCAGTTTCTTCATCTAAAAAGAGAGGAGGTTGTTGTTGTTGTTAAGTTGTTTTTAGTCATGTCTGACTCTTTGTGATCCCATTTGAGGTTTTTGGTTTGCCGTTTCCTTCTCCAGCTCATTTGACAGATGAGAAAACTGAGGCAAACAGGATTAAATGACTCGCTCAGGGTCACACAGCTCATAGGTATCTGCAGCCAGACTTGAACTCAGGAAGGTGAGTCTTGCCAGAGCTCTATCCACATTTAGATGATCGCTAAAATCTCTCCTAGCTCTAAATTTATGGTCCTACTCTCCCAAAGGCAATGGAAAGCTTCCCTGAGGAAATGAATGACTTGACCCCACCCCAACTCCCCATAGACTTGCCCACCTGTCATGGAACTCATGAACGCTTGGTGTGACCGTTTGCTTCTCTTGCAAATTCTAGCAGATGAATGCTTAAAATAATTTAAAATAATTTAAAATACTTAAAAATAAAATCCTGATACCTTTGCCGTGAGCTTCTTGGCATTTGTGCTGAAAAAATGACTTGTACTCTCAGAACTAATGTCACCTTTGAACCTTTGGCTATTCTGGGAAGGTGGATCTAACTGCAGTCCCCTCAAACATATGACAATGGTGAGCTCAAAGGACTGCCCTGGAGTGTAAGGGCAAGGTATGATGTGCTAGGACTGCAGGCAAAATTCTTACATTGGAACAATGAAGTCTTTCTGCTGAGCCTACCCCAACCCACAGCCTACCTTGCTTGTCTTTTCTGTCATCCTCCTAGGACATCTCAGCTAGAGAACTAATAGATTAATGGTGCCATGTTTGGATTTAACTAGGGTGTTTCTGGAACTAAGACTTAACTCATAGGAATTCATGGGAACTTCAGGCATATTTGGAGGTGAGGGATGGGAAAAGAGGCTTTCCAGCTTTCTTCAAATCACACCTTGCTATGAGAGTCAACATACCTGTTGTTGCCAGCCCTGTGTTGTTTTTCTTTTTTCACTGATGGTGAAACAAAGGATCAAGAGAGTTGTCCAGACCCCCAGGTGCCCTGTGAGAAAGCTACCAGCTGGGTTACACTGCCTTGCTTCTATCTAACTTTCTTAGCTACCCAGAGTGTGTGTGTGTGTGTGTGTGTGTGTGTGTGTGTGTGTGTTTACCACTTGTAAAGGAAAAAAGAAGGAGCCAGTGAATGTCTCTCTTTTCAACACAGCATCCCATCTCCTCCCACCCCTTGCTGCTGTGTGGGGGAGGTAGAAGAGGGAGACCTAGGTACCACTCACAGTTTTCTGTGTCAAACCAAAGTGACAAGTCCTTTCATCTCTGAGACACCACATGTCTGGAAGCATCTAGGCAGTTCATCATCAACAAAGGACCTAAGCACTATATCTCTGGAGTCTCCCAGAAGTTTCTAGGGGAACTCTGGGGATATATTCCCTGGGATGGCCCCATAGGTTAGTTCAATCTCTGCTACATAACCATTAAAGCATAATAAATATCAGCTATTGCTATTATCAATCATTCGGGCTACCTTTTAGCTGCTCTAACAAAAGGCTTGGTAAGGGGAAGAAATTGATTCTAAGACAGAAGTGAGGTTTAGGGATTAGTTGTGGGTTTCACTGATTCCTTATTACCTGGAAATAACCAAGAGTTGGGTTCTGTGCTAGTCCATGTTGGGATGCATTTCCATGATGGATAGGAAAGGACCTCAGGATCTACTCTAACCTTCTCTTTTGTGAGGAAACTGAGGCTCAGTGATTTCAATAATAGCTCACATTTATAGAACACTTTAATACATATGACTTCATTTGATCATCACAACAACCCTGTGAGATGAGTGATATCATTCACATTTCACAAATGCAGAAAAGGAGTTCTGAGAGGTTGTGACTCTCCTAGATCCACATAGCTATAAAGTGTCTGAATCAGATTGGAACTTAGATCCTCTTGACTCCAAATCTAACAATCTATCAACAACACCACGCTGCCTCTGAAGACTTTTTCTCAAGGTCACCCAGGTAGCGTTTGTCAGAGACAGGATTCGAATTCAGGTCTTCATACTCTACAGCTGATTTCTTCTCCCTACCCACCACACAGTTTCTTTTTTACTTGACAGGCTTAAATTCTGCTTATTATTTGGACCAAATAACTTATAGGAAATCATCAGGCTGGGGAATTCTTGGAGGGGAGGAGGAGGGAGATTACCATAGGACAAAAATCGAAATAGAACAAACAGTTCTGTAATTATGTTTTGCTTTTCCACCCCCTCCTGACTTATGTACCAACAAGAAGGAATGTTAAAGTGCCTTAGAGAAATCCACCTTAAATAACCATGATTTACTGCCTTGGGTATCTGCTCCTGAGGAACCATGCTGGGCAGAGCTCAGCACAGCTCAATGAACGCCCCCAGCAAACATCTGATTGGCTTGCCTACTGGCAGTCTGGCTTCTGAGTCACGTTGCATGGCTCCCTGCATCATGTCTCTCTCTCTATTTTTAAATTCATGCCAGGCTATATCGGACTTGTTAAAAAAGCCTTCCACATTGTGGATGGGATTCTGATGGCAGAGGCTGAGGACAGAGGGAATAATTAGAAGCCTAAATAGGAATTATAAAAGCAATCCCTCCTTCTTACATGGAGATCTTCACCTTTCTGATAATGAGGCATTTGGAGTTGCCACTGTATGCAGGCAAAAAGAATTGCCAGATCATTCCCCCCAGAGACATGCTCTGGGGAAGGGAATAAACAATGAATCAGAACAAGCTGTATGGTCCTAGGTGCAAGGGGGCAAATTTCCCAGGAAAGTGCTCTATAGTATCATTAATAGACATTTGAAATATACAGTGTTTAATATTTTTTACTAATATATTAAACATATAATAGTAGTGTAAATAGAATCATAGGTTTCAAGGGGAAAGGGACCTCTGGGTAATTTAGTACAAGCTCTTCATTTCACAGTTGAAGAAATAGAAGCCCAGAGAAATTAAGACACTTACCCAAAGTCAAATAGTGGTAGAGCCAAGATTTGAACACAGATCCTCTGATTCCAGATCAGTGCTCTTTCCATTGCATTTTAACATCATTTAATATCGTGGCCATGATCATGATCACCATTGAGATTGCTGTTATGTTATTGTAACCTGGGGTTTGTAAACCTGGATCATTTGTATTTGACTCTCCTCATGGGTGGAGACAGCTAGACAGAGAGACACAGAGACAGAGAGAAATAGAGAGAGAAAGAGAGGAGACAGAGAAAGAGACAGAGACAGAGAGGGAGAAGAGAAAAAGATGGAGACAGAGAGGAAAAGAGGAGGGAGAGAAGGAAGAGAGGGAAGGAGGAAGGAGGGAAGGAAACAAGCATTTATTAGGTGCTTACTATGTGTCAGAAAGGAGAGAGGGAGAAGAAAGGAAGGGGGGAGGGAAAGATAAAAGAAAAGAAAGAAGGGAGAGAGGAAAGGAGGAAGGAAAGGAGGGAGGAAAGGAAAAAGGAAAGGAGGGAGGAAAGAAGGAAGGAAAAGAGGGAGGGAAGAAGGAAACATTTATTAAGTACTGTTCAATGAGGACTAGCACCTCTGGTATGAGGGCTTGCTGAGCCATTTTCAGAGCTACTCATGTACCTTTGGTGTCCACCACTCAACTCTCACCTGTGGCTCCAAGAAGCTATAGCGTGTATAGCATCCACTCCCCAGTAAGCCATCTCAGCAGGTGGGCTAAAGCAGGTCTATGGCAACCAATGGGTCTCAAATGCATCAGTGAGTTGGGAGGAGTGTCTACTTCAAGAATGTGAAGACTTCCCCTGGCAGAATGAGTGGATGAGAAGAGTTTGTTCCAACTGCCGTGAAGGCAGCGGAAGCAGGCACTATGGAGCATTTAGAACTTGGTAGACATCAAAGAAGCCAAGGTCATCCACTGCATCCTGGACCATCACTAGGCATCTTGAATTTTGTCTTGTCGCTGGACTTCAGTGATTCTGGAAGAGAGAGTGAGGTTGATGACTTTGTGCAGCTCTGTCTCACTTAAATCCAATTCATGCTGAAGTCAAGACATCACGCCATGACCCTACTGGATCTCTTCAAAAATTAAGGACAAACAACAACATGTGCCAGGCACTGTGTTTAGTATTAAGATACAAATAAAAGCAAAAAGAGAGTCCCTGACCTCAATGAGCTGACATTCTAACAGGGGATGAAAACACACAAAAGGAAGCTAAAAAATACATGGGAGGGAAAGGATTAAAGGAGGAAATGAAAGTACTAGGATTATGAAGATCAGCTTGGGTCCCTCCAAAAATGGGGCTCCCAGAAGAAACTCACCAATGGGAGAGCTCATTTACTCTATGAATCATCTAGTGTGTTCTTATCTGTATAACCTCATTGATTTTTGTTTACTATATGATTGGATAAATTGATTTATTCAATGTTCACTATTTGTCATGGTTTTTTGTGTAACTAGCAGTTGGTGGAAAGAAACTAAACCTTCAGGTATCAGCTACACCCCTTTCCCCATAAAAGATAGTGACCAGGGAAGAAGTTTAGACCAAAAAACCATTTTCCCTAGACTAACTATTTAAGGGAGCAAATAGATAAAATTCTATTCTACTGCCTCCTATCTGAGGACAGCAGACCAGCTAGCTTTGTGGCCCTAATCTCCTGCTTCTTTCCTGGCAGGAATCAAAGTCTCCATTGGAGAAGGATAGGTGAGATTCCAAAACTAGCTATTCATTCTTCACCAGAAGTCACATTCAGACAACCCCTTGTAGATACACACACAATCTACAGAGGCAACAGACACACTCTACATTATGTTATAGTTCATTACCGGAAGGCTAGATATCAGGTGATAATATTTTTGTTTGGCCCTGGAAGCTAGTGAAAACCTTTGTCACAAAGGTTCAGAGGGTTTGCTATTTACAATGGTTACACAGCTGAAATTATGAATCTTTTTTTTTTGGAGGCAATCGGGGTTGAGTGACTTGCCCAGGGTCACATAGCTAGTGTCTGAGGATGGATTTGAACTCAGATCCTCCTGACTCCAGGGCCAGTGATCTATCCACTGTGCCATCTACCTGTCCCCAAATTATGTATCTTTTAAGAAGACATACCTTTGGGGCAGCTAGGTGGCACAGTAGATTGAGCACTGGCCCTGGAGTCAGGAGGACCTGAGTTCAAATCCAACCTCAGACACATAACACTAGCTGGGTGACTCTGGGCAAGTCGCTTAACTCCAATTGCCTCATTAAAAAAAAAAAGAAGAAGAAATACTTTAAATATTTCAAGTGTATCTTAAGAATAACAAATTCTTATTCATAAGGTCCCTATTCTCAGCTTAACATGTTTCCATGGCAGCTGTAACAAGGACACTTTGAAGAGGCTAGTTAGTTTCTTCCTTTGTCTGGTATGTGGCCAGTAATCCCTTACCTCACAGAGTTCAGGGTACTCAAAGACAGTAAAGGCTGAGAGGAGTTCAAGGTCATGATTGCCACTGTGTGCCTTTTCCCCCAGCTTTTTCATAGCTTGAGAAAGGGGAAGCTTCCTCAGGAAGCGAGCCAGAGGACATTTCTCCTGGATACAGGAATGATGGAAACAGCCTGACTGGGATGACTGCTTTCTTGACTATGAGTTCTGCTAAGTGAATCACAAAGAACACAGGCATGTTTCAGAACCCTGAGATAAGTAAACCACAAGGGAATAAATATTTTTTTCATCTCCTTTGACCTGAAAGACATGATCTAATTCCTTTAAGTTCCAACTAAAATTCCACTTTCTATAGGAAGCCTTTCCCAATCCCTCAGCATTCCAGTGCTTTTTTTTTTAATTATTGCCTCTTTTTCCTGTATAGACCTTGTTTGTATGTGTTTGTGTTTTTGTTTTTTTAACTTCTTATCACCCTCATTAGATGATGAGCTCCTTGAAGGCACAATTCTCTTTTGCTTCTTGCCTCCCTAGCACTTAGCTGTGCCTGGCACACAGAAGGCACTTAATAAATGTTAATTGATTGATTGATTGATTGATTAAATCAGAGGATCATAGGTTCAGAGCTGGAATAGACTTTTGGGGTCATCTAATCCAACTCCTTAACTCTATTGAGTAGGAAACTGGGACCCATGGAGGTTATATCATCTGCTCAAGGTAGAAAAGGACAGAGCGAGGATCTGAATCCAGGTCCTCTGACTGTCTAAACCAGGGACGGGGAACCTGCAAACCCAAGGCCACATGTGGCCCTCTAGGTCCTCAAGTGCAGCCTTTTGACTGTCAAAGGGCCTAGAGGGCCACATGTGACCTCGAGGCTGCAAGTTTCCCATCCCTCTAAACCCAGGACCCTTTTAATAACCTCTACTTCACTACTTGAAGTTGGGGCATAGCATCAGGCTTTATATATATGTCAACTGCTGTGAACGGCTAAAGGTCAGAGATGACTAATTTGCTTTCCTTACAACAATCCTGTGAGATAGGCAATGCAAATATTACCCCTGTTTTACAGATAAACAGTATAGCCTGGTACAGTGGTTTCAAATTCTGATAAAAAAGGGGGCCATGAAACTACAAAAAGGATCCCTGTGGACTGCATGTTGACTTAGTTTTAAAATGGAATATTAATGTTTCCTATAATGTTTATGAATATTTTATATATAATGTAATTATATATGTAATGTATATATATAAACATGTAATGTAATTAGTATAAATGTCTTACTGCATTTTTTTTGTCTTGTTAAATGTCTTCCAATTATATTTCCAATCTGGTTCAGGCTATACTTGAGTTGTTATGGGCAGCCCTTAGGTGTTGAGTTTGACAGATTTGGCCTAGTGGGTAGAGAGCAGGCCTCAGATAATAATCAGGGGGACTTGCTCTCAAGTTCTGAGTCTATTAAATGGATAAATAGATAGATCGATAGATAATTGCAAGTGAATTGGATATAAGTGAGCGAGGGCTGTGCAAAGTCACCAGTCTCACTTTCATAAATTGGGTATGTCAGTGTGACCCTGGACAAATCACTTAACTTCTCAGTACCCTAGGCAACTCTTTAAGACTATGTTTCAGAGTTGATGTTGACCTGCACGGGTAGAAGAAGTTTACATACAGGGAATTCCCTAAATCCGTGAATCAGACTTCCAGGCCAATAAAAAAAAATTACAAATAAGGAAATTGAGAGCTGAAGGGACTTGGCCAAGGTCTCATCTAGTAAGTCTAGGAGTCTGGAAATGAACCCAACTCTCCTAACTTTGAGTCCATTGTTTTTCCACGATACCCCGCCACCATGATCTGAGAGGAGCACTGGTGATATTTGGACTCTGAGCTGGGTTGAGGCAAATCTCACCAAAAGCTGGTGAATGTTTGCTCTTACCTTTCTGATAACAAAGGTTTTGGGTGGGTGGGTAAAGGAGGGTGGAGATTCTGAGCTTACTTCAGACCTCCCACCCCTACCCTGGGGTCACAGCTGAGACAGCCACCTCCGGTCTTAAGACGAACATCTCTCCTTTCTGGGAAACCCTCTGGGCTTGGGCAGCTGTTCTCTCATTCATATTCCGTCCACCCCCCAAAAAAGAGGAGGGAAACTAACAGGCCGTTTCTGTTCTAGGAGAAACCTGAGCTTGGCTCCAGAGAAGTGCAGAGCCCGCCATCATAAAATCTTAGATCTGGAGAGAGAAGGGAATTCTGAGGCCATCTAGACCAATCCCCTCACTTTACAGGGAAGGAAAGGAAGGTCCAGGTTAAGTGACTTAGCAAACCTCAGAGGCAGGATTTCATCCCAGGCAGGCCCTCTGACTTCAGCGTCTCCATTTCTTCTACTG
Source organism: Vombatus ursinus (assembly GCF_900497805.2). Classification (NCBI taxonomy): domain Eukaryota; kingdom Metazoa; phylum Chordata; class Mammalia; order Diprotodontia; family Vombatidae; genus Vombatus; species Vombatus ursinus. The sequence continues at coordinate 4,185,062 of NW_020954576.1, forward strand.
TCCCACAATGCCTACCTAATGCATGTATAGAAAAGGAAATAACAGATAATTTCCAGGGAAAGGGTATACTGAGGCCCTCCAAGGCCTTTAATTAGGCCTTTTTGTAAACTAGAGATAAGGGGTGCCCAGGAACTATAGCTAGATGTCTATAATTCTCCCCTCCTCCATCTCTAGACATCCTCCAAACTGCAGGCCTGATCAGATGGAACCCCTGGTGATGTCCCTGCCACACTGGACTGTGTTGATGGCCATATTCATGAGACGATATGACTGGGAGTAGGGTTGGAGCCTGTGTTCATGGAACAGAAGCACTTCATACAACGTGGTTTCTAACCTATGACCTAGTACCGTGATCTAACTGACTAATTATAAGCTTCTGGAGAACAGGACAACAGAGATCATGTTTATTCTTTAGAGTGTCTTCTCTCTCCTCCCTCCAATGTGTAATTCTATATACCCTGGGTTGCTCAGTAAATATTTGTTGGTTAGCCAATTATTCTTCAAAACAACGTTGTCTATCATACCCCTGGTGATTCCTTTCTTGTGGCCCCCAGATACTGTAGACCAGTGGTGCCAAACTCAAATGGAAGTGGGGCCACTAAGCCATACATAAGGATCACTACAGGCCACATGTTGACTTAGAAAACCACATATTAATAGTATCTATATATATTGTTTTTAAATTTATTTTGTTAAATATTTCCCATGATGTTGTTGTTGAGTCATTTCAGTCGTGTGTGACTCTCTGTGATCCCATTTGGGGTTATTTTGGCAGAATTACTGGAGTGGTTTGCCATTTCCTTCTCCAGCTCATTTTACAGATGAGGAAACTGAGGCAAACAGGGTTAAATGACTTACCCAGTGTCACCCAGCTAGGAAGTGTCTGAGGCTGGATTTGAACTTAGGAAGAATTCAGATTCTTCCTGACTCCAGGTCAAGCACTCTATCCACTGAGCCCCCTAGCTGCCCATAAATATTTCCTAATTACATTTTAATCCAGTTCAGGGCCACATATGGCTTGAAGGCTACGTGTTTGACACCTTTACCGTAGAGACTGCTTGGGTAGTAGCTAGGTCCATGGTTAGCTTCATTTTGCAGATATGAGAACTAAGGCATACTGAGATGAGTTAAATAGTCTAGAGTCTAGAAAGGCAGCATCAGATTGAAATACAATGAAAAGTTTGAGTCCCTAGTTTATTATTCATTCCTTGGTTGTTTGTGGAAAGGTCATGACTGAAGGACAAAGTAGTGAGGACAAGGCCTGGCTACAACTCTCCATGGACAGAGTCTGACTGGGTCTTCCGGTTGCTGATCTGTAAGGCATGGCTGAGATACTACCGCATACCGCCCTCTATGGTAATTTTTTATTTCCTCTGCTATTGTCTCATCTTCTTAATGAAACTGTGAGCTTCCTTAAAGGAAGGAAATATAAACTCCCTGAGAGTAAGGACTGTTTTGCTTTTTGGTTTTAGCACCCATGGCATATTCATAGCTTATTATTATATTCTTAGCACCCATGGCATATTCATTGCTTATTATTATATTCTTAGCACCCATGGCATATTCATTAAGCACATGGGCTTAATAAAGGTTTATTGAACTAAAGGGGGAATAGGAGGGAATAAGCCTTTAAGTAGCTACTATGTGCCAGGTGCCTGCTAAGATGCCAAACATATTGCAAATATTATCTCATTTAGTCTTCACAACAACTCTGTGTGGCAAGTGCTATTATTATTATTCCCATTTTACAGTTGAGGAAACTGAGGTTAAGTGACTTGCTTAAGGTCACATTTTAGGTTAGGAAGTAACTGAGGCTGGATTTGAACTCAAATCTTCTATGACTCCAGGCTCCTTGCTGCCAGATATGAAAGGTCATATTTTCTTTTCTTTATTATTCCCTAATGCTGTCCCTTGCATGTTGTAGATAGTCAATAAAGATCAATTGATTGATTAACCAATTTAAATCTTGTAATTTTTAAAGTAAAAGTGATATTATTTCATTTTCATGTTGGATAAGTGGAACATATCTAAGGTATACATATCTCTTTATTTTTTTTTTTGTGAGGCAATCAGGGTTAAGTGACTTGCCCAAGGTCACATAGCTAGTAAGTGTTAAGTGTCTGAGGCTGGATTTGAACTTAGGTCCTCCTGACTCCAAGGCCAGAGCTCTATTCACTGCACCACCTAGCTGCCCAATATCTCTTTATTCTTTTTTTTTCTATTCTTTAAAAAGGTATGGGGAACTACAAGAATCCTCCCCACATACCCAATGGGATTGGGAGGGGCTATATATTATTTTAGGGTGGCTGGGTGGTTCAGTGAGCAGAGTTCTGGGCCTGGAGTCAGGAAGACCTGAGATTAAATCTAGCCTCTGACACTTACTAGCTGTGTGACCCTGGGCAAATTATTTAACCCTATTTGCCTCAGTTTCCTCATCTGTAAAATGAACTGGAGAAGAATTGGCAAAACACTACAGTATCTGCCAAGAAAATCCCAGATGGGGTCATGAAGAGTTGGAAACAACAACCAACAACATTTATTTTCCTTCTTCACTTTTCAGATCAGAAAAACTAAGGCACAAGGAGATGACCTTATTTGTTTAGTATCACTCAGGAAGTAAGTAACAGACCTGGGTATCCTGGTTCCTGGGTTAGGGCTCAAAAGACATATATGGGGCTCCTGTCCCAAGATAGGACCAACTTCTCCAATAACCATAGATAGGTCGGAATTCACCTAGAGTCTTTTAAAGGAGCTAAGATTTTAGTCCCCTCACCCCCTGGACATGCAGCGCTGCCAATCATGAAAGCTAATACCTTAGAAGGAAGAACCACTCAGCCAAGCCAGTTGGCAAGCCTCTGGACTCACTGTGCCCACTGTCTGTCTCAGCCCTGGGGCAGCCACCATTGGCCCCCTTTCCTGGCCCTTTGAGGCAGATTAGGGTCAGGGCTAGGGCTGGAGGTTAACTGGTCAGACAGATATAAGGTCAGAAGAAAACATGCCATGGGATCAGGTTAGAGCACCCTTTATGACCCATCTCATGGCGAAAGCTTGGATAAACTGTCTGCCACTTCTGCTTGCGTTGCGGCTTCCCAGAACTAGGGTATGGCTATAATAGCAATGGAAAGAGCCTTGAATTCTTTCCATGGGGAAGGGAAAGGGCCCTGGAGTCTCATTATAGGGACAGGAAGGGTGGGGCATGTAATTTAACTCCAATTAGAGACCGAGGACTTGGACTCTGGGCAAATCCCTACAGCTAAAGGAGGAAAGGGAATAACTAATCTATTAAGTACTCACTAGGTGCCAGGCACTCTGATAATCTTTTTACAACTATGATCTCATTTGATCTTCATAACAACCCTAGGAGGTATATGCTATTATTAACCCCATTGTACAGTTGAGAAAACTAAGGTAGATCGAGATTAGGTTGGATTTGAACTCAGGTCTTCCTGACTCCAGGTCCAGAGTCCACTGCCCCACTTAGCTGCCTCTGAATGAATAAATGGAAGAATGCATATGCCTTGGTGTCCTTCTCTGTAAAATGGCTTTCTCCACACCATACTGACAAACTGTGAAGCTCTGTCCCCCTCCTGTTACACTGCCCTGAACCTCCTCCCCAAAGGCCTCCCTAGGATCCCCTAGGTACTATGTGGTTGAGAGCATGGACGGAGAGTGAAGTGAAAAGGCAGAGAGGATGATAGTACATTATGGTGCCACACTGGAGACCTGACCATGCCTCCTGCCCACCCTTGCACCCAAGGTGCCTTTTGGCAGGTGTCAGATGTTTTTCATTCTCTCCAGTGAAGCTCATCTGTCTCTGTATAGGGTGCTACAGAATCCCATACAGACAAAGCCTGAGTTTCTGGGTCCTTTAGACTTGAGTGCCCTGGGCCTCTGGGACTAGAGCCAGTGGGTACAGGCTCTCCTGGGATATCAGCTTTCTTTCATTCCTTGAATGGATTGGACTGAACATCTTGGGTTTTGATTTGTATGTATAATTAGGCCCCAGGTGCTTCCACGGCCTCCTCTTACAGCCAATGGAGCTTTTCCAGATCTCAGGCCTGCCAGTGCCCTCAGCCCTTGCTGGGGATGGAATTCAGCAGGGAGGGGCTGTATCTTTGCACCATCAAAGAATATTTATCCTGTTGCTTCATTCTGGTAAGTTTAATGGAATAGTCTCTAAACCTTGGGGCAAGATACCCTAGACCAGGTTTAGCTCCTGGCAAAACTCTCAAGGCCGATTGTTTTCACCTGCTTTCTCAATTTGCAGTTCACACCAAACTTTGCATGTTTTAGAAAACTAGTAAAAGTCATATGGATTCTTGTCTATTTCCACCTGTAAATTTTCCATTGGAGAGTCCCCTAATGTTCTGCGTGACCTTCCTCTAGGTCTCTTAACAACATGTGGAACCCAATGAGTGTGGCCTGTCTGGTATCCCTCACTCCGGCTATGTGACCAGCCCCTGACACTGAAACGTTTTGTTAAATGCAAATATAGATCTTAGATTACTCATTTTCCTCATCTATAAAATAGGGGAACAACAGTAGTATCTATTTAGAGGCAGCTAGATGGTGTACATAGAATATTGGCCTGGATTTCAAGCCTTTCTTTCTCAGATACCTATGATCTGTGTGATCCTGGACAAGTCATTTAACCTGAGCTTATTTCCTCATCTATATAGTAGGTGCTTGGGTTGAAGGCTACAGTGGAGGGCAACATGTAGAGGAACAATTCAATTTAATTTCATAAACAATCTTCATAGATATGATAGTTTAATCCATGGAAGTTAATGAGAGAGATAGAGAGAGACAGAGAGAGAGAGAGACAGAGACAGAGACAGAGAGGGAAAGGAAGGAAGGGAGGAGAAGGGGAAAGAGAGAGAGAGAGGAGAGAAGGAGAGAGAGAGAGAAACAGTGAGAAAAAAAGAGGAGATTTTTGAGGGAAGAGGCTTCTGGTTGTTCAGTGACAACGGAGCTCATACAACTATTCCATGACAACTCTAAAGCCAGAACTTTCTCAGGTTGGAAGAGGATGACTGAAGCCATTGGTGTCTCATCTGTGCAGCTCTCTCCCCATCTATCTCTGATCACACCCCATGTTCCCGTGCTCTTTGCCACAGTAACAAATTCTCTTTCATCCAAACCAGCAATCCCCCTCTGCAACTTTAGATGTTGCAACCAAACACCAGCCTTCCCAGCCAGAGCTGGGGGAGGGAGGGAAGAATGTCCTGGAGGCTAGCTGTCTGTCCAGGTGAAATCATGAGGGTCACTGTACTGTACACCAATCTTCCTGCAGAGCTCATGGTGGTGTCCTTTGTTCAACCACCACCTACCACTGTTAGTCATGCTGTCCTCGATGGGTAACCTGACCATGACCGTACATAGGAAAATGCCATCCCTGGTTATTTATACTACCTTCCTTGGACAATACAGTCCAGGCTATATTTGTTTTCTTGCCTGTTGTGACCCTCCCAGTTTGAAGGCTACAGTGCCTTTAGTTCTGATCTGTGTTCTGCCTTTGCCTTATGGGGCAAGCTAAAGTGATTGGCTATTAGCTCTGAGTAACTATTTTTAGGAGGTTGTGGTGGCCAGTGGTTTGGGCTTGTAGGCTTCAATTCAGAAGAGCTGGGATCTGCTTCTGGCCCAAGTCAGAGTAACATAAAACAAATGGATTAAGATTCCTAGGTTTCATGTTTTGTTCCTTTAAATATGAGATCCTGAAGAGAATTGTTTAGGGGCTACAGATGGAAAGAGAAGCTCTGTATGCCAAGGGCAGAAAGATCACAGAACTTTAGGGACAGAAGGGAACTGTCCTAGAGGTTTTCTACTCCAATCTTCTCATTTTGTAGATAAGAAAACTGTTGTCTACTGAGCTGATATGATTTTCCTATCATTGATAGCAGAACCAGGTTCCAAATCCAGTCTCCTGATCTTTCTACTACACTAATGTTACCTCCCAGAATCCTGAGAGATGGACTGTAGGAAACATTTTTCATAATTTTCCCCTGCTCCTAACCTACTACACCTGGGCTCAAGTTGATGGTGAGGTAACTATAGGCTTCAGTAAAGGTTCAGGAAGTGTTAACCAGGAAACATCAAGGCGTAATTAGATTGAGGTCAGGGTTCTTTGTAATATAGTACAGTTACAAGCTCAAGAAATTTGAAGCCCAGCCCCGTTACAATTTTTGATAAAATTTCCTGGACCCCCCACTTCCAAAACCTCATTCCATGTACATATTATGGTTCATAAGAGAAAATCTGCCATTTTGAAAATATCTGATAGATGCTGTTCAAGTTCATAACTGACTCCAATACACTCCAATATTCCACTGGATGCATGATTGCATCAATGTGAGGACTCCATCCATTAATGCAAGTTGCGACTCATCCCTGCCTGCCCATCCTATGAAACTCTTGTCCATTTTCTATGGTAGATCTATAGAGGTAAATCCAATGGGTTAAATTCAAATGAAAACCCAGTGATATTAGAACCAAGTAGAGTAAATAGTCTAAGGAATAAACTAATTCTGCCACCTTTCTCAGTAGTTTTGTGTATGTATGTGTGTATTTTTGGTAAGGCAATCGGGGCTAAATGACTTTCCCAGGGTCACACAGTTAGTGTCATGTGCCTGAGGCTGGATTTGAACTCTTGTCCTCCTGACTCTAAGGCAGGTGCTCTAACCACTGTGCCACCTAGTTGCCCCATGGTAGCTTTTAAAAGTGAATCAAAGAAAGCTTTCAAAGCCTGAAGCTCTCACAAGTACCTGAAGCAAGAGGCAAAGTAACACTTGTCAATCAATAAACAATCATTTATGAAATACCTGCTTTGTGTGCCCATGGGCTAGGCATGTTGCTTAGATACCAAAAAAAAAAAAAAAGAAAAAGAAAAAGAAAAAAACCAGTTCTTGCCCTCAAGGAGCTTACATTCTATTGGGAGAAATAATATATACATATGTAAGTAAATACACATGGAATCCAACCGGAGATGGCAAAGGCTTAGGAGACTTGAGTGACTTTGGTACCTGCTCTCTTGTCTGAAGTGGACTTACCCAGTTTCCAAATTTCTAGGCTCCAACTTTGATCCTGATTTTAAGGTTGAAGTATAGGAAGTAGCAATAGGACATCATCACAGGAAACTACATGAGAAGAGTCATGAAATGCAGACTTTGTGACCCCATTTTGGGGTTTTCTTGGCAGAGGTACTGGAGTGGTTTGCCATTTCCTTCTCCAGCTTATTTGACAGATGAAGAACTGAGGCAAAAAAGGGTTAAATGACTTGCCCAGGGTCTCACAGCTAGTAAGTGTCAGGCCAGATTTGGACTCAGGAAGATGAGTCTTCCTTACTCCAGGCCTGGCACTCTATCTACTGCACCATCTACTGGAATATTATTTACCATAAGAAATTATGAAATTGATAGTTTCAAAGGGAACTAGGAAGACCTTTATGAACTGATTCGAGTAAAAAGTAAACAGTACTAGGAGAATAATGATAACAACATTGTAAAGAAAAACAACTTTTAAATTCTTTAGAATTCTAATCAATACAATGATAAACCTTGAGTCCAAAAGAAAGATGAAACATGCCACCCACCTTCTAACAGAGAAGTGATGAACTTAAAATGAAGAGACTTAAATGTTCAGATATGGATAAAATAGGAATTTATTTAGCAGCCATGTTTTGAGGGTTTTTTTTATTTTTAAAAATTTGTTTAGCAGAAAAGGAATGGTGGAAGGGATAAATTAATTTTTAAAAATAAAAAAAGCAGTATTACAAAAAATCAATGAAATGTGAATGCCTATAAAAGGCAGAGGGAGGAAAAGGAGAGGGAGACAGAGAGAGACAGAAAGGAAGAAGGGGAGAGGGAGAGAAAGAGGGAGAAACATAGAGAGAAGTAGATCTTGGGATTAGCTGAGTAAACCTTTTCAGCAGAAATGTTGCACCCAAAGATGTCAGAATTCAGTAAGAAACTTCCAGGATTTGAAATAACAGGACTTGTGAATTGCCTTTGTCATATGTGTATCCTAAGTGTGCCTCATTATCTAAATTCAAGTCATGCACACTTTTTTGTGGGAGAGTTCACCCCTGACTTATGTGTTAAAAAATGAAGGATGAACAGCAACAATATGGAGAATGTTTTGTGGCAAGTCTCATCCTTCTTGGCCTTTCTGCAGCCTTTGACACCATTGATTACCCTCTTCTCCTGGAAATATTCTCTTCTCCCTGTTTTTGTGAGGTTGTTCTGCCTGGTTGTCCTACCAGTCTGACTGCTTCTTCTCAGTCTCCCTTGCTGGATCTTTATCCAGTTCATTCCAGATAATCTTGGGTGCCCTGCACCCCAATTCATGGTTCTGTTCTGAGCCCTCTTCTCTTTTCCCTCTATACTATCTAGCTCCAAGATCACATTAGCTGACATGGATTTAATTATCATCCCTGTGCAATTGATTCACACATCTGCTTATCTAGCTCTGATCTCTCCGACCTCCAGTTTCACATCTCCAGCTGCCTATCGGACATCTTTAACTAGATGCCCCATAGATATCTTAAATTCAACATGTTCAAAATAGATCTCATCATCTTTGCCCCACCCCCAAACTTTCCCTTTTCTGAACTTTCCCCTTACTGTCAAGGGCACCACCACCTCCCCATCATTCAGGCTCCCAATCTAGGAATCATCCTCAATTCATAATTCTTGCTCATTACACATATCCCACCTGTTGCCAAGTCTTGCTGATTCTGTCTTCATAACATCTCTTATATGTGCCCTTTTCTCTCCTCTGACATTGCTGCCACCCTAGTATAGACCCACATCCCCTTATGCCTGGACTATAGTCTGCTGGTTTGTCTTTCCACCATGTTTCTCTCCAATTCAGTGCATCCTCCATTCAACTGTCAAAAGTGATCTTCCTAAAGTGCAGTCACTCTCCTACTCAATAAAACCCAATAATTCCCTATTACCTCTAGTATCAAACACAAAATCATGTTTGGCTTTTAAAGTCCTTTGCAACTTGGCCCCATCATGCCTTTCTAGCCTTTTTTATAATTTTCTGTCTTCCATGTACTTTATAATCCACTTACATTAGCCTTCTTGCTGATCCTTGAATGTGACACTCCAACTCTACATTTTCACTGACTGTTCCCAATGACTAGAATTTTCTCCCTCCTTATCTCTGCCTCCTGGCTTCCCTGCCTTCTTTCAAGATTCAGCTAAAATCTTACCTTCTGTAAGAGGCCTTCCCCCAGCCTCCTCCCACCCCAAGTTAGTACCTTCCCTCTGAACTAATTTCCAATTTAGCCTGTATGTACCTTATACTAACATAGTTGTTCTTATATTATCTCCCCCATTAGAACATGAGCTCTTGTGAACAGGGACTGTTTTTCCCCCTATTTTTCCTCAAGATAGTACTTAGTACCAGTGCTTGGCATGGAGCCTGGCACATAGTAAGTGCTTAATAACCCTTATTGACTGCTGATTTTACTCTGCATCATAATAAATGCCTTGCTAAGATTCCATGGCATCTACTGGCCAATTACTATACTGAAGCACCCTAGTGTGGGCTTGTGACCTCTAGTTTTATTAGCAGCTTACCTACAGGATACACTAGAATGTAAGAGTAGTCATTCCAATGGAGAATGCCCAAAAGTATGAGAGCAAACTGGGAGATAAGCCCAGAGGGGTTATTACATAAATACACATTTGGCTCAGCCAATATAGATCTGGGAACTGGACCCAAGAGGGAGAGCAAAATGGAGAGATTAGTGTTAGAGCTTCATAAGCACGGTTTAAAACAAACAAACCCAAAATATAAAGTCTGAGATATTTCTAAATACCTTCCACTTTGGATAGAGCAAGCCAAAAACAGCACCAAGTGGGAAAATAAAAGTTGTTTCTTACAGCAGCTGAGCGGAGAGCTCTAAATTGTGTCTTATGATGCCACCATAGGACCTCACTTCACTTATGTGCTCCCCCTGGTGGTTAGATCTAGAAAATAAATACAGAGTGGCTAGGGAGCTGGAAGGATCATAAAGAGACTCACGTAAAGATGCGTCACCTGAACCTGGCTTTGAACACATAGGGGAGGATGAGGCGTCCCTAGTTCCAGGCATTAGGAAGAGACTGTGCAAAGACACCAGGGAAGTCATGGATTGTCAAGTAGCAGCAAGGAGTCCAATCTGGCTGGACATAGAGTGTGAAAGAAGATTAAGGCGTGATAAGCCTGGAAAGGTGGGCTGGAGCCAGCCTGTCAAGGGCTTTAATTTATATTAGTACTGAGATACAGTGGGTGTCAGGTATCCCCAGGGACGAAGGGGCCCATGGGGTGGATACGCCAAGGATCTCCAGTTCTGCCAAGGCTAATGGCAGCCTCCTCACTTTCAACCTCTCTGCCAGCCTCGACACCCTTGGCAACCTTGGAGCTGATTCCCACTCCGTGAGTCTAGGGTAGGAATGGGATTGCATGCCTTCTGAAAGGTTATCAATCATGCAAAACAAGAAAGCATAAAAGTATCTTCTCCTAGAACACCCATTTAAGAAGGAGGACAAGGCTAGCCATTTCTTCATCTCCCACCTGACTGTACTCCTCTGAATTTCTCCATCATGACCTGCCCATCATGCCGGTTACTTTCACTCTCCTGCCCATGCTGTTTTTGTGTGTTGTCTTCTCCAATAGAATATAACCTCTTTGAGGACAGAAACTATCTTTCTTTTTCCTAGTGTTTATATTCCCAGTCACAGTGCTGCCACATCGTAAGGGCTTAATAAATGCTTACTGAATGACTGCTTGAAAAATACACACACTCTCTTTGGCTCTGGCTTCCCTCTCCCCAGCTACACTGTCTCTTTAAGACCTGTAAGTATTCTCTTTGAGGATTCCTTCTCTCTTTATCTTGCTCTTTGATTGAATAACAAAACAGATTCAGGTTTGATAGCCATCAAGGTTTATACCTGGTGGCCATGGCTATGCTGGTGTCATCTACTCCAATGTCACCATCATTTGTCAACTCTGGATAAAAATGTCTGCTCATAGGAGAATTTCAGAAAAACCTGGAAAGACTTAGATGCACTGATGAAGCGTGAAGTGAACAGAACCAGGAGAACTTTGTACACAGTAACATCAACATTGTATGATGATCAACTGTGAATGACTTAGCTCTTCTCAACAATACAATGATCTAAGACAATTCCAAAAGACTCATGATGGAAAATGCTATCCACCTTTAGAGAAAGAACAGATGAAGTCTGAATGCAGATTGAAGCATGCTATTTTCACTTTCTTTATTTCTTTTGTTCTGTATCTTCTTTCACAATATGACTGATAAGGATCTATGTTTTACACGATTGCACATATATAACCTATATCAAATTGCTTGCCATTTTAGGGAGGGGACAGGGGAGGGAGGAAATTTGGAACTCGAAATTTTACATGAAAAATGAATGTTAAAAATTGTCTTTACATGTAATTGGAAAAAAATAAAATATTATCTACTGGGGGTGGGGGACTATCTGCTCATGTTTGAATAGTCACTTCTTGTTTTGTTTTTGATGAAGCAATTAGGTTTAAGTGACTTGCCCAGGGTCACACAGCTAGTAAGTGTCAAGTGTCTGAAGATGGATTTGAACTCAGGTCCTCCTGATTCCAGGGCTGGAGCTCTATCCACTGCACCACCTAGCTACCCCATGAGTAGTCACTTCTTAATTCCAAAGCTCCCATGGCAGTGGTTAAAGGTGTGTTGAGGTAGAATACACTAATAATGCTTTTATGGTATGATCTCTAACATTCATATGATGTATCAATTTTGAACATACAATATATTCTATAAGGTGTTGGTCTAAATTTAATTTCTCCAGACTGCTTTCCAGTTTTCCGAATAATTCTTGTCAAAAAGAAAGCTCTCTCCTAAGTAATTGATGTTTTCCAGTTTATCAGAACTAAGTTACTGAGCTCAGTTATTTTTGATTCTTCCTTGTCTAATATGTTCCATTGGTCTGCTATTGTATTTTTAACCAGTACCAAATAATTTTTTGGACAGCCAGGTGGCAAGGTGGATAGAGCACTGGAGTCTGGGGTCAGGAAGACCTGAGATGTGGAAAGGATAACTGTACTTTAATTCTTTCCCCTTATTTGACAGATGAACTCAGACACCAAGGTTCAAAGGATGTTACTTTCCCAAAGCAAGGAGTAGAATAAAAATTTGGAATCATTTCCTTTGATTCCAAATCCATGACTCTTTTCATTACTACCTTGTGAGACTTTGCCATCATGCCTCAGTTACTGGAACTTTCTTTAGTGCCTCACCCTAGAATATTCATCTTCCCTCTACAACCTTTTTACCCTGGGACATCCCTCCATCATGCCAGCTCCTTTCTCCCACTGGAAAGTTTTTCCTGAAAACTTTCCATTTTGGGGAGGGACCCAAGCTGACTCAAAGTCATTCTCCTCCCTACTCTGCTTCTGACTTTCTGGACTTTGTCATCATGCCTCTCACTCAGGTAACTTCTCTGCTCTTTCCTCCCTCTCACCCCTCTTTTTGGCTCCCCTTTGTGTGTCCCCTACTGGAAAATAAGTTCCATGAGGGCAGGCACTGTTTTTCATTTTGCTTGTATTTGTAGCCCCAGTACTTAGCACAATGCCTGGCACGTAGTGAGAGTATAATAAATGCCTATCACTTTCCTGACTTTACTTCCTCTTAGTTAAAAATAAGCTGTATAAGATGATGCCACAGTAAATACAGTGTGTTCCAGGGAAATGCCAATCAGATACTAAATCCTTTAACCAGATTTGTTCTGGAATTGATGGTTTCTACTTGTTAAGGTATGAATTTTCTTTGCTTCTAAGGACTGCTTAGCTCATTGATACCACATTAAAGATGATTTACCTCTAATTTTAGAGTTCCTAGGCTCTACCCTTAGAGGTGGAGATATGAGATATAGAGAAAATTATAACCAAGGCAGTCAGAAAGAGGCCAGTTTGACACACCAAGGCTCCAGTTCTCTGGAGGAAAACTGATGTAGTTCCATGCATGCCCTCCAGAGAACATGGGTGTCAGGGAACCAGTTCATCCCAGAAGAGTAAGGTCCTAGAGAGGAAGGTCCCAGAAATGGCAGCAGATGAAGAGCAAGTAGGAGAAAAGTGCTGCCCAACAGAGAGTGAACACAGGTCCTTTTGACGGGAAGCCTGCATAGCTGGGCAGTGTCCTAGGGAAACTCTAAGGCCTACAGATGATTATAGAAGTAGATCTTGAATCAGGAAGACTTGAGTTCAAATCCAGCCTCAGATACCTATTAGTTGTATGACTTTGGAAAAGGTCACAATCTTTGTCTGCTTCATTTTCCTCATCTGCAAAATGGGAACAATAATAATAACACCTACCTTTCAGGGATGTTGCTAACACACACAAGGTGCTTTGCAAACCTTAAAGTACTACATCAGTGCAGGCTATTATTATTATTATTGAGAGCCATAACCAAGGAACAGCGAGGAAGAGAGCCACAGCACGGAGGAGCAAACTCAGACTTTGCTCTCTGCTGGTGCTGGGGAACAGGGAAGAAAGGGGTTATATACATAGAAAATACACACAAAGCTTGTGTCCCTGGAAAGACTGGGGGGAAGCTTACACATCCATTCAACTTCCTTGGGTAACCAGTTGGGCCCACAGAGAGTGCATTCCTGAGCTACATGGACTTGGACCTGTATTTGAATCCTGACTTAGGTTATTTATTTATTTTTAGTTTTCAACATTCACTTTCATAAGATTTTGAGTTTTAAATTTTCTCCCCCTCCCATTTCTTCTCCCCACCCCCGAGATGGCGTATAATCCCATATAGGCTCTACATATACATTCATGTTAAGCATATTTTCCCATTAGTCATGACATAAAGAACAATGAGAACTAATGGGAGGAACCACTAGAGTGAAGCAATAAAACAACAAAGAAAGAGGAGAGCAAATAGCATGCTTCCATCTGCATTCAGACTCCATATTCCTTTCTCTGGGTGTGGATAATAATCACAAATCTTTTGGAGTTGTCTTAGATTTTTGCATTGCTGAGAAGAACCAAGTCTATCAAAGTCAGTCATCCCTTAATGTGGCTGTTACTGTGTACAATGTTTTCCTGGTTCTGCTCATTTCACTCTGTATCAGTTCATGTAAGTCTTTCCAAGTTTTTTTTTTTTTAATTCTGCCTGCTCATCATTTCTTATAGCACAATAGTATTCCATTACATTCATATACCACAACTTGTTCAGCCATTCCCCGATTGATGGGCATCCCCTCAATTTCCAATTCCTTGCTGCCACAAAAAGAGCTGTTATAAATATTTTTGGGCATGTGGGTCCTTTTCCCATTTTTATGATCTCTTTGGGATACGTACCTAGAAGTCGTATTGTTTCATCAAAGGGTATGCACAACTTTATAGCCCTCTGGGTATCGTTCCAAATTGCTCTCCAGAATGATTGGATCAGTTCACAACTCCACCAACAATGCATTAGTGTTCCAATTTTCCCACATCTTCTCCAACATTTATTGTTTTCCTGTTTTGTCATGTTAGCCAATCTGATAGGTGTGATGTGGTACCTCAGAGTCCTTCTGATTTGCATTTCTCTAATCAATAGTGATTTAGAGCATTTTTTCATATGACTATAGATAGCTTTAGTTTCTTCCTCTGAGAACTGCCTGTTCATAACCATATCAACAACAAAACTAACTGAAACCATATGATTATCTCAATAGATGCAGAAAAAGCATTTGACAAAATACAACACCCATTCCTATTAAAAACACTAGAGGGGCAGCTAGGTGGTGCAGTGGATAGAGGACTGGCCCTGAAGTCAGGAAGATCTGAGTTCAAATCCAGCCTCAGACCAAACACTTGACACTTACTAGCTGTGTGACCCTGGGCAAGTCACTTAACCTCAATTGCCTAAAAAAAAAATAAAAAACACTAGAGAGCATAGGAATAAACAGAGTCTTCCTTAAAATGATAGATACCACCTATCAAAAACCATCAGCAAGCATTGTATGCAATGGAGATAAACTAGAAGCATTTCCAATAAGATCAGGAGTGAAACAACGATGTCCATTATATCACCACTGTCATTCAATATTGTGCTAGAAATGTTAGCTGTAGCAATTAGAGAAGAAAAAGAAATCGAAGGAATTAGAATAAGCAAAGAAAAAACAAAGTTATCACTCTTTGCAGATGATATGATGGTATATCTAGAGAATCCCAGAGAATCAAGTAAAAAATTACTTGAAATAATAAACCAATTTAGCAAAGTTGCAGAATATAAAATAAACCCACAGAAATCATTGGCATTTCTGTATATTACTCACAAAACCCAGCAGCAAGAGATAGAAAGAGAAATTCCATTTAAAATTACTGTAGACAGTATAAAATATTTGGGAGTCTACCTGCCAAAACAAAACCAGGAACTATATGAACACAATTACAAAGCACTTTTCACACAAATAAAGTCAGATTTAAATAATTGGGGAAATATCAGTTGCTCATGGGGAGGCTGAGCTAATATAATAAAAATGACAATTCTACCTAAATTGACTTATTTTTTTCAGTGCCATACCAATCAAATCACCAAAAATTATTTTATAGAGCGAGAAAAAACAATAACAAAACTCATCTGGAAGAACAAAAAATCCAGAATATCAAAGGAACTAATGAAAAGAAATGCAAGCAAAGGTGGCCTACCTGTACCTGATCTTAAATTGTATTATAAAAGCAGCAATCATCAAAACTGCTTGGTATTGACTAAGAAATAGAGTGGTAGATCAGTGGAATAGCTTAGGTATGCAAGACACAGTAGTCAACGGCTATACTAATCTACTATTTGATAAATCCAAAGTCTCCAGCTTCTGGGATAAGAAATCACTTTTTAGCAAAAACTGCTGGGGAAACTGGAAAAAGGTATGGCAGAAACTGGGCATAGACTAACATCTTACACCCTATACCAAGGTAAAATCAAAATGGATACATGATTTAAATATAAAGACTCATACTATAAGCAAACTAAAAGATCAAGGGATAGTTTATTTTTCTGATCTATGGAGACAGAAAGTATTTATGACCAAACAAGAGATAGAGAACATTATGAAATGCAAAATGAACAATTTTGATTACATTAAATTGAAAAGTTTTTGCACAAATAAAGCCACTGCATCCAAACTTAGGAGGGAAGCAGAAAACTGGGAAAGAATTTTTACAACCCGTATGTCTGATAAAGGCCTCATTTCTAAAATATATAGGGAACTGCCTTAGGTTATTACTAGCTGTGTGATCCTGTCAAGTCACATAATAACCCTGGGCCTCAGTTTCCTCATCTATAAAATGGAGATTGTAAGAATACCTACCTCACAGAGTTGCAAATGAAATAATGTATAAAAAATGCTTTGGAAATCAATATTCTAGTTTATTGTTACTTTTATTATACTATTAAATATTATACCATTATTATATTACTATATTAGATGTTACATTATATATTGCTATGTTACATATAGTAATATATATTACTATTTATTATACTATTATTATTATCATCATCATTCAGTATTAGCAGCAAATGTATTTTCTAGAAGTATTCAAATCCTGATACCTTCATGATTTTGAGTCAATCACTTAGCTTCCCAGTTCCTCATAGGTAAAAGACAGGAGGTGGGTGGTGGGGGGTAGTGGATATTTAGACCCTGATATTCCTTGTAGTTCTAGACCTGGGATTCTATGGTTTTGTAGGTTTGGAAGCAAGTTAGTTTTCCTTTACTTTGATTATCTTTTGTTGTTCATTTCTTTCCTTTAAAAGGGAGTAATTATCTGTCATTGGTATTCAAAGCTTTTTCATTTCCTGAATGTCCTGAGGACAATATTCTGAAGATAATTTATCAACACATTTATTTTCACATGTTATGTTTCCTCTCTAATTAAAAAAAATCTAAAGAGAAAGTCATCTTTCCTAAAGTGGTTGTGATATGTGTGTGTGCATGTGTGTGTTTTACAGCTCCCTCTAGAAATAGACCATCTGAATCTTTCTGAAATTGAAGTCTAATCTTTTAACAGTTTGTTGTTTTGTATTTCACAGCTGGTTCAGGCCTTAGGATAGGAAGGAAATACCATCTGTATCAATAACTACATTGCTGTGCTCATAGGGAGCTCAAAATAATGAGGTCCCTATCTCTAGGCTAGAGTTAGGGCTGATGGGAAAAGAAGAGGGAGGGAAGAGTGTAGGATTTTTTTTTTTAAGAGAGAAATAGGACTGACCTAGGAAAGAATTATCATATGGGTTAAGATTGATTAAGAGAGTTCCCCAGGAGCCCCTTTCTCCTTTTGGGACCCTCTGCTTCTCCTTAACCTCTCAGCATCCTCATGGTCTCCCTCTCCATTCCCACTGCTCTGAGGAAAAGCTCTGAGAGGCATGTGATTGATACGGTTTAGTGTGCTAAACACTGTCCGCCCACCCCAATTATTTTCATTTTAATCCTTGACAAGAAGCCTTTAGCCAAAGGAATAAACAACAGTAGCTCACATTTCTTTTTTTTTTTCTTTTTTAGGCAATTGGGGTTAAGCTAACCCAATTAAGCTAGTGTCAAGTGTTTGGTCTGAGGCTGAATTTGAACTCAGGTCCTCCTGACTTCAGGGCCAGTGCTCTATCCACTGTGCCACCTAGCTGTCCCTATGTAGCTCACATTTCTGTAGCACCTGGGGCAACTCTAGGAGGTACCCATGAGTTAAGTAGTATAAGCAATAGCCTTTATACATATGGAGAGACTGATTCTAATTGTGGAATCTTAGGCATCAATGAGCGGGTAGAGGATGTGTGTGAGGATGTGGGGAGGAGGGCATGGTTCTCTCCAAGTTTATGAAATCATATCCTATAATCTGCAGCCTATGCTACTGATAGAAGAGGAGGGGAGAGGGCAGCAGGGGCAACACTAGCTAGTTTGATCAGTCGACTGGTAAACATTCATGGAACCTATACACTGGACTGGACTTTGCGGTGATAAGAAAGGAAATGGTAAATATGATCCCTTTGTTTTAGGAGTTTTTAATCAGAAAAGGTGCTTCCCCAAAGTGTCTCATACCTCAAAATTACTTCCTATTAGACAATCCAGAGATTCGATAGAAAGAATTCCCAGGAGGGTATGAATGATTTAGGATTTAAAATGTCAGAGCTGGAAGGGACCTTAGGAATTAGCTCATTTGACCCTCTCACTCGCAAAATGAGGAAACTGATACCAGTCTAGATCTTGGTGACTTTTACCTATGAACCACCAGGACATTTGCTCTCTCTTCTCAATTAGTTCAGTGCCCAGCCTACAATATCTCTGTTGACCCCTAATGTTGCCCTTATTAGACAGCACCAAAACTTGTTCAGTAGGCCTGGTCCCCAGACTGGAGTTCATAGAGTGTGCACGTCTCCACATTTGCCAGAAGTGAGATGGGAGATTTCTAGCTGTGAGCTATCTTTACAACCATCACCATATTGCCAGAGAGGATGATTCAGTCCCAAGAGTGAAAGTGAGACTGATTTCACTGAACAGTGGGTGGTAGAAGAAAACATTAAGCAAGGGATAATTACACCAAAAAAATTTTCTGGACATACTGTGCGTAACTTGGAAAGGCCTCTGTCAATTCTGAATTTTCAAAGAAAATGTTATTCCTTTTTAGGTGTTGTGGTATTCTAGAAAAACCTCTAGTTTTCTGGGCTTGGGTTTTTTTTTTATTTTTATGACAAGATATCTCTACTATAGACATATTCCCTACTCTTTTTTTACTTCAACTGTCTTCCCTCTCCTTTTTCTCTATAACCCATAAGCCGAGAATTTTCCTTGCTGCTGTCTTCCAGCTAGTTAATTGGTACTTGCTGGCTAATTGGTACTTATATGACTATGACACCAGAGAGTGGAAAACTAATTAGAAATACCGAGGTGTTCAGCCTAAAACAATTGACTTTCTTTGATATTAGGAAGTGAGTCAGTTGAGTCAGATGAGCCCAGACAGCCTGGGCTGTCGGCTCTGGAGGGGGCTCCTTGCTGGACCATCAATTCTTTTCCCCTTGACAATTACTGCACCCAAGGCCTGAAAAGTCTCTCTATTTAGTCCCCTCCACATCCAAATTTTATCCTTGTCTCTCTCTTTTTTTTTTTTTGACTAGGCAATGGGGTTAAGTGACTTTCCCAGGGTCACACAGCTAGTATGTATTATGTATCTGAGGTCGGATTTGAACTCAGGTCCTCCTGAATCCAGGGCCAGTGCTCTATCCACTGCACCACCTAGCTGCCCCTATCCCTGTCTGTTAAGACACTATGATCCAAATCTATCCTTGTCCCCTCTTTAATCCCCTACCGCTCCACCACCTCCTCCTTCCTTTGGATCATGGGATAATGAATCACAGCTCCAGAGACAGAAAGGACCTCAGAAGGCGTATAGGCCAGTCCTTTCATTTTACAGATGAGGAAACTGAGGTCCAGGGATAGAATTCATGCGCTACCTATCTCATAGAGTTGCTATGAGAAAAGTGCTTTGTAAACTTAAACAACTGTTATATAAATGTAAGTTATGCTTAATAGACAGCATAAAAACCATATTAAACCCTAGAGTGTTTTTGCTAAAATGACTCATGGTATTTGTCTTCGAGAAATCTTAGTTTTGTCTTGGGTTTTTTTCTCCCCATCAAGATATATTGGCTTATGCTGAACCACATTTAGAGTACAGCTCTGTGGTATTTATTGAATCTTAGCTGCTGGGTGGAGCACTGGAGAACTGGGGCTCAGAGGACTTTTCACCATCTTTTATTTGCTAAATAAACATTTATTTAGTGTCTACCGTGCCCGAGCTCGCCCTGCTATGTGCTAGGCACTGTTAGAGATGCGAAGTTCTCCAGGGCCTTACAATCTAATAGGTGGATAACACTCAATCCTAGATAACTACAATACAGGATTACTTGACAAATGGAAAGTGGTGGAAAGCTGCAGCCCTTTTCAAGGTGGCACTTTCCATCATCAGGAGAGGATTTTAGTATTAGTCAGAAGTAATACAAGAGCGACAAGGGGCAGACAGACGTTCGCTTTAGAATTAGAGAACTTGGGATGGAAAAAGAGTTATGTGGACTGTTTGGGTCATCTCGGACCTATCATTCTCCCTCTTCCTTCTACTGCAACTTGCAACTTGAAGATCAGGCCAGGTCACTGGCCTTGGTTTCCCTATGAGGCATTTGGATGAGATGCACTCCTAAATCCTATGACCTAAGTGCCTTAGAAATTGCAAAAATAGCATACCAAGCTTTGGACTATCTGTGTGCAGCACTGGGGCCCCCTGATGTGCCTTCCAGGTGTCTATTTCCAGGTCCACATTACTCAAAGAACCTAGTTCAATCTATAGTTCAAGAACCCCCATTGACCACAAGTATCTCTCAAGCCAAAATAATCATGTGACATCATAATAAAGTAAAGAAATACACAGTAAAAGAATGAAAGGTAAATAAGCATTTAAATCCAACAGAGAACATTCTCATTACTCATTTCCCATAACTACCACCTCCTAAGACTTCAGGAACTTGTTAAGTTGTTTCAGTCATGTTCAACTCTTCATGACCCCACTTGGAGTTTTCTTGGCAGAAAATACTAAAGTGGCTTGCCATTTCTCTTTTTTTTATTAAAATTTAAATATATAATAAGAAAAGAAAAAGAAACATACTATAAACTTATATATTGAAACGTAAATGTAAGATATGAAAAAAAAACATGTTGTTTGCACAGCAGAAGGTAAGAGAGGATTCAAAATATATACCAATAAATTTCCATTTCAAGAAAGCCTATATATTAAATACTATGCATTGTGTTTTGTTGGTTTTCTTTTGTTCTCTGCTGTACACATTTTACTTTGTTGCCATTTCTTTCTCCAGCTCATTTTAGAGATGAGGAAACTGAGGCAAACAGAGTTAAGTGATTTTCCTGGGATCACACAGCTGGTAAGTGTCTGAGGCCACATTTGAACTCAGGGAGATGAGCCTTTCTTACTCCAGGCCTGGCACTCTATCCACTGCACCATCTAGCTACTTGGAAAATAAATGTTGTTCAGTTGTGCCCAATTCTTCATGACTCCATTTGGGCTTTTCTTGGCAAAATACTAATTCTAAATACATTCCATCCACTGTGCCACCTACCACCTAGGTGCATCTTCCTATTCCTACATAGTTTTGACTTCTCCCATCACTAGAATATAAGCCCCTCGAGGTCAGGGACTATCTTTTGTTTCTCTGGTGCTTAGCATAGTGCCTAGAATACAGTAGGTGGCTAATATGTGCTTATTGAGTCATTACTGAGGAGGATTTGGTTGTCAGGTCACTGACTGTTGAGGATGGCATTGTTTCTCTGAACCAAGTAGGCCTCTTAGCCCATTCTCTTTCAGGTCTCTCTTTAAACTTTAAACTTTCTTTGTGTTTTAAACTTTCTCAATATCCCCTAGCCAGGAGTGGGAGTACCTTGAGAGCTTTAAAAGTCAAAAAGAAGATTTTTTTTTAAAAATCTCGGATACAGTAAGAAGTCAGTGAAGCTAACAGGAGTCTCAGCCAAGATCAGATTTACCCTTTGAACTCTTCTGATCTTTGAACTCTTCGGACTGATCCTGGGGTGTTCCTTAGACACAGTTTGTCCTCTATTGTCTCCCCTATCAGTTCAGCAGTCACCTATCTTTGGTTAGAAGTCCCTGTTAGTTCTTAGTCTTATTGTACTCCCCTGACTGAGATAAGTATCCCCTGAGGTCTCCTTTATCAAACAGAAAAGTAGCTGAGTCATAGTTTAGGAACAAATCTTTTTAACCTTCTCTGTATTAATTCTTCTTTTCTGTGAAAATAGCAGTGGCTGTGCTCATTAGGGAAAACTGAAAGACTCTTGACCTTTGTCCCACTTCCTCTCAGTAAGATTGGACAGTCTGGGCTGTCCTAACTCCCTGTACATATATGATGTCTCCTTTTATTCCTGTCTTCCACTCTGTTTCCAAGATGGGACTTGATGAGGAGACCGAGTTCTTCCCCATTCTGAATTCTCAGATAGGTCACATCTCCCACTGCAGATCAATAGAAGGCTAGGTCTCATCTTCGTTCCAGTCTTTAGCTCTTTTTTTTTTTTTTTTGTAAGCAGTGTTGTTCCTGGTATTTCTGCCATATATCTGTGTATTGAAAATAATATGGGGAGCTTGGGGGGGTCAATAAAAGTGCTTCAGAGTTTCCTGAAAGTATCCCTCCAGTTCTATAACTCCTTTTCAACCAGCCCACTGTCCATCTGTATTGTGTAGTCAAGACGTATAGACTGTTGGACAAGTTCTGTATGGTATCAGTTCAGATGCATGTTGACATCTGGACAATAGACATTGATCATCTATTTCATCTTTGCTATGTGGATGGACAGGTCAAACTGCCTTTAGTGAGTATAGGGCTCATTTAGGATGTTCTGCAGTGTCTTGGGGGCTTAATGCAGTCAACACAATGTCCTCTGTAAACAGGAGATTTTGGGGGACCTCCCGTTCCATCCATTCACCCACAAGGAAGCCTTTCTCAACCCAAATGCCGCACTGCTTTCATAGTAGCATCTCCATACTTTAAGCCTCTCCTAATGTTTATCAGAGAGTCACTGGTTAATCTTAATGTTATTTCTGCCGTCATATCTACCGAGGAATCCTGACTGATCTTGCTATATGGATGGGGGGCATTTTGTTATAAAATATCCTGTAAAGCAGTGTTTTGTTCTACTAAGACAAAAACTTTTCTGCGATCAACAAGCAGTAGGTCCAATGGGATCTTCTATTCTCTACATCTTTCAGTCAATTGTGACACGATCAAGATTTAGATTGTTCAATATAATTAATGAAAGCCTGCTTATTCCTTACTAATATCTTCATTGAGGATGCCTTCAATTTATCTATAGATGACATTCATAAAATTTTTGTATCAGTGAGAGGATAGGTATATAGATTAGTAGTTGTTGGTATTCTTTTGGTTACATTTTTCTTTTTATCGAAGAGATTTTGGTTGTCATGAAATCCACCCCTCCCATGACTTTTATATCTTCCTCCTTTGGATACCATTTATCATAACAAGATTATACAACTAGGGGCAGCTAGGTGGTGCATTAGATAGAGCACCAACCTTCAAGTCAGGAGGACCTGAGTTCAAATCTGGCCTCAAACACTTGACACTAGCTGTGTGACCCTAGACAAGTCACTTAACCCCAATTGCCTGACCAAAACAAAACAAAACAAATTACTTTTGGGGGCAGCTAGGTGGTACAGTGGATAGAGCACCAGCCCTGAAGTCAGGAAGACCTGAGTTCAAATCCAACCTCAGACCAAACACTTGACACTTACTAGCTGTGTGACCTTGGCCAAGTCACTTAACCCCAATTGCCTAAAAAAAAAAATTATACAACTAATTGAAATAAAACTAATTTAATTTAACTCAAGTATTTATTAAGCAGTAAGTCAGTCAATTAAAGCATTTATTTTTTTAAATTTAATTTAGTTTTATTTTATTTTATTTGGATAATTTATTTCTTTTTAATTTTCAACATTCACTTCCATAAGATTTTTAGTTTAAAATTTTCTCCCCTGCCCACTTCTTCCCCCCACCCCAAGATGGCATATGATCTGACATAAACTCTATATATGCATTCATGTTAAGCATATTTTCCCACTATTCATGATATAAATGACAGTTAGAACTAATGGGAGGAGCCACGAAAATGAAGCAATAAAATAAAACAACAAAGGAAGAGGAGAGCAAATAGTATGCTTCCATCTGCATTCAGACTCCATAGTTCTTTCTTTGGGTGTGGATAGCAATTTTCATTGTGAGTCTTTTGGACTTGTCTTAGATTCTTGCATCGCTGTGAAGAGCCAAGTCTATCAAAGTCAGTCATCCCACAATGTGGCTGTAACTGTGTACAGGGTTCTCCTGGTTCTGTAACAAGCATTTATGAAGTACTACATTCTAGGCACTGTGATAAGCACTGGAGATACAAAGAAAGGCAAAAACTCAATCTCCAAGGAGATTACATTTCAAGGAGAGACAACTGGCAAATTACTACATATGTACAAGGTATATCCAGTGCAAACAGGAAACAATCTAACTTTTCCCTACTATGTCCAAAACACTGTACTCTATGTTGAGAATACAAAGATATAAAATAGTTTATGCAATTAAAGAGTTTGTTGTTTACTGTGGTGAATACAACAGAAGTCAAGAGGGGTTGGAAAGTGAATTTAAAAAGAGACAGTGATTTTTGGTTACTATTTTTTAAAACCAGAATATGGTAGTAAAAGGGAGGAGAGATGTAAAATGATAGTTTGAGGGGATAGCAAGGTCAAGTGAAAGGTGTTTTTTTTTAAAGAATGGGAAGATCTGAGTATATTTATAGGTAACACGGAAAAGTAAGCAGAGGAAGAGGGAAGGTCAAAGAAGAAAAAGGAAACCAGGAAAGAGAAAGAAAGAAAAAAAAAGAAAGAAGGAAGAAAAAAGGAAAGAGAAAAAGAAAGGAAGAAAGGATGAGAGAGAGAGATGAGATGGGATGAGGAGAAACAAGGAGAGGTGAATGTGGCATTGGGGACTTGAGGCTTCACTAAATACATCATTTCTCAGAAGTTCAAAAAGCTTGATTCTCCTGTTGGAGCCCAGTAACGTCTTATAAACGCCTCTGCTTTGATTTTGAGAGAGAAAAGTTTTTCTCTTTCATTTCCCCATTTTCCTACTTGTATATAGCTTTCTCACAACTGAACCTTATGCAGATACTGAAAGAAAGTCCAAGTCAGTCGATCCCTGGATCTCCTTCCCATTGGGGGTGGCTGTGAGAGCAACCAAATCTTTGCAATCTCTATGCCATTCAGTAGTTTCACAAAATAACTTTAGGACGGGAATATGTTAAATAGTGGTTTGGCAGCCTGGCCTGGAAGCTTCTGCAAATAGAAAGAGCCAATATCTAGGATCATGTGAGCATATGGATAGTGTAGATTTTGGAAGAAGCTCAATTCTCTGAGAGACTGGGTGTTATCATAGCAAAGGATATATTTTTGCCCACACAATGAACCCTAAGCCATTTGTCTCAGGATAGCCCCAACCATAAAACAGAGACCAGTTGGTAAGAGAACCAAGGAGCAGAGGAGTCAGGGGTTGAAATAACGTGAGATACTTGCCAGAAGGAACATTTGAGCAGTGGAGTTTGGAGAAAGAAATAGCAGCTAGAGGAGTTTCTGTACCTGGCTTGCCCTTGACTACACTCTACTTACTGCTCTGGGAGCACCTAACCAGCCTTCAGGAAAGTTCACAACCCCACAAAGCCTGGCCAATTGAGCAGTCAGATAGGAGGATCAAAGACTATTGCCACTGAGAGAATTGTAAGGTAATCATGAGATGGGCCCAGGATGGGTTAAATTTAATGTCTAAAAGCCTATATCTGGGCAGCTAGGTGGTGCAGTGGATAGAGCACTGTCCCTGGATTTAGGAGGACCTGAGTTCAAATCTGACCTCAGACCAAACACTTGACCTTGTGACCCTGGGCAAGTCACTTAACCCCAATTGCCTAAAAAAAAAAAATGAAAATAAAAAAAATTTATAAAAGAGTGCTAAAAGCCTGTATCTACCTAGATATATAGATATAGATAAGTCTTGGGGAGTTTGCCTGTGAGAACCTTGAGAGAGGGACCGCAATGTATTTGTTTAGCCTTTGTATTCTCAGCACTTAGTACAGTACCTGGCAGATGTTTAGCAAATACTTGTAGATTTGACTTACTTTGCCTTGCCTGAGGTTCATAGAGGTTAAGTGACTTGCCTAGGTCACAAGGAGAGTAAGTGTCAGAAGTAGGATTTGAACTTTGGTCTTCTGAGTCCAACTCGGGAATACTATCCACACTCACTGTGTATAGATATTGACTTAAATGTAGATGTGTACATGCATGCTTACATCCATATGCTCGCACATAAAAGCATTCATGTAACTCAAGGAAATGCAAAAAAAAGTGACGAACACTGTTCTTTGAGACAGATCAGACTGACGTGGACATAGAAATGCATGAGACACACATACATACTCTCTCATACTCTGTGTGTGAAACAAAGATACAGATTCTGTTTGGAGGTCAAAGTTTAGTGGCTTTTCAGTGTCTCACACATCGGTCAGCAAGCAAAAAAAAAAACAAAATTCAGTAGAAAAATAAGATTAAAAAATATATATAAATCACTATCCAGCAATTGTCTGAAAGTCATTGGGGATGGTGAGATATTTTCACATAGTATCTTCCACTAAAAATAACCAAAATACTTTATAGAATTTAGCAATTCTTGTAACACTTCTGCTTGATAAACAAGTGATGACAAATATTTTCGAGGACAAATTTCCAAGCAGCAGGGTGGTGGTAAGTTAGAAAGAGCTGAGATTTAGCAAATCTGGATTGTAGTCCCTGACCTGTTTCACCCTGCTTTGTGACCATGGGCAAGACCCAACTTCTCTGGTACTCAGTCTACTCATCTGTAAACTAAAGGATTGAGCTTAATGGTCTGTAAAGTGTGCTATTAGGCTTGAAAGATTTGAAATACTATTTTAAAAATATCTGTGTTAACAAAAAGCATTGTGAGTCTGCCAGTCAATAGTCCACTTATTTTCTCTAATAAAATTCCAGTACAGTCAGAGAATTTGGGTGCTTTCTTAAAGTTCCTTGTAATGAGACACTCCCTGTGATCTCTTGGCATTAGAAACAATCATCATTGGATACACTTAACACCCATTCGCCCACGATGTGTTATATCTGAATAATGCAATAGTTCACAGTGAGGTAGCTGCTTTGATACAGATGAGATCCCAGCCCAGAAGCAGGTAGTCTATGACTGATTTAGCACCAGGTTCCCCATAAATATGTAGTGTGTGTTGGCTGAGAGACTGCATGGCATAATGAATAAAAAGAGAGCTTTCAAGTCAGGAAATCAGGTTGAAGTTCAGTCCCTGACACATACTAGTTGTGTGACACTGAACAGGTAATTAATTACCCCAAGTAATTTTCTAACAATTTAAATTGCAAAACAGTTGTGGATTTGCATAAGTAGAGAGGGGTTTCCTCATCAAGGAACTTGATGCATTCATGAAGTCATAGATCCACAAAACATTTTTAAAAACCTGAATAGGATCGACAAAGCAGGTGTTTCGGTGATTTTTTTTTTCTTGAGTTGGGATCTGTGATTTCATTGGTATGGGGAATGAGGAGTGCGGAAACTCCTTACATTAATGCACTTCCGCATCTGCTCTGCAACTTTGGGTCTCAGAGTTGGAGGTAGAAAGTGAGAGTTTAAATGGCTTTCCAGGGTCACACAACCAGTATAGTTTAGAGGTAGAATTTGAACTCAGGTCATTCTGATTCTGGGGCAGCTAGGTGGCACTATGGACAGAGTGCCAGGTCTGGAACCAGGACGTTGGTGTTGATGTTGGTGTTGAGTCATTTCAGTCATGTCCTACCCTTCAGACTTTTCTTGGCAAAGACCTGCAAATACAACCTCAGACACTTACTAGCTGTGTGACTCTGGGAAAGTCACTGAATCCTGTTTGCCTCAGTTTCCTTATCTGTCAAATGAGCTGGAGAAGGAAATAGGAAACCATTCTAATGTCTTTGCCAAGAAAACCCCAAATGGGGTCACGAAGAGTCGGACAAGACTGAATGACAACAAAACATTTTAATTCCAAGCCCATGTCTACTATGCCACACTGCCTCTCTCTATGTGTTGATGCAATAATTAAAAGTAATTTTATATCTTTTTTGAAAAACCTAAAAATAAGATTATAATGTGGAGAAAAATGGATGGATAATACAAACATCTGTCAATATAAAACATGAATCAAGAATTAAATTTTTTGGGGGGGGCGGAGAATCATCATTGTGGCCATTTGTCAATGACACCGGTAAATTCTGGCTATCTGTGGTCAAATAGACTGTTCTTGCCCTCAGCAATCCAATGAAATTCAGCTCACTTTTAAAACATCTATTATGTGCAGAATTCTGTGCAAAGCCTACATGAGATAGCAAGGTGAATAAGAGGTCCTTGCCTTCATAGACCCAGCAGTCTGCTGTGGGGCATAGTAGGCAGTCAGGCACACACACACACACACACACACACACACACACACACACACACACACACACACACTCCACACCTATATTACAAAATTGCATATAACAAGTACATAAAAGAGAAGTATAAGGCAGTACGAAAATAAAAATTGTGAAATAGTCTTTGCCATTCTTTCCACCTTATCTTTTTATGTCTTCTCTTCTACTACCTTTTCCCCCCTGCTCCCACTTCCCTGTGGTGTTCCTGATCCCTCCTTCTTTCATCAAAACTTAAGCTGATGGCCCTGCTCTTACTAAATGACAATGGCCGTGGTTATAGCTATGGGCTAAGAGTTCATCACCAGACAGCCAGTTTGCCCCTGACAATCCTCTGCAGACTTCCTAGGCTCTTTCTCAGAAAGCAGATCCAGTATGTCCTCAGAACCCTAATCAATTCACTCCAAGCACAGCAGAGACTGTTGGTACCTTGCTTTTGAGAACAGGCTCCCTTCTATACCTAAATGAGTCAGACTTAGGTGTTCTAGTGATATAGCGGAGACAGAATTAGACAGCTCAAGAAAGAAAGCTGAATTTGAATCTCGTCTCATACACTCACTAGTTACATGACCTTGCAGAAAAACTTGTAACGCTTCTGAGCCTCAGTGTCCTCACTTGTAAAATGGCAATAATAATGTTTGTAATATCTCATTCTATCTACAGGCGGTGAGGTGGCACAGTGGATAGAGTGCTGGGCCTGGAGTCGGAAAGTGCTGTTTGGCTGGTTTAGTCCTGTCCAACTCTTCTGACCCCATTTGAAGTTTTCTTGGCAAAGATACTGGAGTTGTTTAGAGGATAGTGCTTAGCAGTGCCCAGCACACAGTAGGCAGTGTATAATGATTATTCCCTTCTTTTCCCTTCCATCTTCCCCATTTCCAACAGGATCTTGTCCCTTAATCATTCCCTTTCTCTCATCTTCATTCTCTCCTAATTTACTGGCTCTTTCTCCGCCATCTACAAACATGCCTGTGAGTTTCTCCAATCCTTAAAAAAAACCCTTCCCTTGACCCTGAAATCCTCTCAAGCTATCATTTCATATTTCCTAGGAAGCATCACCTGCTCTCATGGCATTGATTTCCTCCCTTTCCACCCCCTTCACTCCCATCTTAACTGCTTGCAGTGTTCCTTCTCCCCCAAATTACTCATCTGAAACTGCTGTCTCCAAGGTTACCAATGCTCTCTTAACTGCTAAATATAATGGCTTTTTCTCATTCCTCATCCTATTTGCCCTCTCTGCAGCTTTTGAAACTGTCAACCATCCCATCTTCCCGGGGACTTTCTATCCTCCCACGTAGCTTCCCCAATATTGCTTTTTAAAGTTTCTTTCTACCAACAAGGCCATTCCTTCTCAGTCCTCTTTTGGATCGTTATCTTTCTTCTGTCCATTAAGTGTGAGCGTCCCTTGAAACTCTATCCTAAGTCCCATCTTCTTTATACTCTTTTTCTTTTGTGATTTCATTGGATCTTTTTCCCCCCACCATTGCCATCTTGAAGCAATTCCTGACTCCCAAATGTGTATATTCAATCCTAACCTGTCTCCAGAACTCCAGTCCCACATTAGTAAACTACCTCTTGAACATCTCTCCCTAGATGTTCTGTAGACTTCTAAATTTCAACATATTCAAAATGGGGTGCATCGTATTTCCTCTATGTTCTTTCCCCCTTCCAAACTACCCTATTTCCACCAAAGATACCACCACCCTTTGGTCACCTAAATCCACAAAGTCAGATTCTACCTCACCTTTCACCCATATCCATTCAGCTCCCAAGTTTTAATACTTTAACCTCCACAATATTTCTTCTTCTTCTTTTCCGTCTTCTTTGTCTTTGTCTTCATCTCATCTTCTTCTTCCCTTCCTCTTCTTCCTCTTCCTCCCCTCCTCCTCCTCCTCTTCCTCCTTCCCTCACCACATGTGGTCCTCTCTCCACTTGGGGTGCCATATCCTTACATGTGGGTGTTCTGTCCATAGGAATGCAATTTTGGTCACTTTCATCTTGTAAGCTATTTTGAGGTTTAGGGGTAGATTTTTTTTTTCAACTTTTATTTATTTATTACTTTTCAAAAAGCTGGGATAATTTATTTTTTTTTCCTATGCAACTTTCATTCATGATTTCTTGAAATATAGCTCTGAAAAAACAGGCTTTAAAAAAGCCATCTGTGTTTCAAATACTTGACTATACCTTTAAACCCTAGTTACTCTGACTTTCATTGAATAGTCAATAATAGCACACAACCCACCCCCCCAAGCCTCTGTGACTCATTGTTTAGGTTCTGGAGATTTAGAATGAGTGTAAATAGCCATTGTTTCCTGTTCTGGCCAAAAACTTTGAGGGTCTTTCCCTTTGAGACTGATCTTTTTGTGATAATAAATTAGGCCATCTTTTGTCTCAATTCTTACCTAGCCCTTATCCATTGAATGAGAGCTGCCTCAAATAAACTGATATCTGAGAAAGATCTTAATTTAAAAAGACCAAGGTCACCCACTGCATGCTGGGTCATCACTAGTCATCTTGGCTTTTGTCTTGCCATTGGACTTCCATGACTCTGCAAGACAGAGTGAGGCTGATGATTTTTTGCAGCTCTGCCTCATTCAAATACAATTCAGGAACAAATCAAGGCTTCATTCTTGCAATATCATTAGTCTTCTTCCAGAAGGAAAGAGGAACAACAATTCCTAGCTTCCTGTTAAAGCATACTCAGTTGTCTCCTCCTATATGAGGTCATTCCTGAGCTTTCTGAGTGGTAATCTGCCTCTCCTTCTCCCCGGACCAAATGTAAGACAGGGATTGTGAATTTTGACTTTTTATTCCCAATGCCTTGTACATAATCAATAAACAAATATTTAATAAACACCTATTATGAGCTTGGTATTGTCCCAAACTCTGGAATAAAATATTAAAACAGCTCTTGTTCTCAAGAAACTTATATTCTAATGGGAGAATCTATCTATCTATCTATCTATCTATCTATGTGTATATTATATATATGTGTGTGTGTGTGTGTGTGTGTGTTTAGGTATATGTGTACATAGTATACATATATATAATATACACCTACATACACATTCATATATATGCATATGTATATATATATGTGTGTGTGTGTGTGTGTATATATATATATGTATACATACATACATACATAACAGAAAAGGGAGGCCAAATAGCACAGTGGAGAGGCCTGGCTTTGGAATCAGAGGACCTGGGTTTGAATCCTGTTTCCGCAAGTATATCTTTGGGCAAATCATTTAACCTCCATGAGTCTCTCAATTGCATCATCTGTAAAATGAGGAACTGGATGTGATGACCTCCAAAGATCCCTTCTAGTTCTTAATCTAAGATAGCATGAAATATAAGGTTAACTTTGGAGAGACAACACTCACAGCTAGGTGGCAGGGTGGGGTCTTGAAAGGTCTACTCTTAAGCTTTGTTAAAATGTAATACCTGCCTCACAGCACTGTGATGGGGAAAAGTCTGCCAATGGTAAAGCTCTTTAAGTGTGAGTTGGTAAAGATTTAATCAGCTGAACTAATATAACTAAAATACTTAATGGGTAACTTTTCTCAGGCCACAATGTCTTAGTCCTTAAGACATGCCTGGTGCTAGGAATTTCATGTAGAGCAGGGAGATTACTTTTATCAAGGAAGATTTGGAGAATGAGTCTCATGTGACTTTCTACTCAACATTCTTCACTTCTGGACTGTGCTCACAGCAGATCTTGCTGTGTCTTTCAGGCATCTTTCATGTGTTTATGGGCCAATCTGTCATTCAAAAGTGAAAAGAGCAGAGTCCAAAAGGCTCAGGTCCATGGCAGCAGCTGGGGCCTAGAGCCACCATTGTTTGGGAATTGCTACACAGTAATTTTAAGAGATGATTTTCTAATGCATCAAGTGGATTTTCCAGCTGAGCTTCTGTCACATTGATGTTATTAAGTTGTTTTGATTGGGACAAATAAGAATTCTGCCTTGAATTTTACAAAGTAACAGTTCCAATTAAAGAAACATCCACTAAACAAAGCACACCTGAACCCCATGGCTTGAGGGTGAGGAAAAAGATTGGAATAATTTAGGAAGGCAACACGTCCAGGCTTCATTCATCGTGCCAAAGACTGAGACAGTCCTGGGGCCATAGCGGATGCTCAATAAATATTAGTTGCTTAGAATTTTAAAATGTCTACCCATTCACAATATATAGGAACACAAATTTCTCTTCCTATGTACAGGCATAACTCATTTTTCCAAGTTTCACATTTTACTCTTCTCTCATTCAGTGCCATGCCAGTTACTTGTTCCAGTTTCTATAGCTGGGTTCTATGCTGATGATTGGGCGATGATTTAGGAAGACTTATCAGAGGATAGAAGGAGGAAAGAAAGGAAGAAAGGAAGGAAGGAAGGAAGGAAGGAAGGAGAGAAGGAAGGAAGGAAGAGAAAGAAAGAAAGAAAAAAGAAAGAAATGCATGTCACACCAATGTCACAGAATGCTATTGTGCTGTAAGAAACGATAAACATGATGAATACAGAGAAGCAAGGAAAGCCTGTTCAGGGAAACAAGCTACAACATGACTACAACAATGTAAATGGAAAAAACAAGCACAGAATAATCAAAACTGAATGTTACTAAAGGATGAAGAATGAACCTGACCCCAAAGAAGAGATATAAGAAGACACCTTCCCTGACTCCTTTGCAGAAGTCCATGGGTGTTGGACATTACATCTATTGTCTAATGTTCTCAATATGTTGAGTATTAGGATGATTACACTTATCATCATCTACCTTTCAAGGGAGTCCTGAGGAAAACACTTTGTCCATCTAAAAGAGTTATGTGAATGTGAATTATGAGCGTCCTTAACAATAGCTAGTGTTCACATAGTGCTTTAAGGTGTCAGAAGCACTTTACATATGGTAACTCATTTGACCTTCACAACAACCATGGCACTAATACATGGTCTATTGACACATTTGTGAAAGTCAATATACCCTAGGGAGTTGGGAAATTCAGTGACTTGCCCAGGATATCATAGCTAGTAAGTATTGAAGGTGAGATTTGAACCCAGTTCATTATTAGTCCAAGTGTAGCACTCTGCATTACCCTGTGCTGCCCATTATGTCAACATGGGTTTCTTTCTCTTCTGGAAAGGAGGATGTTCTTTTCAAATCTTTAATCAATAGTGATTTAGAGTATTTTTTTGTGCACTTGGGAAAAAAATACTCTAAATCACTATTGATTAAAGAAATGCAAGTTAAAACAACTCTGAGCTACCACCCCACAACTATCAAATTGGATCATATGACAGAAAAGGAAAATAACAAACGTTTCAGTGGATGTGGGAAAATTGAGGCCCTAATGTGCTGTTAGTGAAGTTGTATACTGATTCAACTATTCTGTAGAACAATTCGGAACTATGCCCAAAGGGCTATAAAGCCACACATAGTCTTTGACAAACAATACCACTACTAGGTGTGTATCCCAAAGAGATTAAAAAAAGAGGAAAAGGATCTATATTTACAAAAATATTTATAGCAGCTCTTTTAATGGTGGCAAAAAATGGAAATTGGGGGGATGTCCATCAATTGGGTAATGGCTGAACAAGTTGTTGTATATGATTTAATGGAATATTATTATGATATGAGAAATGACAAGCAGAATGCTTTTAGAAAAACCTTGAAAGATTTACGTGAACTGGTGCAAAGTGAAATGGACAGAACCACGAGAACATTGTACACAAGAACAGCAATACTGTACAATAATCAACTGTGAATGACTTAGCTATTCTCAGCAATACAATGATCCAAGAGAATACCATAGGATTTATGTCATGAAAATGCTATCCATCTCCAGAGAAAGAACTGAAGGAGTCTGAATGCAGATCAAAGCATATTTTTCTTTACATTATTTTTCTTGGGTTTTTTTTGGAGGGGGAATCTGTTTTCTTTTACAATATGACTAATGTTTCGTATGACTACACATGTATAACTTATATCAAATTACTTGCTTTCTCAATGAGGAAGGGTGGGGAAGGAGGGAAAGAAGGAGAGAATTTAGTACTCAAAATTTTTTTAAATGTTAATAATTGTTTTTACATGTAGATGGCAAATAATATTAAATCAATTGTGCACTTGGCATAGGCAAATCTCTACAATTCTCCTTACCGACAGCTGGTGCCTGCTGGCCTAGTGATCCATAAGAGTAATCTTGCTAGTGCTCAGGCCCATCTCACCTTATCTGAAATAATACAAATCTTGGAAGGCTAGCCAACACACTGGACCACAGTATGCAAAAGGATGTTGACAAGCTAGAACACTGAGTCAAATCAAACAAGATGAAATTTAAAAGAGATAAATGTTAAGTCAGAAAATCCATTCCAGAAGCACAAGATTGGGGAGTAGCTTGTACCCAAATTAATCTGGAAGTCATGAGAAGACTGCAAGCTCAATATGAGCTAATGGGATCTTGGGCTATATTAAGAGCAGTATCATTTCCAAGAATAAGCGATGATATTACCTGTGACTTCTACCCTGTCGGACCACAGCAGGAGTACTGGGTTCAGTTCTGGACCCTACATTTTAGAAAGGATATTGATAAGCTGGAGCGCATTTAGCATAGAGCAAATAGAATGGCAAAAGACTCTAAACTGAGTCCGCACAAGGATCAATTGAGGGAACTGGGGATGTTGAGCCCAGAGAAGAGAAGATTTGGAGAGAGGACATTAAAAAAAAGTCTTTAAATGTTTGAAGGCTTGTTACCTGGAAAGAGAGATTGACCACTGAACTAGGAGCAATAGGTAGAAGTTGAAATGAGCAAATTTAAGATTATGTAAGGAAAACCTTCTTAATGATTAGAGTCATCCCAAAGTGGAATGGGGCTACCATGGGAGGTAATGGGTTCCCTGTCATTGAAGGGCTAAAGCAGAGGTTCATCAGGTAGTTATAGAGAGGCTTATTGTTCAGGCGTGGGTCAAAGCCACTGAGGTTCCTTTGAATTCTGAAAGTCTGATTCTGGGAAAAAGGACACACTTCCTGTTCTTATGGAGCTTACAATACAGCATGTACATAAATAAATATGATAGAGTAGGATATGATAAAGGCAAAAGGATACTTCAAATTGTTCTAGGAAAATTTAAGTTGAAAGAGAGCACTTTGAGCTATAGTAAATGAAGAATAGATTCATGAAAAGCTGAGCTTTGAAGCAAGAGATAGATTCCCCTCAGCAAAAATGAGAAGGGAGTAGTCAAGAGGTGATGCTCTGATGGCTGTTTCTTAGAATGATCCCCTCTTTGAATATAGTTTTAGGGGCAATAGTATAAAAACGGACATGGGGCAAGGGTAAGGGTGGAGAATACATGGTGGAAGGAAGAAATGAGATAAATCCCACCTCTGATTTTACCTGTCAAGGCATTCAACCTCCCTGGACCTCAGTTTCCTCATTCACAAAATGAGAGGTTGGGCTAGGTGTCCGCTGATGTCCTTTCTAGTTCTAGAGGTTTCTTCTAGAGCTATGATCCTATGACACTGACTTCAAGAAGGAAGAGTAAATGAGAAAAACAAGATACAATGGAGAGAAAGACTAAGGTGCTTTGCTCAGGCATTCCCCAATCCCTGTACCCCACCCTGCTAATGGTTCTGAGCTGCTGCTTCTACTTCAGTTCTCATGTCCTAGAAACTCTTAAATTAGGTGTTCCCCCAAGGTTGTTTGCTTCACCCTCTTCTCCCACTCTACTCTCTCTTCTTAGGCACTCTCATCCATTCTTGCAGTTTCCACTATCCCTGATAATTCCCGACATTGTAACTGCAGCCCTGACTTCTCCACTGAATTCCATGCATGAATATTCAATTTTCCATAGATTATTTCCATCTGAATATTCCATTATGCTTCAAACTCAACATATCCAATGCCCAGCTTTCACCCTAAAGCAGCTCCTTTTTCTATTTTCATTATTTCTGCTCACAGCACCACCATTCACCCAGACTCCCTGAATCTGAAATGTTGATGTTTTATTTCTCTCTTCCCTCTGCCTTCATATCCAATTTTATCAAATCCTCTCAACTTTACTTCTGTAGTATTTCTTGTCAGTTTTCACCTCTCTATTTCCATTGTCCTAGTAATTTTTCATTACCACCCACTTGTATTATTGCAACAAATAGCTTCCACTATCTTCTCTTTCCATCCTTCATACCTATCTGTCAGGTAATCTTCTTTATTCATAGATATGACAACAACTTTCTTCTGTCTACTTCAGATTAGATAGCAATTTTGGCATCCAGGGCAAGCAGCATAAATATGACCTTAGTTCAATTTATAACTCATAATCTGAAAAGAATTGAAATAATTAAGATAAATTCAGCTGAGTAGGAAGGGAGAAAGGGCCCAGTAAATAAGCACCAGTGGTGAGAGATGACAGGAAAAGACTCCAAGACACTGTCAGCTATGCCTGAAGAAGGTTGCCACCAGGCAGACAAGACCAAGTAAAACCTCAGTTGGAGATCTGTTGCTGGGGGACCAAATGTAATAGATTCCTGTTTTAAATATGATTTTTGCCAATTGCTATATATAATTCACATGATTAGTTCACGTTTTAGTATTCTCTAAATGTTGGTGCCCTGGGAAAGTGTTCCAGTAGCCTCACTCTGGTTACAGCTCTGAAGAGCCAATCTAGCAGCATCCTATGGGTCCAGCCTCAGCTCATACTACTCCCCACCACACATTCTATGCTTTAGCCAGACTAGACTAATTTTTATTTGGTTCCTGATCATTCCCTTCACTTTCCTACCTCCTTACTCCTTACCTACCACCACCCCCACCCCAGCTTTTGCCATTCCCCATGACTGGAATGTTTTCCCTTCTTTTCCCTCATTGACTTCCTCATGACCTTTCCAGGTCCAACACAAATACTTCCTATTCCACAAAGTCTTCTCTAATCTCCACTATTCATTCAGACCTTCCCCAATTTTGGACCTCACATGACCCTTTATTTTGCATCTCTCTCATGAACTTATCATGTATTATAGTTACCCAGTCTTGTCTCCCTACTAGACTATTAGGTCTACAAGGGAAGAAATCTTGGCTTATCCAAAGTTTTTATCTTACCTCTCCAGAGGTTCCCCAACTTATTTGGCCTACCACCCCCTTTTAAAAAAAATTTACTCAGTGCTCTTTTGGAAATTTCTAACCTTTTAATTTTTTTTTAAAATTTGCATCATTTCAAAAAATATAAAATTTTTTTTAAAAAATGATGCATCTTAAGTTTAATAATTTTTGCAAATTTGTGGGATTTTCTCTGCATTGAAATTTTGATGATGCAATATTGCATCATGTAACCATATAGTATCTTATTGTAAACAAGTCATTATGATGGGGATAAGATCTGAACCCCTAAAAGGAAAAGACCATGTCTTTGGGATCTGGACCCCCAAAAAGAAAATTCCTTTGCTTTTCCCAAATCTCTGGTTCTTGCCTGAGGCTGTAATCCACTCAACTAGCCTTTCATTATGGCTATGCCCAATCTCCCAATTCTGTTCTGTTACCTCCCAATTGCCCCTGACCACTGCCCACCCTTAATCCTATCTAGTCTCCATTCTCCCTTGGCCACATCTTCCAGGTCTCCGGTGTTCTGTTCACCCCTTACTGGCCACTTCCATCCAGATCCTCCTTAGACCCCTCCTCCAGTCACCCTAGACTACTTGACCACTCCTGGATCCCTCCCATAGTCTTTCTGTATATAAGATTCATCTAGTCTCCGTTAAGGTGCTCAGATTCTTACAATTTAGCCAATGGCTCAGATTCTTAAGATCTGGCCCACTTGCATTAGTGATACAAATGCTCAGATTCCTTAAGACTGGCCAATCTGGCAGATGTTCTAATAAACCTGGTCTTTGGTTGAAAGAAGGCTTGGGTCAAATTCATTTGGGCAGGACTTGCATGTTGTGATATTGGGGTCCCAGCACCCCTAAACCTCTAAACCTCAACAATTACACACACACATTCCTACCAGTGCATGCTGGACTTCCCAACAACGCACGACAAGCTTGCCTGCCAACGCTCGTTTGTTAAGACCTGGTCGGCCAACTTGACCACTGATCAGTTATAACTTGCATTTTGTGTGTTTATTTGGAAAATAATGTAATCACTATGACTTTAACTCTGTTACACAACAGATGAAACATGTACAAACAGTTTTTCAAAATTTTCTTTTCTTCTCTTTCCTTATGCTTCTACCACCCTCTTATTTTTATTCAATGGCCCCCAATTGTACCTGAGGCTACTATTACCTCCCCCCAATCATTCCAGCACCCCCAAGAGGGTGGTATCACTCACTTTGGGAACCTCTGCTACACCTTCCCCTCTAACTACAGTGCTCTGCATATAGCATGTTCCTTGTACATGTTTATTGAATTCAATATAGTTCTAAGAAAATTTTCAAGGATCAAATGAAATTGATTGGATCAGTCAGAGGTTCCATATCTCTGTTCTCCAGTTATGGAATTAGATGAATAATTCTTATAGGCTTTTCCACATAATAGAGACATGCCCTTGAAATAAGAGTCTTTTACAATGCCACGGTGACACTGAGACAGAAAAACTGCCAATGTCCCTGAGGACACTTTTTACCATTCTCCTAAAAGGATGATGATGAGAGCTTTATAGCTTTCAAATCCACAACTCAGGATATCATGGGCTTAGAATTCAGTGTGTAGGTCCCCCTTGTCATTTGGATTACAAATCATTCAGTTGTAATAGAGGGACTGATGAAATCCCCTAGGTAGAAGAGGCTGGGGAGCCTGTTTCCAGAAAGGCATTATAATGTGTAATGGAATGCTCCCAAAGTTAAAGTATATGTAGACATTCTGGTTCCACTCTGCTAATCATGTGAGGAAGAGGCAGACCATTGATATGTACATCATCAGAACTGGGGTACGTTCAAAAGG
Organism: Vombatus ursinus; assembly: GCF_900497805.2. NCBI lineage: Eukaryota > Metazoa > Chordata > Mammalia > Diprotodontia > Vombatidae > Vombatus > Vombatus ursinus. The sequence goes on from NW_020954576.1 coordinate 4,224,126, forward strand.
CACTAGTCAGCCAGAGCCAGGCTCTTGATTAGACTTTTTCTTTTCCTGGCTGAATTCTAGTGAGACAATTAATTCTATAAGGGATCAGACCTTGGGCCCTCCCCCTGTAAGGGGAGAGACTGATATGTGGCCTGTGAATATGGGTTTCTGTTCTCTGCTTCTTTGTATTTATTTTTTCTTGTTTTAATTGAAGGAAATTGAAAATAGCTATGACCTCATGATCTGTGAAAGGCCAGGGGAGCAAGTCACCAGAGTTCTGGAGCTGGAATCCATGTCAGATTTTGCAGCCAACCAAGCATTGAGGCCCCAAGGAATGACCTTCAGGATCAGCCAGTCATAGCTGAGATACAAACTCATCCATCAGCTATTCCACATTTTCATGTGAATTTGGTGGAACCAAAGCTATATAGAAACTGCATTGTCTGAATCTACTCTTCCAAGTACCAAAATGGCATAGAGGAGAGTGTACCCCTAGGTGTTGGAGGGAAATGTGTATACTTTGAAGATACAGCAAAATCAGAAATACAACCACCTTGCCCCCATACTTGGGGACACATTCTCTCCTATAACACTTTGGTCCCTTTATAAATGCTGATCAATGGTAATTGGTTAAAATGGTTGGACTTAACACCATTGAGGGGTGGAGTCAAGATGGTGGAGTAGAAGCAGTGACTTGCTTGAGCTCTCCCCCAAACCCCTCCAAATACCTGTAAAAAATGACTCTAAATAAATTCTAGAGCAGCAGAACCCACAAAAAGACAGAGTGAAACACATTTCCAGCCCAAGACAATCTGGATGGTTGATTGGAAAGGTCTATCACACTGGGCTGGGAGAGGAACAAAGTTCAGCGTGGGCACATAGGCAAAACAGGCCTCAGTGAACCTGGAGCAGCCCTCAGAAGACTGAATCACGGGCAGCTGTGGCGGTTTCCAGACTTCTCAACCCACAAATACCAAAGGCAACTTAGAAGGTCAGTAGGAAATGTCTGTGACTTTGGTGAGAGAGAAGCTCCATCCCAGTTCCAGTCCCAGGCTGCAGCCCAGGGGCAGTGGCTGCTTCCAGAGCTCAACCCACAGACTGAGGGGGAATCGAGTGGCTGATCAGTGGGGGATTTCAGGGATCTCTTTGGTGGTGCTGAGGCAGGATTCTCTTGCTTTGCTTGTGCTTGGATCTGGGTCACAGTTCTGGGTGGTGGTCCTGGGGCAAGGAGGAGCACTGGCATGGTGGTGGAGCGGAAATCCTCCTCACAGTTCCAAGGCAGAAAAGAGTGCTTGTGGTCACTCATAGACCAGAGCCCAGGTCAGGAAAGGAGTAAACACCTCACCCTTGATCGTACCACCTTGGAAGGACTGAAATTTTCCCTAGAAGTATCTCTGAAAACAGCCACACAAAACCCCCAAAGCTTGGGGCAGTACATTCTCCACACTGGAAGCAGACCCCTGCCTTAACAAAGAGTTTATAACTCAAGTAATTGGGATCATGAGCAAACTGCGCAAAAAAAAGTCAGACCACAGAATCTTTCTTTGGTGACAAAGAAGATCAAAACATACAACTAGAAGAAGACAACAAAGTCAAAGCTCCTATATCCAAAGCCTCCAAGAAAAATATGAATTGGTCCCAGGTCATGGAAGAGCTCAAAAAGGATTTTGAGAAGCCAGTAAGAGACGTAGAGGAAAAACTGAGAAGAGAAATGAGAATGATGCAAGAAAATCATGAAAAACAAATCAACAGCTTGCTAAAGGAGACCCCAAAAAATACTGAAGAAAATAACACCTTAAAAAATAGCCTAACCCAAATGCCAAAAGAGGTCCAAAAAGTCAATGAGTAGAAGAATACATTGAGCAAAACTAACCAACACAACAGTCAAGACCTACATGTATGCAGTGATTCACACTTAGTCTTCTCAGAGCTAAGTTCTAACTGATAGATATACAAATTCACATATTCCTGGACAACCAGTGACCCTACCATGTGGTAAGAGGTGGAGCTAAGGGATAAAAAAACAAGGACTCCCTGTCAGTCATACAGAAGATAGCTCAGTATATCTGTCTCAACGGGGCAGCATGAACTAGTAGGCTGAATAGGAGACTCTCTAGCAGTGACTAGGAGCTTAACTGGCTAAACTGGGTTGGAAATGTTTTACAGTCTGTTCATATCTACTATCTGTCTCTCCATTTCACAGCATCAGATTCTGTAAATTTTTGTAGCAGTGCTCCTTGAACTATACTGAACTCTCCAATAAGACAGCAATCGAGAGTGCTCCTTACCAACATTAATGAATTGTCACTTCTCCACTCACAATCTAAATTGCCTTGGTCAGTGGTTCCTAACCTTTTTGATTATGAGAGCTCTCATGATAGTAGTTGCACTATTGTCATCTCTTGATTAAGAAGATGCATAGTGCTAAAATCTAGTGTGAATTCAATAATGCTCTTAAATGAATTTTTATTATATTAATCATAATGGAACCTACATATGTTAAAAAAAAACCCTCACTAATGCAGTTATGGATGAGACAGTTATTCTACAGACAATATGTTTGCTTATTTGTGACACTTTGGCACTGAATGAGACAGTGGCTGGGGCTGTTTTTGAGTTTTTCATTATTGGAAGTCTGGTTGGAACCATGAATTTCGATCTTAGATCTGGTTCTACATATGGATATTTGGAAATCAGTGGAAGCTTTTCTTGTTCTTTCTAACTTCCAAGAATACCAGAGAGTCTGTAAAGACTCAGCAGACAACATAATTCCTGTTCTCAAAGATACAAGTCAGCTGGCAGCTCTATGCTCCTGGAGGCTATAGCTGATTGTCTATTTCATTCTTTAACCCCTGAGGGGAAGCCCTATTTTTCTACTAATATATTTATGAGCACAACCCAAGGCAAAGCTCTGCCTACTTTGGAACTGGTGCCCTTCCTCAGTGGTGTGCTCTATCACCCACCCTGGCTATTCTGGCATCCATCCCAGATGCATCCCCTTGCCTAAGGACTGTGCTATGTGCCCTAATGCCCTCATACTGGCCTCTCCCTCCCTCCAGTGAGGGCTAACAATGATTTGGTAAATTAATCTGTGCTAATGGAAATGAGTTGGATAGGTTCCCCTTGCCCCACTCTCAAACACTAGAGATACTCCTCCCTTTCTAGGAAACATGTTGTGGTCTCCCTCCTATGTTGCCTAACCCAGTGAGAGGACTCCTATGGAGAGGACTTCAGATGAGTTCAGAGGGAGATGTGGAACAATGCTAAGCCAGTGGGAAAATTGCTTCTTTATGGGCAGAACCTCCTGCTATCACTCAAATAGAAGCATGTAGGTGGCTGCCTACTTCACTTCCTAGTAGGGCTTGCCCTGTATATTTAGACACATGCTTGTGCACACTCATATATGGTCTTTCTTCATGTGACTTGTCCAATGAAAACTCACTCCCATTTTGTCACCTAAGTATTTGCCTTTTCTGAATACAGAAACTGCACACTTCAGAAACACTGTTTAGCTCCTCTCACAATTGTTATAAATAGCCACCTGGTAATGCATTGATGCTGTCTGTATTGCTATTGAGCGGTCCATGACTTTCACTTACTATATGGGAGTGGGGGAGAGGAAAACAGATGCTCTCTCCCTGGTTATTGACTAAAAACAGCTCTATCCTCTGCAGCCAGAAATGAAGAAGGGAATGTCTCTTCCCAGCTTGGTTTCTCTATTCCAAGAGTTGGCTCTTTTCACAGCCATCCCCACACAACAGACCATCAATCAAGACAGGGTCTTGAAATTTTGCCAATACCCCCCCCCCCCCACTTCTCTCTGGTTGAGAAAACAGAATCTCAGTATTTTCCTCAAGAATTCCAGGGGAGATGGGAACTCTAATTATCTGCACAAAGCTGTCCTAGGGAGATGACAGCCACTAAAAGCTATTCATCTTGGGGAACAATCATCTGCTGTTTCTATAATTAAGGATTACAAGAGCAGAGTTGTAGATCTGTAGTCTACAACACTTAGAAATTTCAGGAACAATTAGTCCTGGTTCTCGGAAACCTCATGGGATTCCTGGGTGAGGAGCACAGGAGATTGCTTTTGCATGATGCATTACTGAATAAGGAGCACTCAACTGGGAGGCAGTAGTTCCTGGCACAATAATAATGACAGTAATAAGCATACTGATGATTCACATTTTCATAATGCTTTATATTTTACAAATCACTTTACTCACAAACCTGTGAGGTGGATAGTGGTAGAAGGATGCCTGAAGGAGCCCCACACTGCCAAAATGGCCCCCCCACTGTGAGAGAGGCCACCCTCTCCCCACATCCTCTACTGAGTGGAACCAGAGAGAAAATCTCTACTTGATGAACAAATCTGACCAGGTTCACAATTATAACAGTACTTGGCATACAACAACTGTTCAATAAATGTTATCAACTTTCTTATTTACACTGTTCTCAGAAATTCTGATGAGTGAGGGCCATTTGGGAAGGGTTTGGAAGTAAAATGTACACTTGGTCTGATGCAGAACAAGGCATCTGCATCATACAGTCCAAGCAGTTCAGAGCTAGAAGAGATCATGGACATCTAGCCCAACCTCCTCATTTTACTGACCGGGAAACTGAGTCCTGCAAATATGAGATGACTTGCTCATAACTTGCAGCTAGTAAATGTCAAGGCTTCACTATTAGTAAGTGGTAGGGCTGAAACTTGAACCCAAGTGTCAGGACTACTACCCAATACTATTTCCAGGACATCACTGTCAACTTCCTAAGACGTGTTCTCTTTTGTCTGCCCAGTGGGTATACCCAAGCATTGTTCTTGTTTCTTGTTGTCCACTTAGTTCTGGCGTTGATGAAGTCACCTTACTAAGGTGTGAAGTCCTAGTTACACCAGTAAAGATGTTTTCTGGTCTCAATGATGTCTCTTTGATGAGGTGTATTGCCTTGATTTATCCTGAGTACTTTTTGTTCTACTGATACCACATTTCTAAGGATTGTTTGATGATTGATGACTGATTCATAGCCAGTTACCATACCCTTAGGCTTGATCTTTAAAAATGGGCACAGAGTTACACACGAATGCTAGAGCCTAGAAGAATACAGGAGACAGCAAACAGAGAGGAAATAGACTTAGACTCAGTGGCCTGGAGGGAGCAGTGTGGATATTCATTTGACTTCTTCAAGAAACCAAATGCATTGAAAAACTGGCACTAGATGAAGGAGATCAAATAGAGGAGCTCCCGGACCAGGTAGTAACATCCCTAGACCATGCAGAAGAGTCCCTGGGTGTTGTGTAGAAGAGTACTCAGACTGTGCTCTTGGTCCGTATGTAATAGTGGATTCAAGAAACAACAAAAGGCATCTCCATAATGTTACCTTCATACAGGGAATAACTTGTATGGATGATGTAGGACCAAGGACTCTCTATAAAGGATGACTTTCTTTAGAGCAGAGGTTCTTGACCTACTATCAAGACCTGTTATCCACAGACAACACAGGGATTCATGGATGGATTTCAAGTGCATAGATTTTTAAGTAGGAGCAATGACAGAATTAAGGGCTGTGCTTTAGGTCATTTAAAAATATTTTAACAACTCTATTTCAATATAATTAGTTTCCTTTCTAATCCTATGTATCTCATTCTATGTGCAGCTAGGTGGTGCAGTGGATAGAGTACCGGGGCTGGAGTCAGGAAGACTCATTTTCCTGAGTTCAAATCTGGTCTCAGACACTTACTAGCTGTGTGACCCTAGGCAAGTCACTTAACCTTGTTTGCCTCAGTTTCCTCATCCAAAATGAGCTGGAGAAGGAAATGGCAAATCACTCCAGTATCTTTGCTAAGAAAACTCCACATGGAGTCATGAAGAGTTGGACGTAACTGAAACAACTGAACAAAAACAATAACAAAAATCCCAAGGCAAATAACCATCATTCTGACTTTTTGTGATGATCAGTGCCTAATGTAAGGGGGGGGGGGGGGGGGGGGTGGGGGAGTGGAGCAGTTGGGGCATGGAGAGTGGGAGGCGGGGCTTCATTTGGTTAAACTTATCTATTACATCATTGCTTCAATTGAAAATGAAACGGTTTCACCAACAGGCACAGAAAAATTTTTTGAAAGGCAAAAAGATAGTCTTAGGTCTCCTGAGGGCATCACATTTCATCTCACCTTTTCCTGTAGTGATAAGAAACCACCCATTTACAGAAAGTAAAATGAGTTGGAAATGATGAAAGGTGAGATCAAACAGGTATGTTTTGATGTTCCTTCTAGAGATTTCAATATGTTTCAAGATCCATGGACTCTGGTGTGTCTTTGTGTTCCAGTTCCTGGAAATTAGTCTCCACGTCCAAAATGGTACAGCACATTGAAACCACTCATCTCTTCCATTTGGTAAACTGTTAGAATCTAACTGAAAAACAAACAAATCTAATCCTTGAAACCCCAAGCCTTTTCTCCTGTGACTTGCGCTTCCTAATGAATAGTGAAAAACCTTCCCTTGTCTCTTTCCTTCTTATCCCCTCATTCACCCCTCAGATGAAGGGCCTTCAGAAGCCACTTAGTCCTATTTATGCTTGAACAAGAATTTCTTCTACCACATACCCAAGTGATCATCCAAACTCTTCTTGAAGGTTCTGCTGAGGTATAACTCACAATGACCTCCCCTCCTCTGCTGCTCCCTGTTCTATGCCTTGATTTCAGATCTGCAGAACAGAAAATAACTGAATACACCCATAACAGAGCTAGGCTCTTTATGTTCTTTTAGGATTCCACTCCTTGTACTCCTACACCGATCTCCCAGTGGCCAGGATTTGGCCTCAGGATTCCTATCAAAATGCTTGTGTGATCAGTTTCAATGTTTTAGCTTATCAAATCTTGGCTTGTTTGTTTGTTTTTGAGATTGGGTCTCCCCGTCTCACCCAGGTTGAAAGTCAGTGCTCATTCTCAGTCAGATTCTATTACTGATCATCACAGGAGTCAGTTTGACCTGACCTGGTTTTTACCTGGGCTGATTTGGAACCTAGGCAACCTGATGGACCCCTGTTCTGGGAGCTCACCATATTGGTGCTGAACTTAGTTCGGACACTCAATCGGCTTAGCCCACTGCCGTTCAGAATGCTAGAATTCAAAAGATCTGCCAAGTTCAGCCTTCCCTGAAGCAGGGATGGGCCACCAGGCCTAACATCAAATCTTGCTAAAAGGTCCCTTTTAGGGATGATTGACAATGAAAAAGAACCTAAAGGAGCATTTGGAGGTGAACTGTAGTTAGCAAATTCTTTGGGGAAAAGTCAAGTAAATTACCATAACCTTGCTTTATTTCAGAAAGCATGCAATCTATTCACAGCATGAGGCAAATAATAATAACTCCATCTGGGAGAAAGCAAATGGAGAATGCTATGATGGTGATCCTAGGATTGAGGATAGGAGCCTTGAAACCTCATCCTATGAAAAAAGTCAGGAAGGCCAAAGGATAAATCTCTGTAGGTATCAATTATGTATTTCATGACTTTTCCAGGTTAATTTCAATCATCTCTGATTGCCATCACCTTTCTAGAATCACAGCTTTTAGATCTGCAGGGAATGAAGGCTAAATATAGAAGGTAGCTCTCATGCCCTAGCATTCAGTGTGACATTCAGCTGTGAGATTAATCCTGTACATGTTTAATTCTGTGTGCTAGAAAATGAAATGACAAGTCAATTTTTGGGAAACCCCCCTCAGTGAACTATTGAGCAGATGGTCTAGTTCCCCTGATACTCACACATGGTAGTTACAGAAACCCTAGAAAGTGGTGTAATTGGAAAATAAAGCACTTTTTCTCCTGACAGATGAGAAATTCTACCCTCCCAGAATGGCTTCGGTTTTACCTTTCATTAAGGTTTTTTTCTGAATGCACGGTGTTGAATCTCTGCAGATTAATTCAGACCTAAACTTTTGATGGCGCTGAAAAAAATTATAAAAATGATGATACTTAGAAAGCATTATACAATGGAAAGAATGCTGGATCTGGAGTCAGAGGCACTGGATTCAAATCTTAGCTTGGTCATTTACTACTTATGTGACAGTGGGCAAGTTACTTAATCTTTTTAGGTCTCAGTTTCCTCAGTCAAAAAAGGAGGAATATGAATTAGATTAGGGGTTCTTACCTTTATCTCTGTCCCTTTTGACAGTCTGGCAGAACCCATGAACCCCATCTCCGGACAATGTTTTTAAATGTGTAAAATAAAATACATGGGGTTACAAAGGAAATCAACTATGCTGAAATACCATTGCCTTAAGATATTGAAAAGACAAATTCAAAACATAGTAATATAGCTAGTGGTAGGTCTAATACTTGGCAATTTCTACATAGTAGTGAGTGTAAAAAATGATATTTTGAGATATCTGCAGTAGCTGCAATATGACATGAAAATATTTATGATTAATAAAAAATAAATAAAACTGAATTTAAAATAAATAAAAGAAAGCACAGATAAATAGTACAGTGTTGAGAGTAACAGAAATTTTTACCAATTAAAAAAATCAAACAGCATAAAATGGAGACTCAGTTTCACATACAGTCCTCTTTTTGTGTTCTATTTTGTGTATGGAAATGTTCTTCTTGGGTATGTAAGTTCAGAATTTTTAAAAAATAAAATACATTAAGAAAAAAAAAGAAAGAAAATATCTATGATTACTTTTGGTGACAAAACCACAGGTCCTGCTCACATTACTTTGTCATCTACACTCATAATTAAATGATCTTAATGTGCCTTCTATGACACTTCTTTGCAATAACAGTAATAATATCTTTAGAGAGTATTGATGAGGATGCGATCTAGACCCTAAAAAGGAAAAACCCTGGACTTTCCCACAGGTAGCTGTCACAGAGGAAAGTGGGCTGATTAAACTCTTTCATACTTACGTGTGAAGAACAAGTGGGCCAACTTAATGCCTATTGAGCACTTTCCCCAGGCAAGCTTCAGAGCTGGTAGTTGAAGCTTAATTAGTCATCCTCTTACCAATATTTGCATTTGAAGAAGTAGCTCAGTTGCCCAGATTTCAGCAAGAGGGTCAAAGGGGTTAGAGCTACTGGGTGATGGTTTTAAGAACTAGGATCATTATCTCTTTTCAGGCATGCTGCCCTGGGGTAAGTCACTTGCCTGATTGCTTCAGGGTCTGGGGGATCTTGTTACAGTTTCCCTGGTTAGTAACCTGAGCCACTAGATGTGAAAGTGGGGGAGGGGTCATTGTATCATCTACATGGTCATGGCTACGTAGTAACTTATGCTTTAAATTATAACAACAAGGGTGAGGGAGATAAAGAAGGCAACCCCTAAATGAACCCTTACTCATACATCCAGTTTACTTCCCTTTATTCTATAAGCCCCTGCCTCACTAGCAGAATATCATGGTTAGTAGATGGGATAGTAATCTATCATTTTTGTCTGCAGGAAACCAATTTTAGGCATTAATTAATTTTTAAAAAAAGCACCTTCTCTAGCTTTCACCCATGCACCCAAACACTCAGAGCCCAGAGTTAAATGTGCCTAAACATTGTTCTCTGTGGGTTGATAAGGTCAAGTTTGGTCAGGTTGTCGTTGTCCTACCTCTTCCAATTCTAATCACTCAGTACTTCACCCCTCCATCTGAAAGAGTTCAGCAACTTTGAAGCCCCTCTTCACCTCCAATTCTATTTTATAGCTTAACATTCAAGTCTTGGATCGGACGAAAAGTACAGGTGAGTTCAGTTGGGACTCTCCCATTCTTAGCTAACTCTGAGAGGGGTAAATTCTCAGACGATCAAAATTTACCCCAGTACATAATGTTTTGTTTCCTTCTCAGCTCTCTCCTAGGACTATGTTTCTACTTCATCTATGCGCCTACTTTCTATTAAATTAATTTTTGTGTTAAAAAAATTCAGATCTATGACTTGATATAGGGAATTCCTATTGAGGAAATTCTGTAACTCTCCTGCAATTGATAGTCTTAGGAGCTGCCTAGGACATTGAGAGGTGAAGTAACTTTTTGATGATCACATAGCCAGGAGTGTCAGAGTCAGAATTTGAATCCAGGTCGTCCTGACTCACAGTCTGACCCTCACCACTAAACAATGCTGCCTCTCAGTTCATATCTTGATCAAATCACAAGTTCTTGGTGAGCAGGAATTGAGTGGGACTTAATTACTTTTCTATCTTTCTCTCTACTTAGCACTGTGCCTGGCCCTGGTAGGCTCTCCTTAACATTTGTTGAAAGTTGAATTAGTATGTGTAAGGGTGGGTATTCCACTTCTGCCTCAGTTAATCTAATCACAGAATTCTGAGACATTTTAATTGAATCAATTGAATGTCTACTTTTATGTGTCTCTCATAACTCTCCGTTTCTCTCTACTCACACAACCACAACCTTAAATCAGGCTCTCATCACTCCTCACCTAGACTATCAATAAATGAATCAATAAACATTTGTGAAGGACCTACTGTGTGCCAGGTACTATGCTATTTCAGTAGCTTTTTAAATAGTCCATCTGCTTCAAGTCTCTCCCCACCCCAATCCATCCTCCACTTACCTGCCAAAGATGATTTTTCTAAAAGTGCAGGTGTGGCCACTCCCCTGCTCAATGAGTTCCAGTGGTTCCCTATTACCTCCAGGATCAAAATAAACATCTCTGTTTGGCAAGCAAAACTCTTTGTAATTGGTCCCTTTCTACCTTTCTACTCTTCTTAAGCTGGACTATCCTCCATGTAATCTAGGACCTAACTACACTGGCCAATTTGCTATTCCTCGAACACACCCACCACCTTCCATGTCAGTGCCTTTGCACTGGCTGTCCCCTCACCTCTGCCCCTTACTTTTCCTGGCTTCCTTCATGACTCAGTTCAAGTTACATCTTCTTCAGGAGGCCTTTCCTGGTCTCCCTAGCTGCTAATGCCTTCTGCTCTCAGATTACCCCCCACATACACTGTATACTTACACTGTATACTTTTCTCAGTACTTGAGATTGTTGCCCCATTACAATGTAAACTCCTTGAGGGCAGGGACTAGGTATTTGCCTTTCTTTGTTGCCCCCCCCCCCCACACCTAGTTGTACACATATTAAGTGCTTAATAAATGTTTATTTTGACTAACTAGCTGACTTCCTCTGTGGAACCTTCCCTGATCCTTAAAGTAGTTAGAGGATATAATTCTAATTTGTGGATATATTGCATCTTCTTAGTAGAATGTGGGCTCCTTGAGGGCAGGAACTATTTTCGGTTGTGTCTTTATAACCTCCCCTACCCCCAACACTTAACATTAGTGACTTGTGCATTAGAAGTACTCAATAAAAGTCTGAGTTGGAATTAATTTAATTGAATGTGACCCAGGCAGGGGTATGCTGGTGCCAGCTCTGACCAATTTGGAAGAGCCAATTGTTAAATATTCAGTGTGAGCATTTACACCTTGGAAATCAACAAAGGCTACAAATCAAGGCTTGATTTGCTGTTTTGTTTATTATCTAGACCCATGATGTCAAACTCAAATAGAAACAGGCCACTAACCCTTCCCTACACAAGGATCCTTGCAGAAAACCACGTATTAACAGTATTTATGTTTTATTCTATTTTCATTTATTTTAAAAAATATTTCCCAAGTACATTTTAAACAGGAGGGTTAGTAGGGAGAGGAAAGGTAGTCCTCTGTTGTGTAGGTCCTGTCTATCCAAATGACTGCTGAGGAGGCAAGGAGCTGTCCAGAGAGCCTTCTGGCAGTGACTCAAAGCATCCCTTCCTCTCATCTGGGTTAGGAAATAGCAGCACAAAGTAGCCATTCCTCTAGTATCTTTAGAAAAGAAGTTTCTCAATGGGGGTTTGACAGTTCACTCAAGCACCTCTCAGTAACCTCCCCCCAAGAACTGCTAGCATGAAAACCAGTTCAATTAAACAACACATTTATTAAATGTTTATTATATGCCAGGTACTATGCTAAGTGCTGAGGATACAGAAAAATGCATAAAATAATCTCAGCCTATGAGGAGCTCATGATCTGATAGGGAAGATGACAGGCAAATAACTATATGTCATTGAGCTATGGACAGGATAAAGAAGAAGCTTTCAACAGAGAGAGGGCACTACAATGAAGAGGAATTCAGACAGGTTTCCTGAAGAAGGTAGGATTTATCTGGTACCTGAAGGAAGCCGGGGAAGCTAGGAGGCACAGTTAAGGAGGAAGAGCATTCCATGCATAAGAGACAGCCAGAGGAAATGCCCAGAGTTGAGAGTGTCTTGTTTTTTGTTTTTCTTTTTTTTTAAATTAATTTATTTTGAATTATCAGCAATCACTTCCATAAGCTTTTGAGTTTTAAATTTTTCTTTTTTTATTTCTTTTTTTATTAATTTATTTGGATTTATCAACAATCACTTCCATATGCTTTTGAGTTTAAAATTTTTCTCCCCCTCTCTCCCTACCTCCCTCCCCAAGATGGTGTGCATTCTGATACAGGCTATACATTTACATTCCTATTAAACATATTTTCACATTAGTGATGTTGTAAGTAGGAATTAGAATCAATAGGAGGAAGCACCAGAAAGAGGAAACAAAACACAACAGAAGAAAAAAAAATAGTAAATAGTATGCTTTGATCTGCATTCAAACTCTATAGTTCTTTCTTCGGATGTAGATAGCATTTTTCATCATGAGGCCTTTGGAGATGTATTAGATCCTTGTATTGCTGGGAAGGGTTAAGTCTATAAATATTAGCCATCGCACAACGTGGCTGTTATTGTGTACAGTGTTCTCCTGGTTCTGCTCATTTCACTCAGCATCAGAGCATAAAAGTTTTTCCAGGTTTTTCTGAAGTCAGCCTGTTCAGAATTTCTTATAGCACTATAGTATTCCATTACATTCATATACCACTACTTGTTCAGTCATTCCCCAACTGATGGTCATCCTCTCAATTTCCAATTCTTTGCTACCACAAAAAGAGCTGCTATAAATATTTTTGTACATGTGGGTCCTTTCCCATTTGTATGATCTCTTTGGAATATAGCCCAAGACGTACTATTGCTGGGTCAAAGGATATACACATTTTTATAGCCCTTTGGGCATAGTTCCAAATTGCTCTCCAAAATGGTTGGATCAGTTCACAACTCCATCAACAATGCATTAGTGTTCCAATTTTCCCACATCTTCTCCAACATCTATCATTTTCTTGTTTTGTCCTGTTGGCCAATCTGATAGGTGTGATGTTGTTTGAGGAACATAAAGAAGGCCAGTGTCACTGGATGGTACATGGTGGTAGGTAATATGTTAGAAGAATGGAAAGGTAAGGGACTAAGTTATGAAGGGCTTTAAATAACAGAAGATTTTATGTTTGATTCTATAAGTGCTAGGGAGCAGAGAGAGAGAGAGAGAGAGAGAGAATATGTGATGTGGTCGAGCTACACTTTAGGAAAATGATTGACAGCTGAATTCAGGTTGGACTGGAGTCAGGGGAGACTTGTAGCAGACAAATAAGCCCATAGGCAATTACAATAGTCCAGGTGTGAGAGTCTGCACCAGGGTGTCAGAGGAGAAATATTGCAAAGGTAAAATCAACAGGCTTTAGCAACAGTTTGGATATGGGGAGTAAGAGTTAGTGAGGAGTCAACAATGACACCTAGGTTGTAGAGCCTGGGGGACTGGGACGATGGTGGTGCCCTTGACAGTAGTAGGGGAGTTTGGAAGCAGGGATAATTTAGGGAGAAAGATAATGAGTTCAGTTTTGTAGATGTTACATTTAAGATATGTATAGGACATCCAGTTTGAGATATTTATAGACATTTAGAGATGTGAGACTGGAGATCAGCTGAGAGGTTTAGGTTGGATAATAGATTTGAAAATCATCAGCAAACAGATGAATCCTGAGCTGGTGAGATTACTAAGGAAAGCAATGTAGAGGGATAAGAGAAGAGGGCTCAGGACACAGTCCTGTGGGACACCCATAGTTGATAGGCATAACCAGGATGAAAATTCAGGAAAAGAGATTGAGGAGTGGTCAGATAGGTAGCAGGAGAACTTGGAGTATAGTGTCCCAAAAGCCTGGAGAGAAGAGAGTAACAAGGAGAAGAGGGTGATTATTAAAGTGATTTAGCATTTCTGAAAATAAGTATAATACAAGAATATAAAAGGAAACTTGATAGGATCAAAGGAGCAAACCAGTCAAAATGCTTTGTTCTTTTTGTCCATTAGCAAAAGAGTGTGGGGGAAAAGCAGTATTGTTTTCCAATGGTTTATCAAAGACATTTTATTATGTGTTTCCTTGTTAATTATGTTTTGTTGGTACCCTTCAATTGTATGCTTGATTTCTGGCAATTTGTCTGAACTGAGACTAGGAGCTGAATTTTAAAAAAGGGAATGAGCAGAATGTATTTCCTTTCCTCCCACCCTGAACCCGAGTGTAGCATAAGGACCCTCAGAGTAGAAGGAAGATAACCTCATTACATATAGTATATGTTTGTATATGCAAATGATAGTAAATACTATTTTATGAGCATATTTAGATGTTATGAGATTCTTGCTTTCAAACTGAGTCTGTTTCATCTTTAACAATAATAATAATAATGAGAGCTAACATTTATAATCACAAACATCCCATGAGGTAGATGCTATTATTATTAACCTATTATACAGATGAGAAAACTGAGACTGAGAAAGGTTAAGTGACTTTCCCAGGGTCACACAGCTAGTAAGTGTCTGTGGTAGGAGTTGAACTCAGGTCTGTCTGACTCCAGGTAGCTAGATGGTAAAATGGATAGAGTGCCAGGCCTGAAGTCAGGAAGACTCATTTTCCTGAGTTCAAATCTGACCTTAGGCACTTACTAGCTGTGTGACCCTGGGAAAGTCACTTAACCCTGTTTGCCTCAATTTTCTCATCTATAAGATTGGTGGCAATAATGCTCAGTAGATTTCTTAGGGCTGTTTTCAGCCAGTTTATAAATATTTATTGTGTCTCATATATCATGCACTGTGCTAAGCCCTAGGGATGCAGAGAAAGATAGACAGTCCCTACTCACAACCAGCTCACAATCTAATGGGGGTAAAACAACACATAAAAAAGAAGCTAAAAAGCTAAGGAGGGGTAAGTGCCCCAGGACAGGGACAAGATGAAGTCTGGGGAGTGTAACCATGGGAAATAGTGAAATGGACGCTCTGGGTGCCCTTTTTAAACAGAGGATCTGGGAAGAGGGATTCACTGTCCAGCCTTCACCCTTTCCCTCATCCAGTGTGTTCTCAATATCATCACCAGTTATTAATGCCTCAGTACCATTTAACCTGTGAATATCTCCTTGAAATCACTGATAACTAACATCAATTAGCTTTTACAAATGTATACATGCATACATATGCTGAAAAGATATAGCAAGAACCAATATAAAACCACTTTTGAAACCAAGAGTGACCTCTCCCATCTACACATCCCTTATTCCCTTGGGGAAAGTAAATTAAAACTTTTAAGGTAGTGATTGCAAAACATTTCTATCACCAAGTTCATTTCTAGGTATGGATTAGCTGAATAATGAATCACTTTCTTGCTTCTAGGATGTGGTGGGTGTCTTGGGCTGCTGGGTTAATACACTGCTGGGCTGTCATTGCTTCTCAAGTCAGCTCATTCCTGGGTTTGGCTCTTGGACCTCTGTTGACTCTTCTCACCTTTTGAAGCTCATAAGATCATAGATTGGTATATTCCATCTTCAAAATCTCATTTATTTAAGAACAGGAAAGAAATACAAAAGAACAAAAGAAAAATCAGTACCATGTTTTCAAGGTCCCATGTCAGCCTGGGCCATGGAGAGTATGCCAGTGACACTAGCTTTTTCCCCACCCAGAGGCTTACAGCAATTATTGTCTTACCATTTGGAAAGAGAGAGAGGGTGAGTTCCTATGCTGGAGTCTTTCATACATACATTTAATTCTGGTGCCCACAGACAATTAAAATGTTTTTCTTTTAAGCAGAGAGGAAACAGTTACAGTAAACCAGTACATGCTCCAAGAATCATGCCCCCATTGGCCATCTCCCTTTTTTAAAGGTTTTATTGCTATCTCTTGCTGTCACGTCATAGTCATTGTGTATGGTATTCTCCTGGTTCTCCTTCCTTCACTATGTAACAGTACACCTAAGACTTTCATTATTTCTCTGAATTCTTCATATTTATCATTTTTTGCTGTACAATAATATTCCATCACATTCCAATGCCGTAGTTCATTGGGCCATCATCCATTTAATTGACAATTACTTTGTTTCTAGTTTTTTACTACCATAGAAAGTGCTGCTATGAACATTTAGGCATTTATGGGACATTACTGTCTGTTGTTGACCCCCTTGGAAGCTATATACTCATAGTGGAATTACTGGGTCAAAAGGTATGAACAATTTAGTCCCTTTACTCATACAATTCCAAGTTTCTTTCCGAAATAGCTGTACCAATTCACAGCTTCTGTTAACCTTGTATTAGGATGCCTGTCTTCTCATAATCCCTCCATTACTGATTATTTCAAACTTTCATCATCATTATCGTTGCCAATTTGCTAAATATAAGGTGAAACCTCAGAGTTGTTTTGGTTTATTCTTCTTAATGTTAGTGATTTAGAGCATTTAAAAATATGGTTGTTGATAGTTTATAATTCTTCAAAAAAAACTATTTCTCTCTCTTGATTGCTTATTTATTGGAGAATAGTCCTTGTTGTACTTAATTTTATTTTTTTTTGGTGAGGCAATTGGGGTTAAGTGACTTGCCCGGGGTCACATGGCTAGTAAGTATTAAATGTCTGGTCTGAGGCTGGATTTGAATTCAGGTCCTTCTGACCCCAGGCCCAGTGCTCTATCCACTGCGCCACCTAGCTGCCTCCTTGTTGTACTTTAAATGCTATACGTATGCTTTAATGTTTTAATGGATTTGTGCATTCGTTTTTTTTTCAAAAATGTTTTACATTTTGGCTCTTAAGATTTTGACATTTCCCCCTCTCCATTGCCCAAGTTGAATGTTACCAAGGAGCACAGCAGTCATCACTGGAAGACAGGAGCATAGAAGAAATTTCTTTTTAGGGGTGCTTATGATTGCCCCCAAATTTTCCATGTCCCCCTAAAGTTGAAGTCAAATCTTTTCTTTCTTTAGTGCCTAAACCTTTTCAATATAATGTCTACTCAAATGGTTCAAACACTATCATTCAGTATTGCTGGCTGACTGACTCCTCAGAGAAATTGACCTCATGAAACTCCAAACTTCTAATCCCCCTCCAAAGTGCATCTAAAAATGCACTTTCATGTTATGTAAACTAAGTACCTGAAAAAGACAAATCCAAATAATTCTCTCCCTTCTTATTTTATGATTGCATTTTCCACTCTGAAGAGTGCCTGGCTTACACAGATGCTTAATCTATTTATAAACATGATAAATGATGTCCTGATGGCCTTGCTAGGTAGATAATACACTACTATAAATTCAGTCAAGAGGAAATAGATACCCCATCCTAGTCCTACTGACCAGCGTAGGTATCATTTACACTGTAATCTCAGTGGGCCAAAAGCCCAAAACACTCTTCCTGAAGCAAAATGGGAGCAGCCATGGTGGGAGTAGGAAAATTAGGTCCCTGAGGACCCCACCTGGGTGAATTTGGAAACACCTGGTTTCGAAGTGGCATATTAATGTAAAGGAGAGAGAAAGAGACAGACAGACAGACAGACAGAGACAGAGACAGAGAGAGATAGAGACAGAGAGAGAGAGATTTCTGTCTTCTGTTTTCTTTGCATATTATGTTTCTTCTCCAAAGAAGACTATGTATTTTATTTTGAAAAATAATGGTAAAATAGAGCTTGCCTTCTTATGGTCATTTTATACTTCTGGGATAACTGAGAGACTGTCACTAAGGAAACAAGACAGGGGACCATCCCACTCCTAGGTCAGAGGAAGAGATTTTTCTGATCATTAGTTCTTAACAAAAAAAGGGTTTGGTTGTTTTTGTTTTTGTTTTTTTAAGCTAGGTTGGCACAAAAAGGAAAAACAGAGAAAGAATAGATCTGCTGCTTGGGGAAGTTTTGTTGTGAACTATGAAACCTCAAGCAAGTCACAGCCCTTCTTGGCTTTAGTTTCTTTGTAAAATGGGATTAAACTAGATAATCTTAAAGTCTCCCTTTTATCTCTAAATCTAGGATTCTAAGATAAGGTATGTAACTCCAGTTTGTGTAGGGATATTGAGGCTGATTGGCAGTAAGTCCTCCACTGACAAATGCAAAAGGTTTTTGATGACCATCATTCTCTTGGTACCAAACTGAAGGAACTGGCTCAGGTCTGCATAAGGCAACACTGCTGCACATGTGGGACAATTGGTCAGATCTCCAAAAGCTTCTTCACATTTCCCATCACAATGGCCTCCAACTGAATTTTACAGGTTTAAGTGAAGCTGACTTTTTTTTTTTGTCCTTCTGCTTTTGGTTCTTTCTAATTCTCTATCCTTGAGTGAGACCATCGAGAGGCTTAGCGAGAGCAGCACAGATCTTCACAAATTTGTGGTGGTAAGTGCTCAATCCTAGAAAAGTCCTTAATTCCTCTGGATGCTTTCAACATGGCCAGCAGATGAGTGTGGTGATCTTCTTTGAATTGGTGCTTACTCCTGCCTCACTTAAATTCAATTCACTTGCGTATCATGGCATCACCTCCCTGATGTCATAGTCCTCTTCCAGAATGAAGGGCAAACAACAACAACAACTCCTTGCTGAAATAACTATGTGGTCCTCAGACTTGAAAGAGGCTCTGCAAAACAGGCATTTGCCAATCGACAGCATCAGACTAGCTTCTTCTAAATGGCCTAACACTTTTATACCTGTTTCCTCGCTTTAATCTATGGTCCTTCCAAAGGCAATTATGTTTTCTACGTATAGCAGCCCTTCTCCATAAGCTGTTGAAAAATACTACATGCTCTTGAGATGTCTCTCCCCCCTCCCCCACCATAGTGAGTTTATTGCCATCTCTGGAAGCCTTGTGGCAGACAGCTGATGGGGGCTCTTCCACGTGGCAGATAGCTGATGAAGGTCTGAGAAGGTCTTCGGGGATGGGGGCTCAGTTCTCCAGGGGTGCAGAGTTCAGAAGCTTCTCTATCAGGTCCACGTGGTCCAGCAGCATCCCACAGCAGGCAGCAGTAGTGCTTCAGGCCCAGTGGCCCAGGGCATCCCCTTTGGTGTATTTCGACTGCAGCAGGCCCAGGTAGGCCTCCCATGATCTTGCCACATGTGAAGCAGAGCACCGAGATGATCATGACAAGGGTGAGGTGGTGGCAGCAGCAGCACAGGCGGCGGCACCGGGGGCGGGTACATACCCTGACATCCCTTCTCGTCTGCCCCAGCTCCGGTATCACTGTCCCGCCCCCTTTCCCCGTTCTTGAGATGTCTTGAGGCATATGTATAAACTAGAAAAAGCCTGCTTGCTGAGTGGATGAATGCTGTTTTCTCTTTTTTAGTCAGTCAATAAATATTAAGCCCCTACTATGTGCCAGGCATCATGTGAAGTGCTACCATCAGAATCTGGTGATAACCACTGTATAAACCAAAAACAAAATCTAGCCATCCAATACTGTCTAGGAAGCAGTAGTCCATGGCCTCTTGGATTCCTGGCTTTCCACTTTAGTCCTCTTGTTCAAAGTCCAGGAGTCCACATATACCCGATCTTCTATCTTCTTTTGTATCACTGCTACAGGTGATGTCATTTCCCTTTTTGGGATCATCTTTCCAATATGATGACTGTGAGATGGAACTCTGGAGTTGTTTTAATTTGCATTTCCCTAATTATTAGTGATTTGGAGCATTTTTAATGTAGTCATTGATAGCTTGGATTTCTTCCTTTCAGAACCACTTATTTATATTCTTTGACCATTTATCTACTGGGGAGTCACTCTTGGTCTTATAAACTTGAGTGAGTATAATATGTATGTTGGATATAAGACTTTCTTTTATCACAAAAATTATCCAAAGATTTTCCTTTAGTTACCCATTTCCCTTTTAATTTTAACTGAATCAGTTTTGTTTGTGCAAAAACCTCTTAAATTTTATATAATCAAAATTGTCCATTTTTTCTCTTGTAATCATTTCAATGCCTTATTTACTCATGAACTCTTTTGTTGTTGTTGTTCAGTCCTGGCTGACTCTTTGTGACCCTGTAAATCATACTGTTCCTGGTTTGGGTTTTTTTTTTTTTTGCCATTTCTTCACCAGTGCATTAAGGCAAACAGAAGTTGTGACTTGTCTAGGTTTACACGGCTAATAAGCGTCCGAGACCAGATTTGAACTCAGGTTTTCCTGACTCTAGACCTACGGGTCCATCCCCTGAAGCACCAAGCTGCCTCCTCATGAACTCTACCACTATCCATAGATCAGAAAGGCAATTTCTTTATTGATCTCCAAGTATTTTTTGATGTATTTATGTATTTTAAGGAAGAGATACAGCATGGCACAGTGAATAGTAGGCCAGCTTGAGAACAAGATAAATCAGAGTTCAAGGCTTGTCTCTGACACTTACTAGCCACGTGACCATCAGTAAGTTATTTAACCTCTCTATAACCCAGGCAAATCTCTCTGCTCTGTTACAGACTAGTTGTTACCTGCCTCAATTGTGGCAGTTTTCACACTGGGAATTAACCATACCAAGGAAATGACTTAAAAAAAAAAGAAAAAGGAAATGCAACAACCTACAAACAACATTTTACATCCAGTGCTGTAGTAAGATAAATGCTATTTATGGTGGGCAATCTGATATCACTTCACATATTCAACCAAAGAAATCTCAGTTAGGTAGGTCTGAAGTTTCTAATGTTTCACTTAGAACTTTTCTTACAAAAGCTTGTTCTGTTAAAATGTAGCATATGGCAAAAGAAATTGTAATTGACTACAATACTGTCAAAGACAATCCCAATTCCAGATCTTTAGATTATACGTCAGAGCTAATTTTTGTCTTATTTGAAACTAAATTTTTATCAGCACAAACAAAAATAGAAGCCATCTTGATGTATTCATGCTTCAGAGGTTCAAAAGATTTTGCCACAGGAAATGAATGAAATGTGGTGTCTAGCCATAAGGATTGTTTCTTTTAACTACAAAAGGAAGGAAGGAAGGAAGGAAGAAGAGAAAAGGAAAAAAAAGTTGTTCCTATCTTCATGGATATTTTCATGGAGCTAATGGTCAAATTCTTGAACTCGATGTCCTGCCAAGGACAAGTAACCAATTAACAGAATATTCTTTCAATTCTTTTGGATGCCTCAGACTTGTTGGGAAAATTGTCTGCCTATCAGCTGATAACTTGAATACTAACGTCAATGATTCAAACCAAATCTCCTTTGGAAGATGTTGAATAACTAGCAGAATATTGGTGGAGATCAGTCACACATTTGCAACAATTATATTAACCATGCATTGAATATTCTTTCAGTTAATGTGGGAGTTCTAAAATTTTTTTCATTTTTTTCTCTCTTATTTATCTGGTATGAGAAGACAGACTGAAATCACTCTGTGACTTATCATAGAGGAATACAGATACATTCTGTTGTAATGAAACAGGATTTGTGAGACTGATGCCTGCTTTTGGAAGACTATATTCATGTTGCAAATTGTGCTGGGAGCTTTAAAAAAGTTTATTGATATATCTTGTTCTTATATCACTTTCATTTGCCAATATATCAGTCCTTTCTTCCATTCCCAGGGAGTCATCCCTTATAATGAAGAATAACAAAGAAAGAGAAAAAAGCATTTCAGTAAAATTAACTAAAATATCAACTAAATCTGTTTTATCCTGTGTTTCAAAGTTTAGTCCCCAGTCTCTAAAAGAAAAGGGCAGAAGTGCATTTTTCTTGCTCTTCTTTGGTGCCAGTCATGGTCATTATAATTACATAGCATTCAATTTTGGTTTTATTATTGTTCTTTCCATGTCTATTATTGCAGTCATTTGTGCATTTTGTATTCATGGTTCTGCTTACTTTACTCTATATTAGTTCAAATAAGTCTTCCTGTGTTCTCTGAATTCTACATATTTATTGTTTCTTAAGATACCAGAATATTCCATCACATTTACATTGTTGTCTGACTCTTTGTGACCCCATTTGGGGTTTTCTTGGCAAAGTCACTAAAGTGGTTTGCCATTTCCTTATCTAGCTCATTGTACAGATGAGGAAACTGAGGCAAACAGGGTTAAGTGATTTGCCCAGGGTCACACAGCTAGTAAGTGTCTGAGGCCAAATTTGAACTCACAAAGTTGAGTCTTCCTGATTCCAAGACTGGTGTTCTATCCCCTGGCCTACCTAGCTGCCCTTTTCACATTCATACACCATAATTCATTTAGCCATTCTTCACTTAATAAGCATCTCCTTTTCCTCCAAGTTCTTCACTCCTATGCAAAGTGTGGCTATAAATATTTTAGTGCACCTGGGAACTTTCTATTGTTGACATCCTTAGGGCATATACCTTGCATGGGATCTCCAGGTCAAAAGGTGTAGAACTTTCTCTCTTTTTCTTAGCATTATTTCAAATTGTTTTCTAGAGAGGTTCCTATTGGGGGAACAATTCCCAGCTTAGTCTATTAGTATGCTTGTCTTTCCACAATGCCTCTGACACTATTCCTATCTTTTGTTCTCTTTATCAATTTGCAGAGTGTGAGATGAAACCTCAGAGTTGTTTTGGTTTCCACTTTGCTAATTATTGATGATTCAGAATAATTTTTTTTATATAGGTTGAAGTTGACAGTTGTATTGCTTGAAGTTGCTACTGTTATTTTTCGACACATTTTGTTTTAACAGGGAAGACAAATATAAACAAACTTACAAATAAAAATCAAAGTATATTCTCCCAAGAGTTGTTAAAGTAAAACAATCTCCCAATGATTGATTCTGACTGATCAAACAGCCACATACTTCTCTAATTTATCCTTTTCTAAAAAAAGAAAGGCTGTGTGCATTCATTTCAACGAATACCAATTCATTGTATTAAACTTGAGTTTCGTTGCCATCTTATGTTGTCTCGAGTTACATTAATATATCCGTCTATATATACTTTTGTATATGCTTTAAATGTCCTCATTTTTATTTGAGTGCTTCATATTTGTCATTCTTTGTTGCAACAATGTATTCCATATAGTTTTCACCAAGCATTTAAAGGTTTATTTACTATGTACCAGGTAATGTGCTAAACGCTGGAGATACAAAGGGAGATACATAAATAACCAGGTACATTCAAGATATATGCAGGATATTTGGAAGTAATCTCAGAGGGAAGGAACTAGCAGTGGGCAGTGGGAGTGGGGGAAAGGCCTACTGGAGAAGGTAAGTTTTGAGTTTTGTCGTTTTCTTTTCTTTCTTTTTTTTTTTTACACTTAGTAGTATTTTGTTTTTTTTTTTCCCCCCAATTACATGTAAAGATAGTTTTCAACATTCATTTTTTGGGGGG
This sequence comes from Vombatus ursinus, assembly GCF_900497805.2. NCBI lineage: Eukaryota > Metazoa > Chordata > Mammalia > Diprotodontia > Vombatidae > Vombatus > Vombatus ursinus. The sequence continues at coordinate 4,247,514 of NW_020954576.1, forward strand.
GGGGGCTAAGCAATGGGGTTAAGTGACTTGCCCAGGGTCACACAATGTCTGAGGCTGGATTTGAACTCAGGTCCTCCTGATTTCAGGGTCGGTGCTCTATCCATTGCGCCACCTAGATGCCCTCAATATTCATTTTTGTAAGATTTTGAGTTCCAATTTTTTTCCTCCTCTCACCTCCCCACTCCCAAGAGAGTAAGCAATCTGATATAGGTTATATACATACAATCATGTTAAACATATTTCCATTTTAGTCGTGTCATGAAAGAAGAATCAAAACAAAAAAAAGTAAAACAGAGAGAGAGAGAGACAGAAAGAGAGAGAGAGAAAATAGTATGCTTTGATCTGCATTCAGACTCTATAGTTCTTTCTCTGGATATGGACAGCATTTTCCATCACGAGTCTTTTGGAATTGTCTTAGATCACTGTATTGCTGAGAAGAGCGAAGTCTATCAAAGCTGGCCATTGTACAATGTGGCTGTTACTGTGTACAGTGTTCTCCTGGTTCTGCTCACTTCGCTTAGCATCAGTTCATGTAAATCTTTCCAGATTTTTCTGAAATCTGCCTGCTCATCATTTCTTATAGCACAACAGTATTCCATCACATTCATATACCACAACTTGTTCAGCCATTTCCCAGTTGATGGGCATCCCCTCAATTTCCAATTTTTTGCCGTCATTGAACTATGTATTGAAAGAAGCCAGGGAAGCTAAGAGGCAGAGGTGAGGGGGAGGAGCATTTCAGGTATGGGCTCAGCCAGTAAAAAGGTATAGAGGTAGGAGATGGGAGATGGAGTTTTGTGTGTCAGGAAGAACAGTACAGCTGGATCACTGAATACATGGAGGAGAGTAAAATGTAAAAGGACTGGAAAGGTAGGAATGGCCAGGTTAAAAAGACTTTAAAAGCTTGATAACCTCTATCAATTAACCTGGAATCTACTGAGGGGTGGAGGTAATCCAAACAACACACCTTGAATGGAATTATTTGGAGAGGATCTGGAATCTTTTTGGAAAGCACGCTTCTTACTTTGTCCTATGATATTCTTTTTTTAGCAACCTTTCGGTTTAAATCTAACCTCAGACACTACTAGCTGTGTGACCTTGGACAAGTCACTTAACCCTGTTTGCCTCAGTTTCCTCCTCTGTAAAATGAGCTGGAGAAGGAAATGGCAAACCACTTCAGCATCTTTGCCAAGAAAATCCCAAATGGGGTCACAAAAAGTCATTTGGTACTGACTGAATAGCAACAATGAGTTCTTTTTTTAAAAATTTATTTATTTTGAATTATCAACAATCACTTTCATGAGCTTTTAAGTTTTAAATTTTTCTCCCCTTCCCTTCCCACCTCCCTCCCTAAGACGGTGTGCAATCTGATATAGGCTATACATATACATTCCTATTAAACATACTTTCACATTAGTGATGCTGTAAGTAAGAATTAGAACCAATAGGAGGAACCACCAGAAAGAGGAAATAAAACACAACAGAAGAAAAAAAAATAGCAAATAGTGTGCTTTGATCTGCATTCAAACTCAACAGTGAGTTCTTAAATCACTGAAGAATGAAAGATGGCTAACTAAATGAGACATTTTGAAAGTATCTGAAAGTATTTCTTTTGCGAGGTCTGTATACCTTGAAAGCTTTTCCTTCCATGCATTTTGTGGATTTTGGATACTGAGAATGACAACATCTATTTGTTACTTATATTGTCAAGAAGATGAGATGTGTCAGCTGGTGCCACCCCAGAATCCACCAATTCGTGATTTTTTTGGAACTGGGAGTTTCGGGATTGTTTTGTGAAGATTTCTAGGAGAAAGAAGCTAGAAGGAGTAGAGCCAAGTTGAAAGCTGGAATTAGGAAGATGTTCTCCATCTTGATACCATGTGGATAGGTATTGATATATCTGGTATTGTTCTTCAACTTTCTCCTTCAGAGACAAAAAAACTTTGGTTACTATTGCTATTATGGCAGGAGTTGAGTTTTTCTTTTTGCTACATTGGTATGGACTGTATTTGGTAAGGTTATCCAAGGTGCCTGTCAGAGGCAATTTCCATCACCTGTGACCCTGAGGGTCTGTGAAGTGAGCTATTCCCATTAACTGAGTGGTAACTTTTTTTTGGTGGGGGCAGGCTAGGCAGTGGGGTTAAGAAACTTGCCCAGGGGTCACACAGCTAGTAAGTGTCAAGTGTCTGAGGCCAGATTTGAACTCAGGTCCTCCTGACTCCAGGGCTGGTGCTCTATCCACTGCATCACCTAGCTGCCCCGAGAGTAGTAACTCTTTTGAATTGTCTGGTCTAGTCTTCCTTCTCTTGGGGGTGAAGCAGGGTGAGTCTAGGAATCTAAGGCAGGAAAAGCCAGTTTCTGCTACTGTTTGCCTGGCTCAGGGCTGATAAAATAAATACAGAAACCGTCCTTCCCTCTTTTGCTTTCTGTTCTTCCTTTTCTATCACTTATTTCATTCTTTATATAAACAAACTAGCAACCACTAATCTGAGTTATGTGGTTAATATTAGCAGCATGGATTGAGGTTTGCAGGAAATGTGTGAGTCTAGGTGGGGCAGCTAGGTGGTACAGTGGAGAAAGTGCTAGGCCTGGAGTCAGGAAAATGAGTTCAAATCTGGCCTCAGACACTCAGTGTCTGACAAGTCAGGCAAGTCACTTAACCCAGATTGCTTCAGTTTCTTCACCTATAAACTGAGCTGGAGAAGGAAACTACAAACCACAAGAGACGAGGTATAAAGTGAAAGATAAATTTTTCCTCTGCATGGCAACAAGACAAAGGTAATAACTCTGATTGAGGTTACAAACATATTTCAGGCAATTTGCAATACTGTTCCTATACCACCTCAAGCTGATAAGCAGATGTTACTTTAAGTGGAGATAAAATAATATAAAGTAAGTCAAAATACCTACATGTAGAATAAATGTCTAAGACAACTCTGAACTGGGACAGGGAGGTGTATTATAGTGTGTACCATGTGGGACCCTTTGGGTTCTTTGCAAGTTCTTATGTGACAACCCCCTCCCCCCCTTTTTTTAACATATCACCCAGTCATAGTTCCTTGTCCCTTACCCTTATTTCAACTGAGGGGAGGGCCACCATCACTCTGACAGTTTATATGCAAATGAGGATTTACACAACAGGACAACCCAGGCCACCTGCCTTGACTAAGGGTAACTTTTAGGTGCCCCCAGCCATTGTGAGCTTAATAGGTTCTTCAGCCTTGTAGAGGGGATCTCTATCATTTCTGCATCTCCTTTCCCATTGCAAACTTTCACTCCATATAACTATTCACTTACATAATAAAATGTTGTCATTAGATTTTATGTATCAACGCTATGTCCAAGGCAGTTGTGAACAGCAGTTGTCTGTAATGATGCTTCAGTTCCATCACAGTTTATTTGTTGAATTCTCAAGAATATTTTGAGGATTTATATTTGTAGTATGGGGATTTGTCATTTTTTAGTTTAGAAAGGGGAGCTAGGTGGTGTAGTGGATAAAGTGTCAGACCTGAAAGACTCATCTTCATGAGTTCAAATTCAGCCTCAGACACTTATTAACTGTGTGATCCTGGGCACGTCATCTAAACCTGTTTGTCTCAGTTTCTTCATCTGTAAAATGAGCTGAAGGAGGAAATGGAAAACCACTTCAGGATCTTTGCCAAGAAAATGAGGTCATGGAGAGTCAGACATGGCTGAAAAGAGTGAATAATAAGGGGCAGGTAGGTGGCATAATGGATAGAGCTCTGGTCTTGGAGTCAGGAGGACCTGAGTTCAAATCTGACCTCAGACACTTGACACTTACTAGCTGTGTGACCCTGGGCAAGTCACTTAATCCAGATTGCCTCATGTAAAAAAAAAAAAAGACTGAATAACAAAGTTTAGAAAGGATAGTGAGTTTCTGGTATGTAATTCTAGTCAACTGGATGTAGCTGTCTAAGTATTCAGTAGATGCTAAACTTTTTCTTTTTTTCACCTTTTTTATTAATTTATTTTTAGTTTTCAATATTCACTTTCATAAGTTTTTGAGTTTTAAATTTTCTTCCCTCTCCCTTTCTGCCTCCCTCCCCAAGATGGCATGCAATCTGAAAGGCTTTGCATATAGATTCCTAGTAAACATATTTTCACATTAGTCATGTTGTAAAGAAGAATTAGAACCAATAGGAGGAATCACAAGAAAGAAGAAAAAAAACAAAACAGAAGGGGGGGGAAAGAGCAAATAGTATGCTTCAATCTACATTCAAACTCCATAGTTCTTTCTCTGGATGTGGATAGCATTTTCCATCATGAGACTTCTGGAGATGTCTTAGATCTTTGCATTGCTGAGAAGGGCTAAGTCTATCAATGTTAGTCATCACACAATGTGGCTGTTATTGTGTACAATGTTTTCCTGGTTCTGCTCACTTCACTCAGTATCAGTCCATATAAGTCTTTCCAGGTTTTTCTGAAGTCTGCCTGCTCATCATTTCTTATAACACAATAGTATTCCATTATATTCACATACCACAACTTGTTCAGTCATTCCCCAATTGATGGGCATCCTCTCAATTTCTAATTCTTTGCCACCACAAAAAGAGCTGCTATAAATATTTTTGTACATGTGGGTCCTTTTCCCATTTGTATGATCTCTTTGGGATATAGCCCTAGAACTGCTATTGCTGGGTCAAAGGATATGTACATTTTTACAGCCCTTTGGGCATAGTTCCAAATTGCTCTCCAAAATGGTTGGATGAGTTCATAACTCCACCAATAATGCATTAATGTTCCAATTTTCCCACATCTTCTCCAACATTTATCATTTTCCTGTTTTGTCACGTTGGCCATTCTGATAGGTGTGATGTGGTACCTCAGAGTTGTTTTGATTTGCATTTCTCTAATCAATAGTGATTTAGAGCACTTTTTCATATGAGTATAGTAGCTTTAATTTCTTCATCTGAAAACTGTCTATTCATATCCTTGGACCATTTATCAATTGAGGAATAACTTGTCTTCTTATAAATTGGACTCAGTTCTTTATATATTTTAGAAATTAGGCCCTTATCAGAGACACTGGTTGTAAAAAATTCTTTTCTAATTTTCTGCTTTCCTCCTAATCTTGGTTGCATTGGCTTTGTTTGTGCAAAACCTTTTCAATTTAACACAATCAAAATTATCCATTTTGCATTTCATAATGTTCTCTATCTCTTGTTCGGTCATAAACTCTTCTGTTCTCCTGACAAGTAAGCTATTCCTTGCTCTCTCAGTTTACTTATAGTATCAGCCTTTATATCTAAATCATGTATCCATTTTGACTTTATTTTGTTATATGGTATAAGATGTTGGTCTATGCCTAGTTTCTGCCATGCTTTTTTCCAGTTTTCCTAGCAGTTTTTGTCAAATAGTGAGTTCTTATCCCAGAAGCTGGGGTCTTTGGGTTTTAGATGCTAAATTTTTGCAACCACTAGTGATATGCTGCACAGTTTCTGCCACTTTATTATACAATCATCATTAAATAAGTCAAGGCCTGTTAAAGGTAATCTTTCTGTAATTTCTGGCAGCAATGATCTTGAATAAATCCTTCCATTTCTAGAAACAAATCTAAACAATTAAGCCATTTATTCATTACTGCTTTGTCAATATATTATTCTTTGAGTTCATGTATATATTGCCCATGAAGTACCTTTTGTTTCTACTCCTGGATTTCAGCTGTTTCACAGACTTCATCCAGAGATGAACCATGTTTAATTGCATTCAGCAAATCCTGTGGCATACGCCTGTTGTCAAGCTTTACTATTTCTTTGTGAAGTAAGGTCTGTTTGTTGCAAAGGTATTTCTAAAAATTTTTTACGGTTGTTTGGCCTGAGAACACCTATCAGTCCTCTTCCTCTTTTTTGGCAAGGAACAGCATGTTAATCTTTCCTTAGTTGCTGTGGGATGATGAGTCTTGTGTTTCATTAACACTGTTAGGGACTGTTCTCCCTGTTGTTTTCACTTTACTATGCTAAAAGTATACATTATTTCTGATACTGGGCAGGTGTAAATTGCTTTAAATGTGTTCTTTCTGTTGTGCTTGGACCTCAGGGGATTAGTTGATCTCTTAACAAACATAGCTTCAACTTGCTTCTTGCTAGCCTCCCGGATTCAAGTGCCTTTTGTCTGAAGTTGACCAAGACATTTTTATCATCTTCATCCATTCTGTCAGTCTGACCTCAGTATTTAAGCTCAATACATTCAGCCTCTATCCTTTCTGGGTGACCATTAAGAATTTTATATTTATGGAGTTTAATAACATTTTGATATTGTTGGAAAAATTTTCTGAGAGATGAAGTAGCTGTTTAATATGATTTTCAGTGGATATTGTCTATATATATCAAATGATTACTGTGATATTTTGGTATGATTTCCTCTTTGAATTGAAAGCCATCTTCAGTTCTGTTCAGAAGTGAAGATCATGAATTTGAGGCTTGGCAGCCCATTGTAGGCTTAAGCTGTCTCCTCACATGATGCCACACTTTACATCATTTGATCGTGGCAATATTATATTGATAGCACGTTTTAAGCCAAAAATAGTTTTTCTATGTGGACATGAAATATTTTAGTGCTTTTTCATATGCTTATGTGCCAGAAGTTGTGTTTTGTGCTCTGATGTATGATAAAGCTATATCCCAAGGGCATATAAGGGAAAAGAACACAGCTTATTGTTTTGATTTTGCAAAACATGGTTTATTTGAATTTGTAAATTTGTTGTTGAGGTTGCAAGAGTTTACAAAGGCCTTTAAAAGATGAATAAAAAATATGAAAGGTGTAACCTGAGGCTCAAGATCCCTTAAATGCCCTTGGTTCACATGGACCAGATCTGATCCTGGGGACTGACACTTGAGTCATTTCCTCTCTCTTGTTCATTACTTACAACTTCAGGATTATTTTTAATTATGCTCATAGTATATCTCGTGTATAGATTTCTTCAAATGTGAGTAACAATCTCCCCAACTCCTGCAAGTCACTCAGGTAATAAATGCTTATCAGATATAGAGCAGCTTTTATTTCTCCCCAACAGAAAATGCATAAGATGTGGATGATTCATAGGAGCCCAATGAACTGATACAGAAAAGTGTAAGGCACTCAAATAACCCATTTAGAGTCCTGGAAAGTAAACACACCTTGGGAACACTGCTAAATAAGCAACTCCCTACCCATTGGACATGCCAAGTTTGAACAGCTCACTGAAATAGTGGGGAAGGGTGGTAAGGTCCTGATCTTCAGCCCTCCTCTGCCCATGATGTGGCTCCAGTTTTCCAGCTGTGAAGAGGAATCCAAATAATATTTTGATATTGTTGGAGAAAGTTCCCATGAGATGAAGTAGCTGTTGACTCTGATTTTCAGTGGTGCCTATAGTCTGTTATCCATGTATAATATGTGATTAATGTGATATTTTGGTATGACTTCCTTTTTGACTTGAAAACTATCCTCAATTCTGTTCAGAGATAATGGATTCTCTAGTTGGTGATCCTCTTCTCTCTATAGGAAATCCAATATTAAAGATATCTCCCTTTAGCAGACAGATGCCTGAATTTTTAAACTTTTGATTAGCCATCTGGTTTCCCCCAGTTTTCCCATGGAAAAGTACATTCTTGGAATCTCATCTCTCGGGCCATGTACAAGCACTTACCTATGTACTTATTATTTGCTCTCTAAACCAGATGTGTCCAATATACTGCCTGCAACACTCATGAGTCTGCCCAAACCAAATTAAAATGTAATTGGGAAATATTTGACAAGATAAATTAAAATACAATAGAGCAGATAATATTACATTTTAAAGCTAAGTCGATATTCAGCCCACAAAGATTCATATGTAGATTTTAGTGACACTCATTTTTATTTGAATTCGATTCAAATGCTTTATACTATCTCATTTGTGGATCTCATCAACTCTCATGGGTTCAATGTGCTCATAATCTCTAGATTTATACACCAAGGCCAAGAATCTCTCCTGAGTTCCAGACCCACGTCACCAACTTGCCTATTGAACAATTTGAATAGGATGTCATATAGACATCTCAAATTTATCTAGAACAGAACTCTTTAACCTTCTTTCCCCCACCCCCCCAAAAAAACCCAACCACTCCTTTTTTGACCTTCTGGTCATATTCACTGACTATCTCCCATACCTGTAAAGTGCTTGCTCCTCATCCCTACATCCTGGCTTCCCTGACTTCCTTCGATCCCAGCTAAAATCCCAACTTCTATAGGAAGTTTTTTTTTTTGATCTTCCTTAATTTTAATGTCTTCCCTCAGTTGATAATTTCTAATTTCTCCTGTACATAGTATCTTCCTATATAGTTGTTTGAATATTGTCTCTCCTGTTGGGTTGTAAGTTCCTTGAGAGCAGGGCCTAGTTTGTACCTTTCTTTGTATCTCTAGCTCTTAGTAAAGTGCTTGGCACAGAGCAGGGACTTTAAAGAAATGCTTATTAACTGACTGGCTGACTTCCCTACTACTACCTAGGGCCCTACCATCCTCTTAGTTGTCCAGGTTTGCAACCTCAATGTCATCATTGACTGCACACTCTCATTTGCCCTATACAGCCAATCAGTTGTTATATCTTGTCAGTTCTACTTTCACAATATCCTTTATGTAAGTACCCTTCACTGACATAGCCACTGCCCTAGTTCAGACCATCAGTTTTCTCCTAGACCAGAGGTTCCCAAACTTATTTGGCCTACCATCCCCTTTGAAAAAAAAATTACTCAGAGTCCCCTTGAAATTTGCAACATTTCAAAAAATAAATTTTTTTTTTAAAAAAAATGATGCATCTTAAATTTAATAATCTATTGTAAATTTGTGGATTTTTTCCTGCATTGAAATTTTGGTGATGCAATATTCCCTCATGTACCCATATAAAATTGTATTATAAATAAATCATTACATTCACATATTCCTGCCAATGCATGCTGGACTTCCCGACAACGTGAGACACACTCTCCTGCCAACACTTGCTTGTTAAGACCTGTTGGCAGATTTGACCACTGATTGGTTATAACTTGCATTTTGTGTGTTTATTTGGAAAATAATGTGATTGTTACAACTTTATTTCCGTTACACAACAGATGAAACATGTATGAATGTTTTTTCACAATTTTCTTCTCTTCTTTCCTTATGCTTCCACTGCCCCCTTATTTTTATTCTATATCCCCCAATCACACCCAAGGCTATTATCACCTCTCTGGATCATTCCAGCACCCCCCAGGGGGCTGTATCATCCACTTTGGGAACCATATATAGTCTAGGATGTAGAATAAGCCTTCTAATAGGTCTCTCTGCTTCATTTCCTCCCACTATAATCTATCTTCTACTCATCTTCCAAAGTGATTTTTACTAACATCATGGACTCATTCTTCATTATTTGTATGATCAACCATAAACTCCACTTTTAGCATCTAAATTTCCTTACAACTTGGCCCCTTCCTAGGCACTGTCTGATCTAGTCACATTGGCCTATTTGCTGTTCCTCACAAATGAATCTCCATCTCCCATGTCCATGTCTTTACACTGGCTGTTCCCTATGTATATGATGCTCCTTCTCCTCACCTCTATATATTAGAATCCTTGGTGTACTATATAACTCATATCAAAGGTCACCTTTTGTAGGGGATCTTTCCTGTCCCTTCCAACTGCTATATACTCCTCTTCTAAGGTTATCATCTATATACTCTATATGTATCATCTATGAATTACGTGTATAGTATATATAAATATACACATATGACATATGTATTAAACATATGCATGGTACATATATATTTATATGTATATGCATACATATAAATGTTGTCTGCTCAATTAAAATCTTAGGTCCTTGAGGGAAGGGATTATTTTGCTTTTTCAGTGCATCCCTACTGCTTAGCACAATATCTGGCACAGAGAAAGTGCTTAATAAATTTTTGTTGATGCCTTAATTTCAATAGGAACCCTGTCAGTGCCTTGACTACTGCCATTTCTTGGGCAGGGGAAGTCTGTTCTCAACAATCTAGACTCTGAATTATGTTTAAACAAGGAAGTTTTAGCAGAAGGCAGCCGGGAACTTGAGGCCCAGAAACTCCTTAGGCTACCTCATTGCCATTAACTGTTCCTCCTGTAGTCCAGAAGAAGGTGTAAGGGGAAAGGCGAAGAGCAGTTCTGAATAAAAGAGTGAGCCTCAACTTACTTTAGCTCATAAGTAGAGTTGTGATCCTTTCATGAAAGGTTTGTCAACCTGACTGTCAGTCACTAAATCATCTTGGAGAGGACCACAGTTGCTGGGTGCTAGTCAGAGGAGTTCCCCATAGCCTGTCAGCAAAGCTCTAGCATGCACACTACCCTCCGTAAGAAGGTGTCCCTTGGATGCTTCCACACAAAAGTTCATATTCGTAATCTCATCAAGCTTATCCCACCTGACCAATCCTGCCCCTTACAAATAGCAAACTGAAACCTTTATAAAATGCCTCATTTTTAAAAAAGAACTGTTTATATTGAAAGGTACTTTGTTCAACAGGTTTCATCTCTCACTATAATACAAAAAGTCCATTAGACAAATGTTATCTCAGTGTTAAGCATCACACTAAGGGCATAATAAATCAGTACTGAATTGAATTTAACCACATTTTACCTTTCCCACACCAGTTCTAAGATGAAATTCTATTATATTGTATTTCTTCTATTTTAAGAAGCCTATGTCACCAACCAGCATCCAACTGATCATTTAATCCTCATTCTCTCTTCTCCTGCAGAGAGATTACATAGAAGCAGAGATTCTTATGGAACAACACAGCTGTGCAGCAGAAGATGGTGGAAAATAAAAGATCGGCATTTGCCCAGTGTTCATGATCCATCACCAGCCCTCAGGGTTGCACACTTGCCATCATTTCAATATTTCTGTACTCAGTATCAGCACCATTTCCATTGAATGGTTTTGTTGGTCCATCTTTCTATTGCTCAGATGATGGTAATATATATGAAGACTTACCCCTCCCCCTGACCCAGTGATTTCATTGGTTTATTGGTACAGGGCCAGGAAACTCCTTTTACATGAAAGTCCTTTCTCTGAAATTCATATATGTTCCAGAGAAACTTATATACCAACACACACATACACATATACATAAACACATGAACTCATGTACACAATGCTTATGTGTATAGATACATAATACATGTATGTGTAGGGACAAAAAGAGAGTAGAGGACTCTACATATGTATGTGGTGAGGCCCATCTGAAGTGAGGGTGTTATCCTTGTGTGTGTAGCTCTAAGGGAGGCAGAATAGACAGCTTTAACATTTTCTTCCCCCACCCTTCTCCCAGTGATACTATTATTCCTGCCAGGAGGAGAAGCAGAAATTGGGGTGAGGCCACCACTCAGCTCTCCTTAGAGAGAGGGGGTACTAGGATGGAAGCATATCTATCTGCTCCCTTAAATATTGTTCATTTAAGAATATGATCAGATCCTATCTAACTTTTGAACACTTTATCATTTTGGGAGGAAGAGGGACAACAAGCTCTATATCCAAGACCTGACCCCTTCTCTACTAATACCAGCTCCATAATGAACACATAGAAGATAGGAAAAGAAATCCATTTATTCAAATCACAGCAAAACAGAAATTGGAGAAGGAATATATAAGAGAATGGGTAGCTAGGTGGCACAGTAGATAGAGTGCTGGGACTGGAGTCAGGAAGCCTCATCTTTCTGAGTTCAAATCTGGCCTTGGACACTTACCAGCTGTGTGGCCCTGGGCAAATCACTTAATCCTGTTTGCCTTGGTTTCCCCATCTGTAAAATAAGCTGGAGAAGGAAATGGCAAACCATTCCAGTATCTTTGCCAAGAAAACCCCAAATGGTGTCATGAAGAATCGGACAGGACTGAAATTTCTGAACAACAAAAACAACAAATACATAGGAAAATATACACCAGACAACATAGAGTGAAGGAGCTTTCCCTTTGGGAGCAAGATAACTCAGCCCAAGTAAGAGAGAGGGTTCTGGATCTCACCCAAGGGGAATCTCCCCAAAGTCTCTAGAGTAACAAACTGGGAATAGGGACATGATGGAGACTGCCCACTCCACATGTCATCCTATAATATTTTCCTTCAGCAATCTGAAGTAGGATTGGCCTTTTCCATTTTCTCTCTGAAAACTGAAAACCAACTCAATACTCCAAGAAAACTTGAAGTTTTACCAGTCCCAAAGGAGGGACTGGCCCCAAAAAGTCCCTCAAAAAGAGACCAGCTAAGAACTGAAGCTCTTGCCTCTCAACAACTCTGCTCTGCCCCACTCATAGGGCAGGGCCTTTAACTCCAGGAGTGAGGAGAGAGTCCCATAAAAATGGGTTTGGTGACAGAGGTTAGCAGCTTAAAGCCCTGAGGAGCTCAGTGACTCACCCATATTCATAGAGCCAGTATGTGTCCAAGGTAGGACATGAATCTAGGTCTTCCTGGATTAATGACAACAACTGACTGACATTTATATAGGGCTCACTTTAAAGTCTGAAAACTGCTTTACACCCATTATCTCATTTGAGCCTCTCAACAACCCCGAACAGTCAGTAGTAATGTTTCCCTATTTTATAGGTCAGCAAACTGAAGTTCAGAAAGGCTGTGACTTTCCCCAGTGAATAAGTATCTGAGAAGGGATTTGAAGCTAGGTTTTCCTTACTAAGTCCAACACACTTTCCACTATGTCATGGTACTATGTTATTAAGGAGTAGTCTACTTAATTTTCTCTGTAAGTCTATATTGGATGGGACCTTTTGGATCTCAGATCAGATTTTTTTCTCTTATGGGTAGGAACAAAAGGCACTGAATTTCGTAAATATGAGTCACAGAATAACAGAATCTCATAGTTGGAAGGAATCTGAAAAAAATTGAAGATTAACCCTTAAAGACAGCTATGTGACTGAGGGCCATGGGTTTTATAGGGGGAGGGGTAGTTTCTCACTCAGGCATGTCCATTGGTTACTTGTTTATGACGTCACAAACAAAAAGGTTACAGGGACACAGCCTAACCAGGCTCCCTAGGAAGGCCTCATTAAATATACCCTGGGACTAGAAGTTTCCAGTGAGGAGGATTATAATATAAATAATTTTAGGAGGGAAGATTTCAGAAAAGGGGCAGGTAGGGTGAGCTAGGCAGAGGGACAGGCATATCATTTATGAGCCTTATAGGTTTTAGAGAAACCCCCCAAACCAGAGGTTTTTGAGCCTATCACAACTTGTGTGCAAGAAGTGAGTCTGCAAACATCAACTAGGCCACCTAGAGAAGAAGGTATACGTGAAGAAGGTACATAGTCAAGTAGTGAGATGGAGGGATAACAAAGGGACAGATGGAGTTGTACTGGTATCCTTGAAGCACTTTCAAAAAACCAGAGAAAGGCCTCTAGGATGTGAATCCACTATAGGGTATTTACAGAAAGACATGGTGAAGGACCTCGTATGAAATTACCATGGTCTGTTTGCACAGAGGGAAAGCCCATACTGATGCGTTCGTAGGACTTTAAGCATGTATTGACGTAAGTAAATATCCTCTTATGGCTTCAGCCCACTCTTCCAATCTGTTGAAATCTAATGGGATGTTTCTCAGTAACATAAAGAAAGGATAGGTAGGGAGCAATATCCAAAAGAAGATAATATGGAGGCCTCTAGGTGGCTCAGTGGATAGAGCACTGGGCCTGGAGTCAGGAAGACTTGTGTTCAAATCCAGCCTCAGACACTTAATAGCTGTATGACCCTGGGAAAGTCACTTAACCCTGTTTGCCTCAATTTCCTCATTTGTCAAATGGGCTGGAGAAGCAAATGGCAAGCTACTTCAGTATATTTGCCAAGAAAAACCCAAAATGGGGTCACAAAGAATCAGTCATGACTGAAATGACTGAACAACAGCAACAACAAATTATCATCCCCCTCTCATCACCGCATCTTGTCCATCAAAAAATCATGAGAGGCTTTTGTCAAATGCCTTGCTGGATTCTAAATATTCCTAGTTATGGCATTTCCCTCATCTATTAGTCTAGTGACTTTTTTTAAAAAAAAAAGGAACTGATGTAAGTGTTTCCATGAGTTACTTAGCACTTGGGTATCATTGCTAGATGGATATGAAGTATAGATAATGTCCAAACAACCTCAGAATTATGAGGAAGTCTATAAAAAGTCCTCTCAATTGCAGATTTTTATATTGCATTCATAAATGCAAAAAGCTTTATTTGAGACCCCAGAATTGAGAGTTATACCACTGATTTAAAGGTCTAGGTGTTATTTTCTCTGCCACTGCAGTCTTGGTCAAAGCTGACAGTATGGTCTACTAGAACACTGGATTTGGAATGAGGGGATGTAGCTGTGAAGTCCTAGATTTGTTATTTGCATCTGTGACCTTAAACAAGTTACTAAACCACTCTGAGCTTCAATTACCTCACCTATAAAATGACTGGGTTGGAGTAGATTATTTCTTCTAGTTCTAGAATTATGACATGCTGTTAAGAAGGGAAGAGAAGGTAACAAGCATTTATTAAATACCTACTATGTGCTAGCCACTGTGCTAAGTACATTACAAATATCTCATTTGATCAGGATCATTTTTTATTGCTACTAGTTTCCTCAAAGGTACCTGTTGAGAATTTTAAAAATAAGTTTTCTTTCTTAATTGTGGTTGACTCATTATCATCAACAACAAATCCATATTGAGTACATATTGTGTGGTTGGCAAGTACCCCTGAGATTAATTTGTGGCATGTTCTATAGATGAACCTGATAAAAATGTCTTACACTTTCTGTCTGTCTTGTAGAATTTGTTGGGGAGTGGCCCACACTGGTGGATACCAGCACCAATAACAGAATGGAGGTAGGTGAACGCTAGTAGGGGATTTTTGCTATCCAAAGGCTAAAAAGTCAGGCTGAATTCTGGTCCTGAATTGGTCTCATCTAGTCCAAAGTCTCAGTCAGTATAGGAAACCCTAATATAGCATCCCTTATAGGTAAGCATCTAGTGTCCTTCTGAACATTTCCAATAATGGGGAGCTCATTACTTACAAGGAAGCCAATTTCATTGTTGGATGGTGATACAATATACTTTTTCACCAAAATTCTCCTGTCCCTCTGACAGGTTAGTGCCCACTGTTGTAAGCAGTAGGCACTGATACTTCATAGTAGGGAGAAGCAGTACTTGGGGAATAAAGTTTAGATAAGATACAGCTCCTTAACCAGTATCTAAATTTACTTAACAATATTATCATCCAGCTTTCATTGCTACACCAGGAAATCATGATGGTATATAGTGGGAGGATAGTAGAAGTAAGAGAAATAAATATAGGTAACTGTAATATGTAACCTTATATGTTAATTAGTTGGTGGGAAATTTGCAAAACAGGGAACTATTGTTAGTTTAGGAGAGGAAGGAGGTCATTAATGACAAAGAGTATCCAAGAATGCTACTGGAGGAAGTGGCCTTTGAGTTGGACTCTATAGGATGGTTAAGAGTTTAAGAGGCAAAGTGGGGTAGGGGATAAGAAGGAAAGATTCCAAGCATAGGGAACAGCATGAGCAAAGGTAAAGAGATGGGAAACTGAAGGGTGCTAAGCTCAACTTCATTATTTCTGTCAGAGGTACTACCTTTTACCTAGGCTCCCATATTTGACCTGGACAACTATTTAGTTTTGATGGAGCACAGAATATAGCCAAATTTTACGTAGAGTTTTAGAGTTTACAGAACACTACATGTATATTATCTTATTTGATTCTCACAACAACTATTCAAGGTAGATGCTATTATTGTCCCCTTTTTATTGGCAGCAGTATGGAAGATGGATTGAAGCTGAGAGACTATGGGGTGGGAAGACCTATTTAGGACATTATTGAAATAGTCTCTCTGGTGCTGGGGAATGTATGAGGCTAGTGAGAAGTGACAGAACTCTAATGCAAGAGATATTTCAAAGGGAGAATTGACAGGAATTGGTCACAGATTTTGTATGAAGGGTAGAGGGGAGGGAATTGTTATAGATAATACCAAGCTGTTTCAAAAGGCAGAAAGAACTAAGAGTAATGGGTGGCAGTTACAAAGAGGTAACTTTAGGCTTATTTGCAAGTTTCCTAACAATTAAAGCTATCCTAAAGTAGAATTGGTTGTTTTTGGAGGTAGTAATTTTCCCTCCCTGGGTGGTGTTCCAGCAGAGGTTAGATGATTACTTATATATGTTATAGAGGGAATTCCTTTTCAGGAATTGTTTGGAGTAGACAGCCACTGAGGTCCCTTCCCACCTTGAAATTCTGTAATTTTGATTTCAAATTGTGGTGGCAATGATAGAAATAATGAAATTAGGAGGTTCAAGTTTAAGGGGAAAGGTAGGATTTAGTATGTTGAACTTGGGCTGGTAGTGAAATGCTAAATGGTCAAGGATCCAGCAAAAGAGAAAGTGATGCTTCCTTACCTAGGAAGCCAAGGGAGGAAATAGTATCCAGTAAGTGTGTTCTGTGGGGGACATGAGGGTGGGGGTGGGTGGTGGTGGTGGTGCTCAGCAATGTCAAACACTACATAGAGAATAAGGACTGCAAAAAAGATAGTGAATTTCCTGATTAGGATGTCATTAATAATACTGCAGGTATAATGGAGTATAGGACATAGAATAGGTGAGTGGGGGTGAGTAGAAGCCAGATTGTAAGAGGCTGATTGTAAGAGGTGGTAGGGGAGTAGGGGATCCCTTCTGGGTGAGTCATTAGGCTCAATGATCCCATTTCCTACTGACTCAGGTACTGTATAGACTACGTGGGGAAGAAGGGGGGGGTAGTAGCCAAATTAGGTAGAAATGTAAAGAAGGGTTTTTGTTTGTTTGTTTTTTAGGACTGGGAGATCTGAACATGCTCATAGGAAGATTTAAAAACAAAAACAAAAAATCAGAAAAGGAATGATAGAATAAATGATAGAAGTTGTATGAGAAAGGTGATAATTGCTGGAGTCAGGTACTTAAAGAGGCAAGAAGGAATGGGATTAAGGGTGCCAGTATAGGGATTCATTTTAGTGAGAAGCAAGGAAACTTCTTATTCTGTGAGAGAGAATAATATTCAGAGAGAAAGAGTGAGTGAAGATGTAGATATGTTTCGAGGAATGGAGGAAGGGTTGAAGGAGATCATACTGGATGATTTTTCTATTACCAAATGAGAATAATGTATACAAAATGTTATAGAAAGGTCAGTTATCAGTCAACTATGGGTTTAAGGGAGAATTAGCTCTGGGTATTGAGAGTAAAGGAGAAGGCCCAGAGTACTCAGCTAAATAACCCAGCAAAAACAATTAACCTGCCAGGTAGGGATTAACATGAAAATAATACCACAAGAAGAGAAAGGACATTGGGACAATACCTGCAGTTCTGGAGGTATGAATTAATTGCCTTTGTCACATGTATTCCTTTGCATACCTCCCTACTAGTACACTCTAAATTTGTGCCCACTCTTTTTAATGACACTTTTTATATTTGTAGGAGAATGAAACTGTGTTTATGCATGCAGTGTTATATAGCTACTGTTTTTACTATACTTTTGTTTTAAACTAATTGTATCTCCTGGATGGTTATTAAAAGGTAAGTACACCAGTGTGGGGGTTCCTGAGCTTTGAGAAAGTGGATCCACAGAGAAATAGTTTCCTTCTATACTAGTACAATTTGGAGGAGTAGATATGTCAGTAACCCTATCAAAAGAAAAAATCTTGAAGTCAACTTGACATGACTTGGTTTTACTGAATTTGTGCTGAGTTTTAGTTCTTAACACAACCTTTTCTAAATGCTCATAAATAATATATTCTAGAATTTTCCTATTGATCAATGACAAGTTTACTTATATTTTTATTTACTGTAGTTTCTAGAATATTTTTTTCTTTTTAAAAAGGGAGCATTTATCCATTTCCAGTCTAGTTTCAATCAATCAATAAACATTTATTAAATGCCTATAGAAGAATTGGTATAATCAATAGCTCAAGTGATTAAAAAGTATTTAGAAATTAAAGCCCTTTGTGGAAGCATATTGTTTACCTGTTCCATATACTTGGAGGAGGGGAGGAAGCATCTCTGCTTAGTATCCTAAGAGACCCTAAAATCTACCAAAAAAAAAATTTCTTGAGCACCCACTCTGGGTACCATGCAGAATACTAGGTATAAAAGAACTTGAAAATCATCTAGTCACTACTGTCTCAGAGCTTTTACTCAATGTTGATGGGGGCACAGGCAATTACATATAAACACAGTTAAAAAGTATAATTATATTCATAATCAGCAACAACTGTGGTCAGAATTAAAGCATTGCACATTGCAACCTCCCAACTACTTGAGGAGGTGACAGTGGAAAGAATGTGGAATTTGGAATCATTGGTCCTGGAGTCTAATGCAGTCTCTGCTGCTTACTCCCTGTGTCATTCTAGGTGCATTACTTTACCTCTCAGGGCCTCAGTTTTCCTTCTCCATGAAATAAAAGGACAGAACTACATAACTTCTAAGAACAAAGAACAGAACTATGTCTTTTTAAATTTTTTATCATCCTGTAGAGTAAGGGCCAGCATAACCACCACTA
Source organism: Vombatus ursinus (assembly GCF_900497805.2). Lineage (NCBI taxonomy): Eukaryota > Metazoa > Chordata > Mammalia > Diprotodontia > Vombatidae > Vombatus > Vombatus ursinus. The sequence continues at coordinate 4,266,071 of NW_020954576.1, forward strand.
TCTTAGAAAAAGGGAAACTATAATGAAGTGACTGTGTAACATTATATGGAAATCCTCTTTTTTAGTTTCCTTTCTTTGTAACGGTTGCTTGCATATTGTTTCAAGTTATCTTAAAAAAAAAAGTCTGCCTTGACTTTTGAAACTGTTAAGATAAATAAAGTAACTTTGTATACTTTTATATAAGTATTGAAACTATATAATACTAAACACCCAAGGAATACAGTATTATGAGAAGTGGGTTTTCAGCTGGCTGAGATGGCCCAGTATTATTGCTTTAGTGATCTTTGAATTCCTTAACAAAATAGTAATGATGATACCCTTGACTTGAGAGCAGAGAACTAACAGTTTTGAATGTAGTACTGAAACAAAACAAAACAAAAAAACACTAATTGTCTTAGTCAACTAGCATTTTCTTAATTGCCTACTATGTGCCTGGCACTTTGTTAAGTGTTGGTGATACAAAAAAAGGCAAAAACAATACCTTAAGGAGTGTCCACATTCTGATGAAAATAAGATCTATATAAGAGAAAGTAAAGATATTTTCAAAGAGAAGGCACTGGCATTAATGAGGATCAAGAAGAACTTTTTGCAGAAGGTGGGATTTTAGCTTAGACTTGAAGGAAACAAGGCTAGGCAAGAGATGAACTTGAGAAGGGACAGAGATCCAGGTAAGGGGATGGTCAGAAAGGCCCAAAGCTGGAAAATGAAGCAAAATGTGCTAAGAACATCAAGGAGAGCAATGTCATTGGGTAAAGGACATTTTTTTACTTGGTAAAGTGTAAGAAGACTGGAAAAGTTGGAGGGGGCCAGGTTATAAAAGGATTTAAAAGTCTAATAGAGAATTTTATAGTTATATCTTTATCTTGGAGATATGAGGAAGACATTGATTGAGCAGGGTGGATGATACGGTTAGATCTGCACTTTGGGAAGATCATTTTGATTGTTGAAGGGAGGATGGATAGAGTGGGGAGAGCCTTGAGGCAGTGACCCAACAGCAGGCTCCTGAAGTAGCCCAGGCATGAATTAATAAGGGCCAGTGGTGGTTGTGTGCTTTAGAGAGAAGGGCACAAATATGAGAGATGTTAAGAAGGTAGACTTGACAGAACAAATTAGATATGTAGGGTGAGGGAGTGTGAGGAGTTGAGGGTGACACCTTGGCTGTAAGGCTGGGTGTGTAGGAGGGTAGAGGTGTCACCCACAGTAATAGGGAAGTTAAGGGGTTGAGGGGTTTTGGAGAAAGATAATTCATTTTGTTTTGGACAAGTTTAAGATGTGTAGAGGATATTCAGCTGGAGAGGTCTAATAGGCAGTTGGAGATGTGAAACTAAAGGTGAGGAGAGGATTCGGGGCTCAATAAATAGAGCTGAGTATCATTTGCATAGAGATGATAATTAAATCCATGGGTACTGAGATCACCAAGTCAAATAATATAGAGGGAGAAGAGAAGTGAGCTCAGGACAGAGCCTTTGTTTAGCCTCCATGGCCTGGATGAAGCCCTAGCAAAGGAGACTGAGAAGGAAGTGGTCAGAGAGGAAGGAGGAGGACCAGAAGAGATCTATATTAGTGAAATCCTAGGAAGAAGAGAGTATCAAGGAGAAGACGGTAGCTGACAGTGTCACAGGATTGAGAAAAGTCCCTTAGATTCAGCAATTGAGACCAATAGTAACTTTGGAGAGAGCAAGTTCAGTTCGTAACAGGTACCACGAATGGGAATAGAGAAGAGATATCAGAGTTCTAGAATGGATCTGCAATCATTGTTGACTGAACCTAGGTGAAACAGGCTGAACCTGAAGACAGGAGAACCTATTTTAATCACAGGCCTGACACATTAGTAGAATCATTACGGGCCAGAACACTAGTTTCCTCATCTGTAAAATGAGGGAAGTGGATTAGAATCTTATCAAACACAATTATTGGATGAGCTCTAAGGTCCCTTCCATCTCCTGTGAGGTGAGTACTAACTATTTTACAGCTAAGAAAACTCAAAGATTTCAGGTCAGCAACCTGCTCCAGGTCCCACAACAGGTTAAGTGGCAGAGCCAAGACCGAGACACAGAATTCCTCACTCCCAGTCCTATTCTCTTTCACTAGACTCTGTACTGCAAATCGACATGGAGTGGCAGCTCTGGCGCACCACATTGGCCCTATCGTAGGCAGTTACTTAACTCAAAAGAGGAACACAGACGAGGTGTTCTTGAGTACCTGCATTGAGGAGCTCAAGGAAGGAGACCCTCCTTGTCTTGTCATTCACTGAGCCAGCATCATCTGGGTGACTGAGGGAAGGGGTTCTAGTAAGGATGTGGGGAGAGCTGAGAGCTTTTTTAAGGGGTACCCTGGAAAAAGAGGTCAGTGGCCTAGGCTGGGGCTCCCTGGAATACGATAGAACTATCCATCTCCATATTTCCTGAGCAAACCAGCCATGGATTCACTGCCACCCCCAAGGAGGACGGCAAGGGTGGGGGGTTGGAGGGGATGGGGGAAACGTGTGGAAGGAGGCGTTTGTTCCGGGAGGGATTTAGGCGGCGCTTTCGCTTCTAATCTGCTTCGAGAACATCTGCCGCCGCTCCACTTGTCGGTGACATCTTGCTATGGTGGAAAGGTTTGGAGGACTGTTGCTCCGGGGATCCGCCGCTGCTACCACCCAGTTCACCCTGCCTTTGGCGTAAAGGCTGCGCTCCAGTCGCAGGAAGGGAAAAGATCCAGAAAGGCTCGGGAGAAGAAGGTAAAATGCAGTCCCCTCCAAAACAAAAAACCCAATCCCATCCCCCCATCCCCGCCCAAATAGCCATGCCCCACATCCCCCACTCTACGGAATGCTCCTTGCATCCCAGACCCCTCTGGCCTCCGAGACAAATTCCCTCAGAACCCCGCCGGGCACCTGTCTCCCAGAGGTGTCACCGCCTCCCAGTTCCGCCCACCCAACCCCGCCACCTCCTCACCCCGCCTGGTTTTATGTCACCCCTTCCTCCAAGCTTCCTCTGGGGCATCACCCTCTCGCTTCTTCCCTCCAGACATCCTCTTCTCCATAGAATGCTCCTTACCCAAAGCAGCCTCCCCTCTCATGCCCAAATGACAGCCACCAGCTTCTCCTCCTCCCCCTTTCCTCCCCCTCTTCCCACTCCTCCGTATCCAGACACCCTGACCTCTTCCTCCTCTTCCGTAGATATGTCCTATGCCAGTGCAGTGCCCTTCCTTTCTCCCTCCCTCCCTGCCTCCATCCTCCCTAGCTCCTCCTTTACCCAGGTCAGAGGAGGCCCGGGCAGCATGCAACAGCCTGGGGTGGCGAACGTCTTTTCCTCGCTCTTCTTCCACTCCGGGGCTCCTCCCCCAGGCCTACTCCGCCATGTCCTCCTCCTCCAGGCCCCAGCCCCGACCCGGTCCAGCCCTGGTCCCCGCCTCTCCGGGGCGGGGCCCCGCACTTTTAAATGTAGCGGCGGGAGATGGTGGTGAGTTGCTTGGGGGAGGGGCTGATTTGTGCCCAATTGTGACTGGAGCTTCATCTTTGATCCTGGGGGCGGGGGTGCGTCGCAGGCAGGCTAAGAGAGCGAGGAAGCGGCTGCCACAAAGAGCTCACCTTGGAATAACCTGAGGAGGAGGAAGAGGGGGAAGGAGGCAGCAGAGAAGGAAGGAAGGCAGAGGCCCGGGGCCTGCCCGCCCCGCCCCGCTGGCTCGGGTCTGGCCGGGACCATGCATTCCGGGAGCAAGGTGAAGAGCGAGTACATGAAGCGCTACAAAGATCCCAAGTGGGACACGTGCGGCTCGTGCTACCGGGAGCTGCTGCACTATCGCCTGAGCCGGCGGCTGCTGGAGCAGACACACAACCCCTGGCTGTGGGACGGTTGGGGGCCGTCCAGCAACTCGGACGATTCCTCGTCTTCGGGGGGTGGCGGGGCCTCCACGCCCCCGGGCCCTCAGGGAGCTTCGACCTGGTCTCCACCTCCGACCCCACCCAAGCCCCTAAGAGAGGGAGTGGAGGAGAAGGAGGCCGAGGTCTCTGAGGATGAGGACGCTGCCAGCCTCCCAGGTAAGTGGTTGGTTGGCTCGCGCCGGACGTGTGCGCCAACCCTAGTCATGGAAATTTGGTGGGGTACGCTCTTGTTTATCAAATTGCTGTCTGAGATCCGGGCGGGAGGGTGAGAGAGGGACTCCCCCCTCCTTCGCCACCCTCCCTTACTGCCTTCTCCTCCCCACTATGCCCATTCATCCCCAGGACCCAAAACTCACACTCCACCCCCCCCACCTACCAGTCCCCGCCTCACACTACTTGTTAACTAGGTGTGCATCCTTGATGAGCAAAATAGGGTGATCAGCTGTCCTCCTCTCTTGTTGCCCTAGTAAGGCTGCTTTGCTTTGGCGTCTTATTAATTTGATTGTTGCTTGGCTACCTCCACTCACCTCCTCCGCTGCTGTGTTCCCAAAGAACAATAAGAAATTTGTTTCAACAGTCATTTTGTTCCTTGATCTCTGTGTTAAAGCCTAATTATGAAAGATATCTTTTTCCTTATCTCATGTTTTTTACATCGCCTCCTTTCCAAATTCGTCCCTTCCTTTTCCCCTACTCAGAGACTCATTCCGTGTACTAAAGAATACAAAAGAGGGGCACAAGGCAGGGTGGGGGTGGGGGTGGGAGGAAAGGAGGAACAACACTAAACCAGACGCTACCAAATCTAACTATAAACAATGCTCCATATCCATAAATCTTCATCTCTGCAAAGAAGGAAGGGAGGGTGCATTGTCTCATTTCTTCAGGTCAAGCTTGATCATTTATAAAATTACACAGAATTTATATATCATTATGAATATTTTTCTAGTTTTGCTTACTTTGTTTTTCATTGACTCATAATGCTGTTTCCCCATGCTTATTTGAATTCTACATATTCATGTTTCTTAAGGGCCCTATAATATTCCATTACATTAATATGCCACGGATTTGTTTAATGGGCATTTATTATTTTGTGTGAAGGACTTTATATGCTGATCAAAAATTGTTCATTACCCTAAAGGTAAGAGGGAGCCACTAAAGCTTACTGAGCAGGGAAGTGACCTGTGTTTTAGCAATATTAATTTGGCACCTTGGAGAGAGAGGGGGATGGGTTGAAGGCCTTGTTAGGAGGATATTGAAATAATCTGGATGGCAGATGAGGAAGGATGAAGAGAGGAAGAGGGTCAGGAGAAATGTGGTGGAGAAAGAATCTGCAAGACTTATAATTTATTACATTTAAGGCAGGAAGGGACAGTTAAGAATCAGGAATGATTACTAGCTTGCCTACCTGGAAGTAGGTGTAACAATCCACAGAAATAGGGAAGTTAGTTCAAAAACTTTACAGTTTAATGATCTTTATGCTTTTCTTTCTTTTTCTTTCTCTCTCCCTCTCCTCTCCCTTACTCACTTTACCAATGTTGTTGGGAGGAAATGCTGAACACATTTTCTGCCTATTTGCTTGTTTTAGGGTTAATTGAAGAGAGGAAGAAAGCTGAATCTCCTTCCTGTTGTCCTATTTTTTTTATTTAACAGTTTGAACCACACCATTTTGCATTGTATTATATTTTTGTACTGTTCTCTAATAATTTTCTATGTAATTACAGATTAGAATGTTAAGGTCTAAAGAATATAAGTGACTTGTCCAAGGTCACAGAGTTAGCATAGCTTGCAGTAGAAACTAGATCTTACGACATTTAAATCCATGTTCTTTGTGTTCAACCAAGAGCTCAACCAGATTTTAAACTTCTTAAAGGCAATGACTGATGTCCCTTCTGGATAGAGAGCTTGATGCTTGTCACAAGTCCAAGGCTGATTAAATGCATGTATTTTGGGCTGACTGGATTTATTTTCATTGCTAACAATCCAAAAGAATATAGATTAGTTTAAGATCACCTTTGATCTTGAGGAACACACTTTGGAAATCTGAATTTATGTTATAAGTAATTTTGCAAAATTATATTTAATATAAGGCAGCTCTTGGTGGAGTATAAAGAACATTAAATGTCATGAGACCTAGTTTCTATTCCAAGTTATGCTAACTCTGTGACCTTGGGCAAATCATTTAAACTCTTAGGACCTTAACTTTCTCATCTGTAATAAGACCATTACCCTAGATCAGTGTTCTCCCAAGTAGGAGCCAGCTTGAAACCAAGGAGAGTGTGATCAACTAATTGGAGAGTAGGAAGATGGCTTACATCTAATCCTTTCTGTGATAGATAGTCATGGACTTTGTTTGCAACACAACCACACCTACCCTTCACTCATTACTGCTCAACTCACCCCCACTTTCCTCCTTCCTGGGCAAAGCTCCTAACCTTATCCCCTTATGGGTTGTGGTGGCCCCTCAGGCTTAGGTTATAACAACCCCCATCTGGGCACCCAGAGTAGCAGCAGCAGTAGCTGCACAGGTGACATGGGGAAAATTCCACTCTCCCCTCTCTAATCCCCCAGCATACCCCAAGGAAAACAATTTATAGATAGAGGTGCTTATTCAAAAAAGTCTAGATGTAATTGGTCTCTAAGCTATACCTTTTAGTCTTAACAGTCTATTAGTAGTGTTAACATAATGTAAGAAACCATCAAAGTGGCATCATTAAAAAAAAAATACAGCATATTGAGTACAAAATGGCCTTAGAAGGAAGAAAAAAAGCAGAAGATAAAAAGCCAGTATGTTGTGAGTGACATGTAGTGAAGCAGATGGAGGCTTTAGGCAAGGATGTGGGTTTTTTTTACTAAATTCTGAAGACCAAATATACTAAAACATCTACATTCTCTGAGTGGCAGTTCACAGCATACATTCACAATCTAACCTTAGGTTAGATAGACTCACACCTCTTTATTAACTATAATTGGAGAGGTCACATATCTTGTCTTCCCTCCTTAAGGATCTTCAGTGACCTTCTGTTGCCTCTAGGCAGCTAGGTGAAATAGGGGATAGAATGCTGGGCCCTGAGTCAGGAAGACCTGAGTTCAAGTCCAGACTCACACCTTACTAGCTGTATGCCTGGACAAGTCACTTAAGCCCTGTTTGCCTCAGTTTTCTTAACTGCAAAATAGAGATCACAGCAATACCTACATCATAGAGTTGTTGTGAAGATCAAATGAGATACTATTTGTAAAGTGCTTAGCACAGTGCCTGGCACTATATAAATGCTTATTTCCTTCCTCATCTAAGATAAAATTACAAATTCTTCAGCTTGGCATAAAAAGCCCTCTCCAACCTGGCTTTAATTTATCTTTCCCTCCTGCTTTCATATTATTCCTGTTTAAGCCACGCTAATTGGTGTTTTTCAAACTTGACATTGCCATTTCCAGCTTCCAAGTATAGACGCCTTGCTCCTCATGCTAGAATCCTTATCTTCCTTCAAAGTCAGCTTATGTACCACTTCTTCCAGGAAGTCTCCCCTGATTCTTATTCCTACCATTGTTAGTGCCCTCTCCCTCCCTTCTAAAATTATCTTGTATTTGTTTGTTGCATGTGTGTTCTTTTCGAGTAAATTGTAAATTGATTGGATGTGTGGGGTGATTTAAGAGTGAGGACTGGAGAATGACTCAATTGAGGTTCAGGGCCTGGATGACTAAAAGGATGGTAGTGTTCTTGTCATAGTTACAGGGAAGTTTGGAAAAGGTATGGATTTGGGGGGAGGGAATAGTGAGCTTTGTTTTGAACATGTGTTTGAAATGTCTATGGGACAGCTAGTTCCAAATGTCCAGTAGACAGTTGGTGATGATGGGAGACTGGAGCTCAGGAGAAAGAATAAGTTTGGTCATCTAGATCTGGGAGTCACTTGCATAGAGTTGACCACTGAAGCCATGGAAGCTGATCAGGTCAACAAATGAGAGAGTATAGAGGAGGGGGAAAAAAAAAAAGGAAGAGGGCCCAGAATAGAGTCATGAGCCATACCCATAATTAGTGGGTGTGGCATTGATGATGATCCTGAGAAGGAGATTTGAGAATGAGTGGTCAGAAAGGAAGGAGGAGAATTAGGAGACAGTGGTGCTGGGAAAACACAGAGAGGACACAGTATGTTTAGGAGGAGAGGGTGGTCAATAGTATCAGATGCTGCCACAGAGAAGTCAAGAAGGATGATAATTAAGAAGAAGCCATTAGATTGGGTAATTAAAAAATCATTGATAACTTTGGAGATTGCTAATGATGAGGTCAATAAGACTGCAGAAGGTTTCGAAGAGTGAGATGAGAGGAAGTGATGACTTTTAAAAGGAGTGGAGCTGAGAAACAGGTGAGATAGATGTAGGATGATAGCTGACAGGGGTAATGGGATCTTGGGAGTTATTTTTTTTTCTTCCCAGTTTTTGGAATAAAAGGAAGGAGGATCATTTTGTATGGAATACTCGTCTTTGGATTACCAACTTTTGTCTTTGCCCATGTCTGCCACAATGTCAACTTAGTAATGTTTAGGACAGAATCTAAAATTTGCTTCTTAAAATAGACTTATGTGAGAGAATTATCTTGTTCCTCTTTTAAAATTATGACTTTTATTATTACTTTGTTGAATTTTACTGCTTGTCTTGAAGCGTTTTTAGCAAAAGAGTTGATCTGTAAAAATTGTTAAATGTTGAGAAAAGGCTTCTCATGTATAAATCAGATCTACAAATCCTCTGTTTTCTGTTCTTATTCCAACAGAAAATGTGTGAGTTGCTCAGAATTGAATACAGAACATTTTCACCACTTAGTTTCAGCCTTGGGACTCTGAATGTCATACTCTAAAATTCTCTGTTCCTATGGGATCAATAGATAAGCATGTGTCATTATTTTGGAAGTGGACAATTTCTAAAATTAGTGTCAGTTCAATTTAACAAACACTTAATTGGTCAAGGTAGTTGTTGGGGACACAATATTTCAAAACAAATCTTTGTCCTTGAGGGCAAAGTCTAGTGGGGGATGGGATAGGGGTGGAATATGAAGAGCATGTATACAAGTTGTGAATACAGTTAGAATGCAAATGTGAGTTGGGAAAAATGCTTTAAAAATTGGAAGAGGGAGACATTGCTTTCATTTTGAATATAGATGTTTTGGAAAGTTTCACAGAAGAAGTAGCATCTGTGTTGGACCTTGAAGAAAAGGAGGGATAAAAAAGGGAGTCTTGTTTCAAACATAGAAAATGATGTGAGCAACAGCAAAGAAGATAAGAGATGGAGAACAGTAAAATTTGAGATAAGGCTGCATCAGGTAGGTCAGTCATATTGTGGAGGACACTCTGAATCACCAGGATCAGTAATTTAAATCAAAAATGGAATCACTGAAGGTATTTAAGTAGAGGAGCAAGAAGATTATAATGGTGCATTAGGAAGATGACTCAGGTACGTATGGAGGATGGACTCTAGGAAGGAAGGCCAGTTAGGATACTGTTCCAAGAGTCTAGGTGAGAAGAGCTTAAGTCCTCAACTATGGTAATTGCAGTGGGAATGGATGTCTATAAAGGGAGTCCCTTTATACCACTGTTAGAGACTGAATACTCATTTGGATAGACAATGGGTCCAATCCCTCATAATCCATCTATTGGAAAATGCTGTTGTCTAGCTTAATAGCATTTAGATACAGGATAATCTTTCAACCTTTCAAACTTTCAAACTTTATTTGGAGAATTCACAACAGGTTAGCTGAGGGAGTAACCATGGAAGTGCATCCATTATTACGATTTGAACAGTTGTAAAACTAAGGAACTAGCAAACCTATGTAAATTTCATTCAGGAATCTTCCAGGAGGAGGATTGAAACTGCAATTAACTGTTTTTAATATTTTAAGATGCTAAATAGGTATAAAAGTTTTTTTCTGAAATAAAGCACTAAAATAGGACATACTTTTCCTTGAGCAAAATCAATATTGATCATGAAGAGTAATTTCTTTCTGTTTTTGTTTTGTTTTATTTGTATTTGCAAGGGGAGTAGAAGTGGGCTGCTTCAATAGAAAAAGCACTGGACTTGGAGTCAGAAGCCCTGGGTATCAGTTCTAGCTCTGACGTTATGACCATGGGAGATTTGTCCCAGAACCTTTTTCTAAGCTCCAGTTTCCTCATTCATAAAATGAGGATACTCTAATGTACCATCTACTACTGCACAGGGGTTGTTGTTAGTAAAATGTTTTTGTAAACTGCAAGGGGTATCTATCTAAATGTGAGCTATTATTGTTTTGCACTGGGTTGAGATTTCCCTGTTTCTATCTTGAGTGCCACCGTTCAGTGTCTTCCATGTTAGAAACACATGTTGTATAGGTTTTTGTTTTCTCCTCCTCTTTACCAACTCTCTCCCCTAATCATATTTCTAATTCTACCATATTTTTCTCAATAATTTTTTACAGCTACTACCTTGATTCAGATCCTCATTACCACCTTTATTTTTCAGTAGTCTTCCAACAGGTCATTGACTCCATTTTCTCTCACTTCTCATTACACAACTGCCAAGTTCATCTTATACATAGATTTGATCATGTTCCCTCTGCTTAAAACTCTTTGGTAACTCCTCATTGACTTAAATCCATAGCCTGGCATTCAAGGTTCCTCAAGATTATGGTATATATTATTCTACCTTTCTGGCCTTATTTTGAATTATTTCTCCTCAACATGTATGCTCCAGCCAAACTAGGCTTGTGCTGTTCATCTTCTGCCTTGACTCATGTATTCCCTAAATTTGTCATGTCTTCCCTATCATCTCTGTTGAAATCCTATCCTTCCTTTAGGACCCAGAACAAATACTGCATCTTCTAGAAGTCTTTCCTGATCTCCAATTTCTTCCCCTCCTTCAATCTCAAACTTGGTTTTCTATCTTTCTTTGTGTACTTTATGTATCATTTTGTATTCTAGTGATTTGTGTATGTGCTGTAACCAACTCCCTATTAGATTGTGAGCTCCTAAGGACAGAGGAATGGTCTTGTTTTTCTTTATATCTCTCCTAAACCCTCTAGCGTAAGTAGATGATGCATAAGAAAGAAATGCTTGTTCTAGTTGTTGTTGATTTCATTTTCAGGATTTGAGAGTCTGGTCCATCACTCTTTCTTGCCAGTACTCTGCATTTAATGCAGAGATTAATACTCAAAACAATCCAATTTATATTATTTGAACATACTGTTCTATCAGTGCATTCCTCAACTTTTTTTTTAAATGAGATAAATTCAAGTGTTAAAGATTTTTTAGATTCTAAATAGTTGTATTTCTTTCCCCCCCAATTAACACACATTTATTTTCTCTCTCCTACATTCTCCTCTCCTCTAATGAGCAACAACAAAAAGAAAACTAAAACCCTCATAACAAATATGTTCAGTCAAGTGAAACTTATTCCATCATTGGCTATGTCCAAAAATGCAAGTCTCATTATTTTGTATTTTGAGTCTGTCATCTGTATGTCAGCAGATGGATGCTGTGCTTCATCTTCAGTCCTTTAGAATTGTGGCTTGTCTTGCATCAATCAGAGTTCCAAAGTCTTTCAAAGTTACTTTTCTTTATAATGTCATTGTATAAATGGCTCTTTTAGTTCTCACTTCACTCTGCATCACTAAATTTCTTTTGTTAAATCAAATAGTTACTTGTTAAGTCACTGGGGTCCATATTTTTTCATCAGATATATAAATTTACATGTAATCAGTAGGCACAATGGACAGAGTGCTGGGTCTGGAGTCAGGAAGACCGAAGTTCAAATCCAGCCTCAGATACTTTACTAGCTTTATGACCTTGGACATGTCATTTAACTTGTTTATCTCAGTTTCTTCAATTGTAAAACTGAGATCATAATAGCACCTACCTTTTGGGATGGTTTGTAAGGATCAAATGAGAGAAAATTTGTAAAGTGCCTGGCATATAGCAGGCACCATACAAATGCTAGCTATTATTATTATTGTTGTTGTTATTTTCCTTTTTCTTTAGACTCCTAATTATGATATTTTTTTTAAAGAAACATCTGGAAAAGACATACAAGAAAAAAGTAAACAGCAGAGGGAAGCAAAAGAACAGATAGAAGTGAAAGATACCACTGAGCATCCTCGCCAATGTGCCTTGCTTGCTAAAGCAGATAAGAAACCAGCTAAAAGTCCTCAAAGACCAAGTAAAACAAAAGAAATCAAACATCCGTTTGCTCTTTATGGCTGGGGAGAAAAACAGACAGATACTGGGAGCCAAAAAACACATAATGTATGTGCTTCTGCTTCGGCAAAACAGGTAAGTTCCTTGGGTGCTGAGCTCACTTTTCACCTCATCTGGAGGAGAGGAGAGGCTGACAATATTGATACCATAAAGCGCTGCTTTCCATCCAGTATCCTGGGACATTCCCACATTAATCTGTCTGGGTCTTTGGATACAGCTGGATGAGGCAGGCCAGCAAAGTCCAGGGCCCCAAAGGATGTATATATAAGTCTGTACAGCAAAGACTCGCAGTCAAGAGGTCAGTTAGTAATTCAGATTTATGCACTGATTTAAGGCTTGTAGTTTCTTCCCAACAATTCTGAGGGGTTAGGTAGAACAAGAATTATTTTTTCCCACTTGAGGAAATGGAGACTGCCAAGAGATAAGATGACTTGCCCATAGTCAACCCAACTAATGAGTTGGGATTCAAGCTTAGGTCTCCTGATTTTGAGTTCATTTTCTTTCTGTTCTACCACACTATTTCTTCCCTTTTCCCTATGCAGTTAGCACAGGAAAAGGATATAGCAATATCATAAATCCAGGAAAGAAGAGACTCTCTAAGGGTTCAGAAAAAACAAAAAACAAAAACAAAAACAGGTAACAGATTCCAGGTAGGAAGAATTATTATTAGAATATGCAGTAGCATAAAGCAAGAAGGGACAAACAAATTGGAATGAGTAAATAAGAGCAATGTTGACTTCAGAGAGTAAGATTCTCTGCTTTGATTTTATTCTCCTTATTGAACATGGAGGCAGGCAAGTGTCTGTATGTAAGAATAGAGAGATTTTTGTAGGTTCCAGAACCCCTTATTAGAGTATGGTATGAGATACAGACTTTCTAAGCATTCAATTACAAGTATGTAGTAGCATGCTGTGAAGCTGTCTTTGGTGTCACAAAATGCTGGATTTCCTTTATCTCTTTTTGCCCATTTTTTTTTGACCAAAGGGGTCAAGACAAGAAGGTGAATTGTGTGTGTGTGTGTGTGTGTGTGTGTGTGTGTGTGTGTGTACACACTTTGTTTCCTACAAAACCAGCAATTGTTGTAGACACTGGGAATAGAACCTCCTAGGATATTAATTCTCTCCTTCAGCTTTGCTAAGCTAGCTATCTTGTATGCTGAATCTTTGTGTCACAATAAGAAGTGTTAATATACAAATCTCATATCCCAGTAGTTACTGAAAGTCATATGGAACCCTTTTTAATTTTTGCTCAAATGTCCAGTATTATCATACTTTTATTCTCTCCTTATATATTATAGCTAATATGTTTAACTTCCAAGAACTTGTTTCTCTATACCATAATTACGCTTCCTTTTAGACATTCCTAACTTAATTACTTATCCCCTTACACTTTAGTCCTTATTCACCTTGTGAGTGGGCCCTGAAGACTGATTTCTGAGCATCCTAGTTTCTAAGTAGTTTTCTGGGAAACAATATTATTGTTAATAATATATTAATAGCTTAGAAAAAACTCCTTTTTTTTTCTTTTTAGCATTGAGGGGCAAATTCTTAGTTTAGGTCAAATTTCATTAGCAACAACAAGAGAGTCTTAGCTTAACAAAATGCTTTCAAACCACAGCTGTAATGTTCTTTTTAAAACAATATTTGGACATTTCAGTAAAGAATTTGGACAGTAACCACATGGAATTAATAACATAACAAGATTTTACCTGTAGCATTTTGATATTTCTAGCTAATTTATTGAACTATAATCTTAAGAATTCATTTGGATGGTTAGTCTACACTGAGTCTAAAATAAATGTAAATTGACTTGGAAAGCAGGAGTAGGCAGGGCTCTGAATATAATCTAGCCAAAGTGTCAGATTTTGTTTGCAGATTATTTGAGCCCACTTTGAATCTCAGAAATTTTTGCTTTACGACTTGGAGTGAGAGTGGCAAGTATCTATCTCATTTAGGACTTACCATAGAATAGCAAACAATTTTTAGATTATTTAGTGTAGCATTTCCAATAAAAGCCCATATATATCCAGATCTCTTGGGACTAAGCCAGTCAGAGGAAAATCCAGAGTACAGATATGCTTATGCATTTATAATATATATGCACTTATGTTTCCATGTAATCTGATGCAGAGGTATATGAACTGTCATAGTAGAATATTTTCAATACTATTCCCACTAAACTTCAATGTAAACACACAGGAGGAGTGTTTTATATTCACCTTCCTTTATGTAGGTCAGCTGGAATTCAATAAATGAGCTTGGTATTAAATTTAACCCTTGAGTGGTGGAGGAAATCATGGGAGAACACCTCTTTTAGGGATCAAGAAAGATGAAGGGTCAAATAAATTATGTAAATAGAAAGAAAACTATATTCCAAATTTTAGTCTGGCAATAAATATAAAAGATTTATTCAAGGAAAAAGCACTTGTTTTCTAATGCCTAGTGGTTCAAAAAATGGTAATGATTCATTTATTTAATTATTTAATTCTGAGTGAACTAACACACTCAGGCATTATTCACCACCATAGAACACTGGCACTAGTCTCACCATTTCCTGACTTTCTTCATCTAACCTATCCTGCTTTATAGGCCACTAAGCCATCTTTTTTTTTTAAATGTTCTTTTTTTTTATTAATTTATTTTGATTTATCAACAATCACTTCCATATGCTTTTGAGTTTAAAATTTTTCTCCCCCTTCCTCCCCACCACCCTCCCCAAGATGGCACACAATCTGATATAGTAAGTCATCTTCTTAATATATATTTCATCACTTCCCAACTCAGAAAACTTCCCTGGCTCCCCATAACCCACAGAGTAAAATCCCAACTCCTTTACCTGGCACTTTATGCCTCTGTGATTAGGCTTTCACCTCCTTTTTCCATCTTCTTCCCACTTCCCCTGCCTTTCTCCCCCAACAAATGTATACCCTTTTCTAGCGATTTCAATACAGCTAGGTGGCACAGTAAATAGAGGGCCAGGCCTAGAGTCAGGAAGACATCTTCCTGAGTTCAAATCTGGCCTCAGAGACTAGCTTTGTGACCTTGGACAAGTCACTTAACCCTGTTTCCCTTCGTTTCCTCATCTAAAAATGAGTCGGAGAAGGAAATGGCAAACTACTCCAGAATCGTTGCCAAGAAAACCCCAAGTAGGGTCACAAAGAGTCAGAAAATGACTGAATAAAAGCTATGTCAATCTCACTGTTCTCAGACAAGCTCAATTTCATTCTGGTCTTTACATAAATACACACTAAGGCATTGAAGTAAAAAGATAAAATGGGTGGACACTACATTTTGAGAAACATTAATTCTAGGTCATACTTAACTAGAATAGATTCCGTAATTCATCTAGTTTCAGCATTTATTATGGATACTAGAATGTGCTAGAGAATGAAATTATGGAACACCCATCCCTGAAGGGCAGCATGCTACAGTGGAGATAAGCACTGGCTTTGGAGTCAGAGCTCCAGGGTTCAGATCCTGGCTCTGCCACTTGACTACTCATGTGCCCTTGTCCAAGTTACTTTACCTCTCTGAGAGGGCCTTAGTTTCTCCTGGAAATGGGAGAGTTGAACTAAATGGCCTCTCTGGTCCCTTATAACTGTAAATTTATGATCCGAAAGGACCACAGTGGGGTAATCTTCCTGGGATGGTTTCAGGGCTGTTCTGCACTAAAAATTTATGAAAGTTCTTTTTTTTTTTAAGTTTAGTCTAATGCCTTACAAAGTCCATTACTTCCTGATAACCTTCCTGTAGAACCCTCTCTCATTGCAAAGAAAAACAAGTAAACAAAACTAACATATCAATTATATCTGATGCTGTGTATATGCTGGATCTCATACCTGCAGTCCACCATCTCTACTGAGAGAAGGGAGATAATGTTTCATTATTAGCCTTCTGGAATCAAAGACTAGTAACTTCATAGGTGGTACAATGGATAGAGCACTAGACCTAGAGACAGGAAGACCTGAATTCAAACCTGGTCTCAGAACTTACTAGCTGTGTGGCTTTGGGCAAGTCCCTTAACCTCTGTTTTCCTCAGTTTTCTCATCTGTAAAATAGGAATAATAATAGCACCTATCTCTCAAGGTTATGAGGATCAAATGAGATAATGATTATAAAGCATTGCACAGTGCTGGGCACATGATTTAAAAGTGAGCTGTCACTATCATCATCTGAATTATGTCTTTTATTGTTGTTTTCCTTTACATTATTGTAGTTATTGTATATAGTGTTGTCTTGATTCTGCTTTCTTCAAAGTTATATATTCTTTCTAGCCATTAAAATCCCTGTGTCCTTCATGAATCATTATGAACTAGGATTCCTTTCAGTTCTGAAATTCTCTGAGTTCATTAGAAGACTGACAAACGGGCATGATCACTGCTAACAGTTCTATCATAAGTTCACCAAAGTCAAGTTTTTAGTTGTATCTCTAAAAACTGGGCCTGTGAAAATAAAAAAATTCTTTAGATTTTTTGAACTGGACCTATAATTTTATGAGTATGGGGAAGTGCCAATGAGGGAACTCCATCTACCAAAGCAGACAGGCACCTCCTTTGCAACTGAATCTTAGAGAATTTTCTAGACCACTGAGAAGGTTAAGTGACTTGCCTAATGTTATATAGCCAATATATGTCAGAGGTTACACTTGAACCCTAGGAATTTATGACTCTGAGGCAGCCTCTCTCTTTTTATGCCTCTTAATTTCTTTCATTAATTCATTAACTATTTTTTGTTTTATTGTTTGGTTTAGACCCGTGATTTCCTTAGTGTGGGGTATTCTTGGCATGGGAACTCCCTTCACTGATAAAGACTAGCATTTCTTTTTCAACTTTAACCTAGTCTTAGATGCTAGTGACCCTGAGAAAAGAAGTTAAATGACTTCCTTGTCTGCTGCTACACAGCTAGTATGTTTCAAAGTCAGGACTGTCCACTATCTCATGATGCTTCTCCTTCCATTTGTTAAATACATTTAAATCCTTATTTGATTTTGTTCTATTTCATGAATCAGTAGGCTGGCTTTAAGAAAAAAAATAGTTTTGACTGAAATAGTATTTTGTTAATGCCAAGACAATTTGATTTTTGATACTTAAATTTTTTTTAAACCTTCACAGATTCATGAATCAGCATTACGAGCCAAGAATAGAAGACAAGTGGAAAAAAGGAAACTGGTCATTCAGAGGCAAAGAGCCTATTCTGTAGATGTGCAGAAACCCAGAAGGATCAAGCCTTCCTCTGCAGATAATCCATGGATGACAGAATATATGAGATGCTACTCAGCAAGAGCTTGAGGAAAGAAAAATGTGCTTGTATAACCTCATTAAAAACAACAGGACATTGGTTTAGAAAACCAAATGATTATGTAAGGTTTTGTTTAGGGGGTTCCCAAAAGAGCGTTTTTTAAAATGTATTCTGGTAACCTACCTCTGTAGTAGGGCAGATAGCTGAAGCCATAGACATTTGAAGTTATTCATGATGATCATTCCCTAAGTCTCTGGTATTCTTGAGTTTTTGAAGCATCTTAATCTTTGGAGAAAATGACACCAAATGACTTTTAAGTGGCAAGTTTTATAAGATGCTTAGTAAGCAGTATTTCATAACTGCATAAGGAGCCCATTCTCTATCTCTCTTGAACACCAGCAAACCCTGTAGAAAGTAAGATGGTTCCATTTTGTACCTAACACAAGCCAGTTTTCAATTATATGAAATTTTACCGAGTGGAAGAATTAATAGCTAAAGGACAGTCATTTCTGATAGCTGTTCTTTTGATCCCTATCAACTCCTGAAATGAGTTCTGGTAAAAACTGAACTTACTCCATTTTTTTTTCACCGGCTCATTTACCGTTTCATGTGGATAGCAACATTCAGCATTTTTCTAGGTTTGACCTCACTTTTTCTCTCTACTGTGGCACTTATTATTTTTAATACCCCAAACACATTCCATTTGAGAGATATCCATGCAGTAAATATTAGGGTAGGACTGAAGTTTCTTTGTGTCAAAGACTGTCACAAACTAAGTTTCCCACTGCAGAACTTTTTCTCTCGGAGCACACTCCTAGTGACTTAAGACCTGCTTGCCCGATTTTAATCATGTGCTTTGTCACTTGTGTACCAGTTGGATTTTAAGAATAAATGGGCTTCAGAGCAGTAAGTTTTAGAATTTATACTCAAACTTAGAATAAATTTATAAGTATTGAGGTTCTGGGACTTATCAGGAAGGGGCATCTTTTAGAAATTATGTCAGGACATCGGGGTATAGCCTCATTTCTACTTGCATTGCTTTCCTTTCCAAAACTAATTCAACAATAAGCAAACTTGGGCTTTATGCAGTCTTCCTCAGACTTATTAATTCACTGGCATTCCTTATTTGATATTCTTATGGCAGGACATAGTCTCAGGGAAGGAGTGTATGTTTCCCTGCATTATGTGTAAGAATTCAGGGGGAATTCTCTCTCTCTTGGGCTCCAAAATGTCTTTAAAATATAGTTTCCAGCTGAGTCTGAACATGGCTTCTTTCTCCATTTGTTAGGGATGGGGACCTGATTGTAGGCTCTGATTCTAAAGATCCTTAAAAGGAAAAGGAAAATCTTGCATATGTAGCTCTAGCAGCCACATGAACAAAAATTAATGTTATTATAACAGGTGCTTTTAGATGTGAGACTAAAGTTTTTATTCTCAGTCTATGGAACAGTGCAAACAACTGTAGTGTATATATCTACTCTGCTTACTATTTTTCCCCCCATCCTCATTTGGTCTTTAAATATATTTTACTTGTTTAGTTATAAATATATTAAGCTTTGAAAACTGATTTCTAAATAGTAATAGCCTTTCTACTTAAGTGTAATTTTTGACCTTTATATGGTTTTGAGGTTCATTCTTTTGTTCAGAGAGCTGTCTGTGCTTGTCATTGAACCATATGATATAAGTTAAGTGAAATCTCTTTATTCCATATATCATCACCAAAACCAAATCACCAATGCATGTCAGCACTTCTGGTGATAATCCTCTAAAGTCATCATTAGTTTATTATGCTATAGACACTGGAAGTACCAGATGTCCAAATGAATGTGGCAATGAATGGTAGTTGTGTAAATGCATATAAAATTCAGTGTTCTCAAGTAAATTCTCACCTGGTTGGATTTAGTAATCAAGCTTAAACTTTTCATATCACAGCTGACAATCAGAAAGTGGCACTGTGAAGTAAGGTAGGTTTTAAATGTCTATAAATAGCCTTAGAAAATTCATTTTCAATTCAATATTTTTTAAAAGCCAGCCTTTTTCTAGTTTAGAAAACTGACTTGCATGTAACTAACTTACTACTGTGAAAATCCAGACAAACCAACACAAAGCTGAAAGGTGAAACTGATCAAAATAATTTTGTTCTAAAACAACCAGAAGTATAACACAAGTAAAGTTTTAACCCTATTTTTTTTGATATATACTGATAACTTACATTGATTTCTTTAAAAGTGACTATAATGATCTTGTCAATTTTTTTAGAGGTATAGGAGAGACATTGATTCAACTCTCCTTTCCATTAGATTACAACCTATGAAACTCAAATGTCTTATCAATTTTTTCCTTTCTTATAAACAAATATAATTTCTCATAATGCTGTTACAAGTTCTCTGTGATAACTTAGAAAATAAGGTAGTATAAATTATTTCATGTAGAAGAAGTTTGAGACTGAGAATGTGATCTTTTTAAAATCTAGAATGAAAAGGCATTTAAATGATGAAGTGTGGCTATGAGATTTCTCCTTCCCAAAGTTTAGCTTTAATATCTTAGTTAAAATCTTTTGCCTTGAGTATGCTCCTTCCCTTTGGCCAAGCTCTTTTATTCCTTCACCTTCAAAGTAGTAATAGAATTTTGAAAGTAATGGCAGCTGTTTATGTAAATAAAAGTGACTATTTCCTTCTCTCCATGTCCCTTAATACTTACTTAAAACAACAACCAAGTAAGGTATTAAAAACAATAGCAACAAACTCTTCTCATTTAGAAGGTTGTGCTTCTGGCACTTCCCTTTCTAGAAATGTTTATGTACTACTTTTCCTATTGGTTTGCTATTTTTCTTGTCCAGTATGTTAATGAATTATATGAAATTTGATGCCCTTAATGAAAATACTAATGAATAGAAGACTCATATGAGGTCTTTAACTTGTTTGAAGGTAGACTTAGAGACTCAGGATGCTCTATATTGAATCTGCTTAGGTTATGTGTGCTTGAATTAGATCCAAAATCAGTTTGCTAAAACTAGAAGGAGACAGTAGTAGCGTGCCTTGCTTGGGGCCACTTCCCTGTCTTGGGCAACTAAGTCATGTCAAGGAAAGGTTCAAAGTAATGGCATGGCTACTGCAAATTATGAGTGTCTGAAAGGAAATGATCCTGCATAACCTTCTTTACAAAATAAGTCTTATTATGTTATTTCCACCCAACTTCTAAGCTGTACAAATTCAAGGTCCTGGAATTCTGGGAACAAAAATTCCTCGTGAAATGTTGTGATACAGTCATATTTATAAGTACCCAAAGTGTTAATGGGCAAAAATAGACACACAAAGTACATGTCAGAAGTGAAAATCTTGTTAAGTGGAATATTTCAGTGAAAAAGACTTTTGCATTTCATTAGATTTAAAGACCACACAGGGTGAGATGTGTTTACATAAGCTTAAATCTCTAGTTTGCTTGGTGTCAAACTGCCAATCTAATATGACCTGTATAAAGACCTTGTTATAATTTGTCTCTGGCACCAGACAAACTATATAAAAGAAATTAGCATGCTTGCTTCAAACTTGTGCTTTTGAAAATTGCTTTGCTACCATTTTAAAAATGACAGGATGATAGGATATTTAAATGCATGACTGTGCTCAATATTAAACCATATGTGGGAAGTATTGTCTAGATTTAAGATCAACCATGACCCCCTTAACACCTGTAGAGGAATGTGGGCAGTTCTGGATTCCAAATGGTTATTTTTCTATAATCTATATAGCTTGGAACTTGTTCAGGGAATGAAAACATTCTAAGCCCCAATACTCTTTCTAGGAAAGAAAAAAAAATGCTTATACATACTTAAACAAGAGGCCTTTTGAATGAAAATTTTATTATTGGTAATAGTGACAAAAAGCTCTTAGCTATTTTTAAGGGCACTCAAAGGATATTTATGAGCATAATTTCCCATTTCAATTTCAGCAGACCATGCATTGGATGTGGTCTTTTAATGAACAAAACCAGGGTTGGGGAAAATTACCCCAAGTTGATATATATATATATATGTATATTTTAGCACTGCATTCACTTTAAATTCTAAGAAGTGTAGGCTAGACTAATCATAAAGTTCTGGCAATGTGAATTTCAGGTTTTACTTTTCTAAGGTAATAGTATGTATTCTTTTCAGCTTCTCCAATGTTGTATTTACTTGTATAAATGTGAATAAAATTAATATCTACAGGTAAATTATAATTTTGTGAAAAATAATTCTGAGTTGGTGTACAAATAGTTGAATATTAAAAAGGATCAGAATTTTAAACTTTAAGGATAAATTTTGTTTATTGGTGCCTTATTTTTTATACAACGCAGTCCTTGACTGCTTTATACCAGTCTTCTTGACTCTCACCCTTTCCTTCCCTAATTGAATCTGTATAATATGGTTGTTTATCCCTGAAGGCTACGTAGAAAGATTTTAAAAATCTACTTTCCCTATGGAAAAGACTCTGGACTTCACACCAATGCAACCTACCCATGCCTTCCTATTCTGGGCAATTTTTATCTAACTTTTTATATGAATCCCTCTACAGAGGAACTAGCCAATATATTTCTTTCCCCTTCAGACGTGAGCTAATTGTACATGGGTTACATATGTAAGTTGTTTTCTACTTCTTTATTTCTCCTTGATTTGCTTCTCCCTCCCTCACCCTTTGGGGGAGGCAGCCCCCCCAGCCACACACATTTTAAAGTGATTTTTTAAAATTAGAAAAAAAATTACCAATTAACAAAAATTGCTTTTTTTTTCACCACTGGCAGGGGGCAGAAGGAAACAGAAAAAAACCGTAGTAACATATACATAGTCAAGCAAAAAAAAAATTCCCACATTGGCCATGTCCCAAAAATACATGTTTCTTTCTTCACCCTTTAGTCCCATTACCTCTCTCAGGATGTGAGTAGTATGCTTCATCACTGGTCTTCGGAAATCATGGCTGGCCACTGTTATCTATCAGAGTTCTTATGACTTCCAAACTTGTTTTTATGGTATTGTTTTTATAGTACAAATTATCCTCCTGGTTCTCCTCACTTCACTCTGCACTGGGTCATACAAGTCTTTCCTGGTTTTTTGGAAACTTTCCTCTTGATCATTTCTTATGGCATAACAGTATTCCATTACATTCATATATATAATTGTTCATTCCCCAATTGATGGGCACTCTTTAATTGGAAACCCCTTAGTTTCCAATTCTTTGCTATATAAAAAAAATATAGGTCCCTCTCCTTTTTCTTTGATCTCTTTGAGGGTATAGGCCTTCTAGCAGTATTGCTGGGACAAAGAGTATGCATAGTTGAGTAACTTTTAAGGCACAGTTCCAAACTGTTGTTCTAGGGAGTATAAGTTATTACACACTGTTTCTTGCCATCATTTTTTTTTTTCAGGACCATCATTTTTTTAAACACAGCCAATGAAGCAGCAAATATTTGAGTACTTATTTATTTATTAAGTACTTATTAAGCTAGAGCTGGGGATGCATAAAATCAAGACACATACCCTGTTCTCAAGGGGCTTATATAATGAGGAAGATAAGACAAAGCTGATATATGGTGGAATGTGACAAGTCAGAAGTCCAGAAAAAGTACTATGAGAAATTGGGGAAGGGAGAGATTACTTTTAGCATGGGGCCAGTGGAAGATTTGTGTGGAAGACTCATGGCACCTGAATTTTGTCCTAAATTAGAAAATGGAATATTGTTAACAGGCAGAAATTGGGGTGGGGTTGGACAAAGGGAACCTCTTTCAGGCATGGAAGGCAGCATAAACAGACACGGAGAAGGGAGAAGACAGGAAAAGATGTGAACACTGGGTAGCTGAGTTTAGTCAGAGCAGAGAAACTGACAGGGAAGAGTATAACAAAAGAAAGGTTGGAGCCAGATTGTGGAGTGCTTTTAATGTTCTCCATATAGAATAGTTTATACTTCATTCAGTAGACAATGGGGATTTCTGAGAAGAGGAATGGCTGGATCATTGTAGTATTGTATTGGGAGGATTATTCCAATCAATATGTAAAGCAATGGATTGGGGAGAGGAGATGGCTTCATCAGAACAGGTAATGCCAGGCCAAATTAATTTCTTTTATCATTGAAAAACTCAAAAGTAATTGGTGAAATGTTCCAAATAGTTTACCTAGTTTTGGCAAAGCATTTAATATGATCTGGTACACTCTGCTTGGGGACATGATGGAGAGGTGTAGTACTAAAGGAGTTTGGAATTGGTTGGATGGCAGGGTGTAAATAGTAGACATTAATGGTTTGATGTCACCTTGGAAGGAAGTCTAGTAGAGTCTCAGGGAGGTGTAGTTGGTTTTATGCTTTTCAATATTTTTATTGATGATTTGGCTAAACGTGTAGTTGGCATACTTATCACATTTACACATATACAAAAAGCTGGGAGAGAGCTAATCCATTGGTTGGTAAATCAGGATCCAAAATGATCTCAACCTTAGGCTAAAATAATAAAATTCAATAAGGAAAAATGCAAAGTCTTGCACATGAGTTAAAATCCCCCTTTATAAATCAAGATGAAGGAAACATGCCTAGCACATTATCTGAAAAACACTTCAGGTAGTGGACTACAAGCTCAGTATGCATCAGTAAGATGAAATGACAGTCAAAAGAACTAATACAATCCTAAACTCCATTAAGAGAATACATAGGCTAGAATGATGGTGCTACTCCCATGATACTCTATCCTACTCAGATATATGAAAGTTAATGTTTAGTTCTTGGTCCTACATTTTAGGAAAAATATTGATGAGCTGATAGGATGGTCTATAATAGTTCCACCTGTACCCCTCTATCATCCCAACCCCCAGCATCACGCTTTATAACAAAGATTCTTTTAAAAAGAAAAAAATTCAGTAAAAACAATAAACACATTGAAAAATTCTATATCCATGGGCCCCTTTTTCTACAGAGGAATGGGGGTGGGAGAAGGAAGTACCTCTTATATCTCTTCTTTGATGCCAAGCTTGGTCTTTTTAATTTTACAGTGTTCAGTTTCAATGGTTTTTTTGGTTTGGTTTTTTTTTTTTTTTGGTGTTTTCCATTTACATTGTTGTTATGTATATTGTTTTCCTGGCTCTGCTTACTTCACTTTGCATCAGTTCAAGTAAGTATTTCTATGCTTCTCTATTCATCATGTTCATTGTTTCACTGTGATACTGCATTCCATTAATGTTTTGCCATTTCCCAATCCATGGCTATCTTTGTTTCCCATCTTTGCTATGACAACAAAAAAAATGCTGCTATACATATTTTGGTGTATATGAAGCCTTTCTTTTCAACATCATCATTTTACACATGAGGAATCTGAGGCAGAGACAGGTTAAGGGACTTGTCCCTTGTTACATGGCTAGTAAGTTTCTAAGGAAAGATTTGAACTCAGGTTTCCCAGAAAAGGGTGATCAAGATGGTGAGTGACCTCAAGGTCATGCCATGCAGTTTAGCTGAGGGAACAGGATACTTAGCTTGGCTAAGAGAAGACTTGGGCAGGGGGGGAGGTCATGCAACTATAGCTCTGAGCCTTCAAGTCAGGGAAAACTCCCATTATTCTAGACTGAGGTTCAACCCTCTGTCCAAATTAAAATCTGCATATCTCTGCTAATCCTAAGTATCTACCATTGCCCTCCTACTGCACACAATTACTGTATAAACATGCATCAAGAGGCACTTAGGATTGATCAAAATTCTTTTTAATATGGAAACATGATCCAAAGTTAGAAACAGCTTAAGTAGGGAAAAAGGTATAGAAGAATGTCTTCAAACTTCAGTTAGGAATTAAAAGTTTTTGCACTTTTTTTGATTCACAAGGATGACCAAGAACAGTCCCTAGTTTCAGAATCTTTACAGTAAACTGTCTGCAGTGGATTCTTTATCTCCCAAACTACTCTTGTGCAGCTCTCTCTGCTTTCCTGCTCCCTCAGTTCCAACTTTCCTTCTCAGTCACAGACTTTCAGAAATTGCCAGAGCAGTGGGAAGTTCATCCTACCTTCTGAGTATTTGAACTTTCTCTTGCAAATGAAAAGAAAACTATCTTTTCCCTTTTGACTACAACTATTAAAATCGTCTTGAAGATCCCCTTCTCCCATCGGAGGCATATACTTCCCCCATGAAAGCGCACTTCAGTGAGACTTCCTTCCTCCTATTAGGTTAAGACCCCTCTCTTTCATGACTCCAGTTTTGAGCCCTTCATTCTGCCACCTCTCCCATGCTTCTGTAACCTCTTCTTGTTGAGACTTTGCTGTTCATCCATCTACTTAATAAGGGCACAAGACTTATGCCCTTCTGTCCTTTATCTCCCCTCTCCTGATTTATGTATCTAAAGCAATTAAACTAATTTTAGAACTGACTGAAAACAGGTTTTTGAATATTAAGAAAGTAAAGTATCACATAACTAGGACATCATAACACCTACAAACTATATAGATCTGAAAAGGGGAGTAAGTTGAAATTTTATGGAAAGCAAAGTAGGAGTTGAAGTTCACCTATATCATTATGAATAGATCCTTGATTTTTAGGAAACTTTTAACAGTAGAATACTTCCAATTACTGTTCTAGAATCATCCTGCTCTAGCATCTTCACAGCAGCCATGATGTTTGTACTGACTATCCTAAAGGATACTCAAACTTGAGGATGAGGCACCACTGCCTATTTCTCCCCATGTTTGCAGGATTATTTCAAAATTAATTAACTGAAGGACTAAAATACTATTCACAAATGATAGATGTTAACACCATTTTTATTTTTTAATTGATCATTACTTAGAATAGGCTCAACTTATTCTAAGATTAATAATTCTTGAACAAACTCCAGAGGAGCAGCTGGGTCTTTAAAGATACTCAAGGATTTCTGTCAAATGAATTTTTGCTCATGTTCAGATATACCAAAGTTAAAAAAAAATAAGAAATATTAAGAGCTATTAGCTATGCATTGAGAAACCATATACAAACCAAAAAGTATTGAGGTTGGTATTGATTTAGAAAATCTGGAAACCCTTCCCTCCCACCACTGTGTTGTTCAGTTGTCTTTTAGTTATGTCTCACTCTTTATGACCCACTTTGGGGTTTTCTTGGCAAAGATAATGGAGTGGTTTGCCATTTCCTTCTCTAGCTTATTTTACAGATGACGAAACTGAAGCAAACAGGGTTAAGTGACTTGCCCAGAGTCACACACCTAGTAAGTGTCTAAGGCCACGTTAGAACTCATGTCTTCCTCCATGGGCCTCCAGGCCCAGTGCTCTATCCACTGTGCTACCTAGCTACCCCCCAACATTGTAGACTTTAAAGATGAGGATACAGTTCAATCTTATAGGCTTAAACAATTATCTAAGATCTAAGTAGATCTTTTTGAATAAAATAAATGCAGAAAGTTTTACATTTTTCATCTGGCTTTCATAATTATTTTGAGTTTGAAATGATTCAACTTAAAAAAATCTTTCCATAGGTCAGTGTAACTGTCCTCCCCTCCCCTGACTCACCACAAACCACATAACACCCACCATGGCCTTGCACTGTTATGCAATGTCATTAAGGGAAGCTTTTATTCCTACAACTAGGTTATGACAGAAAAATTGGCCTTTCTCCCTCCCACCCCAACCCCACCCTCCTCCATTTTGCTGGGAGTTCATGTTGGTGCTGGAAGTTCATTTTGGTACTGGAAGTTCAGTGTATCTGTTTTGTTGTTCCAAGTATGTACAGAAAGCAGCAAGATTTTAACACCTGACAAGGTAAAAATCGGCACAATGGAAAATAAGGTATAGGCTTAGACATAAGTCAAATGGAAATCAAAAGGACTTTCCTTTCCAGAGGATTTCCCCTATCTTTATTTGTACATGTTGTCCCAAAATTTCTTCAAATGGTATTGCATACTTCTAAGTCCATTCCTGAGCTATTCTGTTGTACTTTTTTTTTTCCTATTGTGTGGATCCCTGAAATCTTAGGCACTAAAAGATCAAGACTGGAATCACACAGTAGAGAACAGATGGACAAGATTTTTTTCTTTTTGGTGAGGCAGTTGGGGTTAAGTGACTTGCCCAGGGTCACACAGCTAGTAAGTGTTAAGTGTATGAGGTCGGATTTGAATTCAATGGACAAGATTTTTTTGAAAGAAAATGAGTGCTACAGAATATCTAGACAAATGCTATCATTACTGTTAATATCTGAATTATAAATTACTGATGCAAATGCAACTTGAGGTAGTTTTAATCTATTGGGAAATGAATTGTTAAGAAAAAATGCCTCCTTCACCTCCCCACTAGGGGATGTCATTAGAACACACCATCTCCAAAAAGACCTGCTGAACACTGCTGGGAGGTCATGTACCAGAAGAGCAGAGGAGAGGATCACTGTCCTAGGTCAGGAGAGGGACCCTGCAGAAGCTGGCAGGGGACAAGGGAAAGAGGTGGGGAAGGATGCAGGGATGGACCACACCC
Source organism: Vombatus ursinus (assembly GCF_900497805.2). Taxonomy (NCBI): domain Eukaryota; kingdom Metazoa; phylum Chordata; class Mammalia; order Diprotodontia; family Vombatidae; genus Vombatus; species Vombatus ursinus. The sequence continues at coordinate 4,293,833 of NW_020954576.1, forward strand.
CACCTGGAACCTGGCTAAATATTTCTAGCTCCTTCAATCTATCCTCTTATGGGCAGGCTCCAGTTGCATCCTCTCTGGATCTTGGTTTCTCACTCCAAGAGTAGGGGTTGGACTATGCGATCCCTTTTAACCCTAAATCTACTAATCCTATGACTCAAGAATCAGAGTAGCTAGTACTGTTGACTTCTGATATGAATAAATGGAATGGATTGGATTTCATATGCTGATCAGAACCCAATGACTCTGTTACTAGCCGTCTTAAAGAATTACCCAGGACACTGAAAGGCTAAAGTGATTTGCCTAGGGTCACATCAACCAATATATTTCAGAAGCAAAGCTTGAAACTCTCCAATTTGGAGGCCATCCTTCAATCCAATATACTGTCTCTCTGTTAATACTTGTATGCTATTTGGGATCTTCAAATAGATAAAAGAATGGACAAATGGAGTTCCTATGACAGTGTTCTAAACTGTTGTAGGAGGTGAGGTCAGACAAACTATCTGCTTGCCATCAGAACCTCCTTACTAATTCCCTGACCATTTTATTCCAGAAATAACCCCCCTGCTACTGAAATGGGATTATGTTTTCACAAATGAATTTTGCTTGAGTACCCAATAAATCACCTTTCCCCTTTTGGTATTACCTCTTTTGAAATAATTCATTTTGCAGAATTCACTTCCATCACAATGTTGCATAATCAGCATATTTGCTATAATTCATAAAATTGCAATTTGGTAATGAAGGGTTACTTTACTATATTTACTTTAACATATACAATAGCATTTGGCAAAGAAGGGTTAACTTTTTCTAGCTGAGTGACTGTAAATCTGAGACTGCCTTTCTGAATACAAAGGGCAATAGTAACATTAAATGTACATTTATACAGTATATCATGAAAAGTAGATCACACATAAATTAGATGTTTAGTTCTTGCTCTTTAGAACTAATAATCTAAGGCCATGAGAACTGAGGGGAAAAAAAGGTTCCGTGCCACACTGCTCTACATAAAACATGCTCCTTTTAATTGAGTCAAATAACAAAGTATACTTTCCTCCTACATGACAAATGTAGAAATGTACTACATAAAATGCCTAGTTACACAGTTTATTGCAGGTCCTATCATGGTCTCTAAAATTCAAATGAATATATCAAAAGCCTGATACATTTATCTATAAGGTTGATTTCACAGTCTTGAAAAACTTAGGTGTTTCAGGCTTAGTCTTCCTCTTCCAACAAGCAGCCTAGACACTTTTCTTCCTCCTGTTTTATTAACAGTAATAGTAATGATGACCATGATGATAATAGTAATTAACATTTATGTAGTGCTTTAAAGTTTTCAGAGAATCTTTATATGTTATTTCATTTGGTCTTCACAATAACCCTGTGATATAGGTGGTATTATTATCCCTTTTACAGATGAGGAAACTGAACCTGAGAGGCGAAGTGAATTCCCTCTCTTCTGACCTGATCCTTTTCTGAAACCCCCTAGATTTGGATCATTTAAGTGTGGCAACTTCCATTCTGAAACTTCCTGTTTCCTGACTAATTTAGCACCTTCCTGACCATGGAAAACCTAGAAGCATCACCTATGTCTCTCTCTACAGAATACCTAAACTGCCCTGAAGCATGGAGTAAAGACAGACCCAGGTCTCCTAGCAAAAGTTTAGTGCTTCAGTTCCCAAATTATTCTTGGCAGCTGAATGTGAATTACCAGTGCTAGGTAGTTCATAGCTTCAATATTAGATCACGCTACATTCTACATTTTCAAATGTTGGATATGTTTTTGTTTTCTTGCACTTTTCCCTAGGCTATTAACTTCTTGAACTTTTTCATTTGTGAAGTTGTAGCTTTGCTAAATGAGGTTACTGTGATAAAAAGCAAGTACCATGTGAAAATCAATGTGGAACAGGAAATGAGGATGATGGTGTCCTGACTCTAAGGTTTAAGAAGCTGTGTAGTGCCCCATAGGTACACATATCCCCTTAGTAAGTAATTGTGGTTAAGAATGAAATAAAACACTTCTTTCATTTTATGTCCATTATTTTTTCAAACAGCTACTAAGTTGTTAGTACATAAATAGGTATTGTTTGGCCCTAACTATCTAATAAACAGAACTGTTAGGTCTTTTTTTTTTTTTTTTGGTCCAAGAGTGTCCTGAAAAAATTGAGACTCTAAGAGTACAATGAAACAAGAAAGTTTGGGGACTTCTGGCTTGGTGCAATTGGTTGGGCCAAACCCTGAGAGCAGCCTCTGTAGAAACTAACTGGACTCCTTCCTCCTCTCTCATTGCTCAAGCCATTGTGACTAGTGACCCAGACTCCCTGGTGACATCTCTGATTGTATTACTCTCTTTTCCCACTTTAGAGGGATCCATACTAGTCCCAGTGTGAGTCTGTGTGTGTGTTGGGGAGTGGGGTGGGGAGAAGGCCTACAGACTGCCTTAGTTTTGAAGAGGTCATTTGCTGCCTCAGTTGGGAGGCTGAATATTCCTTCCCTGGATGCCCCTGGCTCCCCTTCCATGCTCCATTGGATTCTCTAGTTAAGCCATTAGATCTTCTCTCAAAAGAGCAAAATAAATGGTTCTATAGCTTTCAGCATGGACTAGCTTGCCCAGTTCCTAGCAATGGACCTCAGCAACATGGGTCTGCCTTTTTCTCTACCACTAACTGTTCTCTGGTACTTCTAAAAATTAAATGTAAGCTGCTAAATAAATAAACGATACATTTAAACTTTAAAAATTACCATGATGAGCAGCTATGGTGTAGTAGAAAGAACAGGGGGTTTGCAATCAGAGGCCCCGAGTTCAAATTCCATCTCTGATGCTTACTGTGTACTTGGGGAAATCACTTAACCTTCCTGGGCCTCAGTTTCCTCATCTGTAAAATGAGTGGGTCAGGCCTCTGAGGACCCTTCCAATTCTAGAATTATAATTCTATGAATAAAATTTGATGGGGGAAGAAAAAAAGCCTTTTGAGATGTTGGAAAGGCTTTTTAAAAGTTTACCATAATGCAAATTTTCCTCCTACTCAAAGAGCAGGCAGCAAAGTGACAAAACTCTTACCATCTTTTTTTTTCCCTTCTCCTTAAGCTGGAGGTGACAAAGTAGTACAGGCAGGGGCCAGTCCATTGCAATAACTTTATTGGCAAGACATCATACAAGAGTGCTGTTGCCAAAGTTAACACATTAAATGCGGCTGGCTAGAACTGGACTGAGTTTGTATAGAGATTACTGGAAAAATGGCCCATAACACTGTCATAAGCAAATACCTTTACCAAAAAAAAATTTATCTCTTAGACAACTTCAGCATTGGGCAGCTTTAAAATTCAAGGACTATACACACACATATGTATATGAATGGATGTATATGTATATATGTATGTATACATCCATCCATATAGATATATATTTTTGACAAATGGTTTATATATCAATTCTGATATTCAAGATTGGTTAATAAGCCACTCTTAAAATTCTTTTAAGAGCAAACAAGTTGTTTGGTTTTTTTTTTTTTTAAAGCAGCTATCTACACAACTACCTAAGATGACTTAGGCATCTCAATTAGAGATAATTTTGAAACTAGGAGATAATTTAAAAACCTTTAAGGTTTTTGGTGATTTGGTTTATTCAAAACCTAAAAGATTAACTTCAATTTTTTCATCCATAAACTCCCATTTTAAAAGAATAATGGAGAATTGCTTTACAAGAAAAAACAAAGAAACAGTGACCTGGAAAGAAGAAAGATGTTTATACTTTCATATTGGGTCAGAAACTTGTTGAAAAAAAAGTTTCTATTTATTACAACTATGAAGATCCCCAAATTAAGGTTGCTTTAAAGGTAAAAGCACAATTATGAGTACATATGGGTCAAATTTGAAAAGAACAATTAAAAATGTGTGATCAACATGATTATATTTTACAAAATTACTTAGTGTAACGGTTTCGTCAAAATACGAGGCTAGGAAGCTGTCATTTTACTCTCATTATAGTGGTTTGAAGAGGCAATACCACTTTGTTTGACATGATACAGGCAGTATGATATATGTTTCAGAGTCCTGGACAGTGAGTTGTTAACCTGCATCTAGCCCAGGTGAGGAGAGGGATGAGCTCTGTGACTCTGGGTAAGTCATTTCACTTCTCTGGGTCTCAGTTTCCTCATCTATAAAATGAAAGCGTTGGATGACATAAGTGGTGTCAAACACATGGCTGGCTATGAATAATTGGGAAATATTTAACAAAATAAATGGAAATTCCACAGAACATAGATGTTATGTGGTTTCCTGAGTCAATATGAGGGTCAGCAGGGATCTGTTTCTATTTGAGTCTGACATCCCTGAACTAGATGATCTTTAAGGTGGTCTGGAGCCAGGAAGGCCTGGCTTCCAATCTTACCATAGATGCATAACCATTTGGCCCTAGGTAAGTCAATTAACCTCTATGTGCCTCAGTTGTCTTATCTTTATCAACTGGGGGTTGCACTCCATTACTTCTAAGGTCACTTCCAGCTCTAAGTCCTATAGTGTCAGTGACATTTTTGACCTTTGTCTCACTGTAGAAGTCTGTCATTTCTAATAGAGGGTATAAAACATCCCACATTGAGATCTGGATTAACGTCATTCAAAAAGTGCCATAAACTATCAGAAAAGTGCATATATTCAATTAAGACACAGCAGATGTGTAGTGGAGAAGCAGCACTGGGTGTAGACAGGGAGCTGGTCTTGGATTCAAGCCCTGCCTCTGGCACACTGGCTATGACTGGGAAAGTCACTCAGCCACTCAAGCCTGGTCAGGGGTGGTCAAGTTCCCCACCTAGAGCTTTCTATACTGACAACATCATAGATCTGGTTCATTAAAATTAGAAATAAATTCAAAATGTACAAATGTGTAATTAAGGCTATCTTCCCAAGAATCTCATTTCATATTTTATATGAAAACCCCATTCTAAATATTAAAGGCCCTAGTCTTATGGCAAATAGAAGTGCTTTAAAAAAGGGAGGGGGCTTCTGTGTGAGGTAGTGAATTCTCCATTAATGGAAGTACTCAGGCAGAGGTTCTCTAGGAGGGGGAAAAGGGAGGGATATATTGGGGAAATTAGGTAACATAAAGCAGAAGATATCAATAAAATATATTTTTAAAATGGTTTATTTAGTGCCATAAGCAGATCTAAATCTTTTATTTTTGCCAGTTCTCTTTAAATGAAGGTATGGAAGCTGTGAAGTGAAGAATCAAACTTTTATGGGTCTAACTAACTTCTCAGAATATTTGGAGCACTTAATTGATTGGATTAACAACTTCATTTGCCCCCTCTCCTCCTAATTGAACATACCAGGCTTGTTTTGAAGCTTATATCTCAGGACCTTAAACAACTTGTGGAAGGAAGATAAGTTGAAGTTAACAAAAGGAGACTGCTATTTTGGTGAAACGTGGCTTTTTTGTGCTGCCTTTGTGTCTCCCTTAGTCTTCAGATGACTTTTCTTTTTTTAAACTCTGTGGATAAACTTAAGATGACTCTTAAAAGGACTCAGCTGTTCTTTCAGTGTTTTTCCTGTAGTGGGCCCAGTGCTCAGAAGAACAAAGTATATGGCTGTTCCAGTACTATTCAAAATTCATAAAGCTTTCTAGGATTGAAATAAACATGGCATGTCCTCCACAAATGTTTTAGTGTAGATCAGAATAAAATCAAGAGGAATGTTTTTGTGCCTTGAAAGCCTAAAAAACAAACTGAGTATCCATATAGTGGCAATCCTAGAATCTGAATAAATGTTTTTGTGAATCTAATAAGTTTATGATATGACTAAACTCTTGCCTTAAGCTGGCTAAATAAGCATATATTCAAGATACATGCATACCATTACAAAATTTCTTTATAAATAAAAAATATTATACAGTAATTACAACAGACAGGAGACACATGAAAACATTCTAACAATTAAGTATACTACTTATTATGCAGGGGTTGGGAGAAAGTCTCTTTAGGCAAAAATGGCATTCACTAAGAATGTAAATGCCTTAAATACAAAACATCTGAACCATATAGGTTTCCATGAAATGCCATCCTATTTAATTATTGGGCCACCAATACAAATACTCTACTTCTTACAAAGATATATTTTTTCAGTTCCAAGACTGAAATATCAGTCTTTTATAATAGTGAGATAAGGGAGGAGGAAATATTTTAGTTCTTAGATTTGTAATGATTGCATTAGAAAAGACTCCTATCTAGGTTTCTTTAAATCAATAAGCAGTATCAACAAACCTTGGAGGGAGGATGTTGAGAGTTTAGAAACTCAGCCACATCCCTCTCAATGTAACTGTGGCAGGACCACTGTTTGCATGAATTCCTTCACTGGATGTTAATCCAATGCAAAAGTTACAGAGTAACAAAGGACAGCATACAGCTGTGTGTATGAGAATAGTTACATTAGCAAAAAGATACTTGTTGGTACATAATGAGTCCAGAATTCATATGAATCTTTTGAACTAGACAGAAAACAGATGCAGTTTATTGCAGTATGAAATAAATCATCTGAGTTTCTAATTCCAGCATGGAATACCCCTGTATAAAAATATTGGTTTCCTTAACTAGATTTCTAAAAGAGTCGAAATATAATGACAACTACACACTTTTTGAAGCAAAACTATAAGATTTCTATATTAAGATTCTTTTATTTTACCAAAGAAGAAGTAAATTTAAAAAATTAATCCACAATTCTAATTCCAAACAGACCTCAGGTTTTTTTCTAGCAAGTATTCTAAAATTTCAATTCTGCTACCATTCAAATAATCCAGAGGGGCTAAAAAAGCAAATGCTTCTTGATAGTCCCATAACCAGTACTTAGATGCTGGAATAAGTAACTCAGAACAATTTCTCTCTCCTATTCCTGCTTCCCAGTAGCAAGAATCCTTACTGGCTTAGTTGGACAGAAGCTTTTATTGTTGCAAAGAGGCACACAGTAGCCATGGTTTAGCAATACAGTCAATCTATTTTGCCACCCCAAAGTTTTAAGTTTAATCAAAACTAAAAGCTCTTGGTTGTTTTTTTTTTCACGCTGACTTCTAACATCTTGTCAAATACATTTATAATTCCATGCAAAAAAGCTACCTAAAAATTAGTGAATCCAAGTTGACAGATCCTTCAAAAGTGAGGGGTCAAAGGAAAGGAATATTTTGAGTGAAATGTATTTCCTTAATTTAAATTGCCAAGAAAAATATTAAAATGAGAATCTCATTCAATACTTTTCAAAATAAGATACTGAAGGTATTAAAAGCAAAGCGAAAATGCCTAAAACAAATACATACTGATTCCTTCACCAAAACCATCATTCATTTGTTAGCTGCATCCTCAATCTCAGCTCATTAATAAATCAGAACAGTGGGTGGCTTTTAATGAAAGATCAAGTGAGATGAACTGAGTGGCTATCAATTACTTACAACAAGGAAAAGTCACCAGAGAAGGAAAGAACAAGAAATATGTAAGATGAAGAATGTTTTTTGTACTTTTAGTACCAGACTTAAATAAAATTGCATTTAACTATAAAGAAACATTCCACTGAATATATACCTACATAAGCATATATGTATAGAGAGATTCCTTTAAAGTAGTGATATATTAAAATGTTAGAACAATTCTTTTTTTTAAATTGAAAATATAATTTACACTTTGATAATGCTATGTGAATTAAAAACCACAGAAATGTGAGAATTGCAATAAGGCATCTTAGACATCTTGAACTCATGTATGTTTGTATCATGTAGTTTTGACTCATACCTGAGATACACAGATAACTCTACCATACATCATTACTATGATTTTAAATGCATGCCATGAGAGAAAAAATAGAAGAATGGAAGCTTAAATATCTGGGGAAACTATCTAAAAACTTCTTCAAATTAGCTCAATGTAATAGTTTTCTAAAGAATGGTCATGAAATAATAACATAACAGAGTTGGGACATTGATGCTATGACGTTGCTTAAACAAACAAACCCACCCCCAAACCAAGTAAATGATCCAGATTCTAGTCATCAAGCTAGATGGAAAAAAAAAAAGAACAGTCGATTGTTTATGTTTATAAATGAAGAGTTCTGAAGATCCAAGGTCAAATGATTTTTTTCAAAGGAGTGTAATTTTTTTTTTTAGTATGTTTAACTAAGTGTGGAAAATACCTCAAAAACCAACAGAAACCTGTACAGGTGCATTTTCAATGGAAAAATCATTTTCCAATTTTATTTTCTTATATTATTAGTGAACTTTAAAGTAATGACCTCATTGTATTTCAAGTGTAAATCACGTAAACATTGTGTAGCATGTGGCAAAAAAAAAAAAAAATTAAATAGGAAATGCACTGACCAACAATGCCAGTGGCTTTGTATTTCAGGTCATAAATATAACCAAATGTGCAATACAACACAAACATGATGATAAAAAGCACTCCTTACAATTAACAAATTCTAGTTCGTATGATTAAAAAAAATATTAAACTGCATTTAGTGCAACATTCTATTATATCGTACATCATATACCATGCTTTGGAAACTTACCGCACTACAGTATATACAGGCAGGATACAGCAAAATGTTTAAATGAAAAGTGAAAGGGAAAATGTAGGACAGAAAATTTTTACATCTATGTATACATCTAATTGTATTGTCCATTGAATTAGATTTATTATAGAATCTGCTGTGCCATATTGACTATCTTGCATAACACCTTGAAGTACTTTTATTTTTCCCCCAGCAATGGTCTACTTCAGACACAGAGTAGAAAGATCGTGATAAAAATGGCAGAACCTTGAAGCTTCATCAGTTGCTTCCCAAATATCATTTGTATATAGAGCTAGAAAACATTAAGAACAAAACAAATCATGACTATGCATTTTAAAACAGATTTTGGTTAGCATGTGACTCGTAGTAAGAACTGAAAGAAACAGTTTGTTAGCAACAGGAAAGAAAAAAGGGAAAGCTTTTGATTAAAAAAAATATGATTTCCATTTAAAACTACATAAACGAGGTTTCTTTTTGCTAAAGAGATTTGATCTTATCAGATTTTCATTGGCCCATGAAAGATAAAATAAATTTGTGCTTTACCAATGATTGCAATACTACCAATTGGCTTAAGTAGATTTTTTCAGAAGAACCTATGACTTGGAATTAAAACATAAAGATTCACTGTTTAATGAAAATCACAAAAAAACAAACAAACCACCACCAACAAAGTTTTTGTATATTATGTAAGTGGAGAATATTTGAGGATGCTTATTTTAAAAACATAAAATGTTAATGGTACATTTCCAGGACAAAGCATAAAGGAAGATTTCCCCCCTCTTTTTTCACTTAGGGAAACAGAAATAAACAGGTAGATAAATTTCCCACACATTTACAACATATTTCTATCAGAATGGGATCACAGTATCACAGGTACAGAGCTGGAAAGGATCTCAGAGGTCACTTAGTTTGATCCCTTCATTCAAAAGCAGAGGAAGGTGAGGTGCAGTTGAAATAACTGGCTGAAGGTAGTAAGTGGCAGAGGTGGGATTCCCTGAGGGCCTCTGGCACCAAGCTCTCTACCACATGACCCCTTCTTTTTTACAACTTAGCAACTTTTAAAAGTCATAACATACTCATAAGCAGTAAACTATGTAAAGAGCTATGTAGCTTGCAAACAGATTAAACATCGAAAGAGGAGCAAAGCTATCTTCTTGCCAAAACCTACCTTAGGTTTTTATAGTGTGCAAAATTTTAACAGCCGCACTCCTGAGCACTTTGGGCTTGTGCGCGACGTGGTGATCTAAGCTGTCTTAAGGCAGCATCTCCATATTGAATACCTGAGCCCATTCTTTCTGGATCCAGTTCACCTGGGGATCAACCAACACTTGTTGGAAAAATGCTTCAAAACTTAATTTATCTGTATCTTAATAGTGCAGATACAAAGCAACATAGTCCCTCATATACTTTATAAACTATGAAGAGTTGGGAGGAATTGTGCACACAAATAATTATTATACAAATCAGAATATGACTAAATGCATAGGGGTGGGATCAAATATAATGACATAAAAGAGTCCAGGAGGAAAGGATCATTTCTAGTTGGTGGGAGAAGAGAGAATAATTTAGGGAAGGCTTTATAGAAAAGGTGTTGTCTGAGCTAGGCTGTGAAAGAATAAAAGGATTTCAACAGGCACCGATGTGAGGGGAGTCCATTCCAAGCAGGGGAAGCAATATGCGGAAATATATGGTGGTGGGAGAGAGTGGGATGATATCAAAGAATGACAAGTGGTCCAAATTTTGCTATAGTGCTACTCTGAAAGGAGGAAAAAACTGGAGGCAAATTGTGGAGAGCCTTGAATGCCAGTTTAAGGAGGCTCTATTTTACTTCCCAGCCAATGGAGAGCCATTGAAGATTTTTGAGGAACTTGAAATGATGAGACCTGTATATTAGAAAGATTATTTTAGCAACTATAACAAGGATGGACTAGAGAGGGAAGGAATTGGAGGCAAAGAGACCAGTTAACAAACAATTGCAAAAGCCTAGGCGAGAGGTAATTTCGTCTTGAAATAGTTATGGTATCGACAATGGGAGTGGAAATTAGTGCCAGATACAAGACGCATCACTGAAGTAGAACCAATAGGATTCTATGGCAATTGATTAGACAGGGGTCAAAGAGAAGGAGGAAGGGAAGCAAGGAGAGATGGAGATGGATTGAGGGGAAAAAAGAGGGGAAGAGGGGGAGAGAGAATGACTGATGGAGCAAGGTCTCTGAAATAAAAGGAATATGGTAATGGTAGATTATGTTTCTGTAATGACTTACCCACTTAACATCTTATCAGTAATACTTAAGAACCCCAGATTTTATCTTTACATTTACATACAGAGGTGATATCAAAATTCTATTTAATATTCCAGAAGGAATTAATTTTCAGAGGTGTCTTATGAGATAACAAACACATCATCTAAGGATAGACTAGAAAAGCAATAAAATATCCTATACAAAATTTCATGCTATGTGTTCAAAGTCATTTAGCATTAAACTAAGATTTAAAATACATTGCACACTAATACCATTAACTCTATAAATTTCTGGTTTTAATTACAAAAGCTGAATGCATATATAAACATACATATATAATACATACATACATACATATATATGTGTGATTTTAATTACAAAAGCTGAATAGGAAATTATTCAAAAGTGCTAGTTTAAAAGAGAATCATGCTTTTATGGAAAATGAATACAGATTCAGTAGGCTGAATCTGAATTATTTTTAATTTGATTTGACTGAAGCAACAAATAGTGACCAATAAGTTAGTTTACAACACAGGCAGTGTAGCCTTACAGGTCAGAAATTAGACCTGATGTAATATATCTATATCTATCTGTACCTATACACACCCATACACACACACTCACACATATATGCAGAATGGCCTCCAGTTAGAAACTGTTGCAATCATACAGGCTATACAACTTCTTGACTATTAAACAAAAGGGTTTCCTGACATTGTTTCCTGCCATAAAATTGCCGTATATGGCTAGTTTTAATAGAATCAGTCCTAATGAGAGAAGAATACAGAAAGTTATTTTCTTCTTCTATCCAACAAATCCAAGAAAAGCTCTGATTGAAGTAAAAAAAAGACAAACAAAAAAGAAACCCAAAGATTTTCATGACCTACAGTGCCATTACTTTATTTTTTAATTTTAAAGTTAAATAAATATTTTTCCAGTGAACAAAATTTTATTTCCTACCTTCCTATGCCCTGCTGGAAAAAAAGAGAAAGAAAAATAAAACCCTTATAAGAGGGCTACATAATCAAACTAACAAATTCCCATATCAGCCATGTCCAAAACATATTTCATTCTGCACCCTGAATCCATCACCTATCTGGAGGCGGGTAGTATAACGCTGTTCTTTTGCTACTAGCATTACTAATCTCCACAGTTGAATTATCCTCTCTTTACCATAACTGAAGGCTAAAGCATCTACTATAAGAACAGAACAGTTATTGGGATCAAAACCTTACCCATTTAACCAACTAATGGCGATTTTTGTTTGACACCCTAGGTGAATATGGTTTGCCTAAATTTCTCCTGAAAATACTGATAAGTAATACTTGTCATGTAATATATATGTATGATATATACATACATATAACACATATATACACAACAATAAATAACTTTGTAAGGAGAGAGTATAGAGCCAAATTTATCAAACATTTTACTAACAGTAAATTTTTTACCTGATTCAATTTTATTGAGTATTTTTCTTGCACACTGGACAAAGGCTTCTTCTACATTCTCCCCTGTTAGCGCGCTTGTTTCTAAAAACATAAGCTCTATATTTGATGTAACAGAAACAAAACACAAACCCCAAATTAGAATAATGACAGTTGCTGAGCCACTATCAAATCTGTATGTGATATTCTCTTAAAAAGAACAACAGAATGGTAATTTTTGGCCTAACACTTAGATTGTTCAAGCATAAAAATACTTCGGTGAAATTTACATTTCTTTGCTGTTTTATTGTTAACATAAAAATCACTATCACCTTAGGTTAGCACATACGAGTTTGTTGACAAAATTGTCTAACAAGTAATACTAGTTTCACAGTCTGGCCCACCCGAAGTTACTAAGCAACAACATGGTCAAAATTACCAAATAACTTCACTTGTCTAATGTAAACTTATTTTTCCTTTAGGTCTCGTATAAGACAATGCTGAAAGCAGAGTTAGATAATAACAGTTTCTATTTTAAAGTTATACTTTTCATAGATACATTATTTCACCATTAAAGGTTGTTTCAAAGGCATTCTCATTTATTCTGTTTGTAGTCAGTAGATCGTAAAAAGAAACATACTTGGTGTGGTGGATTTGGAGTCAAAGGACCTAGTTCAAATTGTTAATCTGCCATTATACTATCTAGTGTGATCTTGGGTAAGTTAACTACTCTGGGCCTCAGTTTTCTCACCTGCAAAATGGGGCTGGGTTAATCAATCCCTAAGGTCTCTTCCAGTTCTAAAGCTATCACCCTATGACTTCAATTAGAAAAGAAATCAAGCACACACACCTATCATTTCCCATATACTGCTTTACTTTTCACTTACTTTTAGTTTATTATTTATCATCATCATCATCATCATCACCATCACCAACTTGCTTCATATGTCCCTATACTATGTGGTGAAGATCCTATTGCCAGGCTAGATAATCTAGTCCTAACCCTGAACCAAATGGCCAAGGGTTGGGGAGAGGTGAGGTTTTTTTCCCTCTTTACCCATCATTCACCATTGGTTTCAATGTTTGCTTCAGCTGATGTAGAATGTTTCACAGCTCAAATATTAAAGGACCCCAGGATGAGATGTGCAGCAGGAAGAGTAAGGAGGGGTTGCTGGTATGACCTGGAAATGAGTATGCTGAGGTCCTGAAGTATATCCTTGTCATAAATTAGTACATAGGATCTAATATCTAAGAAGAGGGCTAGGTTGGATATCTAATTCTTCTCATCTTCTTTCTTCGTATTCTTTTCTTAACCTTGTCAGGGAAGGTTATATGACCACCACCTTACCTACCACCTCCCTTTAAACTCCGATAGAGAAAGCCGAGGACCCGGAGCCCAAGAAACCTGGGGAGAACAGACCAGCAGCCCTGTGTAGTCACCACTGAGACTGGACCCATGATCATTCTTGTCACCACCAATACCAACTGCTGACCAACTGTCAATGACCAGCAGATAAGTCTAAGAATCTTGGAAACAGCTGTGTCCCCAGAGCACTGGGTGCATTCAGGGAATTAACCCTTGTGGAGATGTTCACTGAGTAGCTGCTTCATTCTGGGTTTCAGCTTATGTCTCCTAAGCAGCCACAGATACTAGAGACATGGAGAAGAAAGCTATTGTCCTGTCAGATGATTCAGCCCCAGGAAGGGATATGGCTCATCACTGAGAATAACATTTGATGCGTTACCACTTGCTCTGCTGCTGTACCATAAACACAACGGGGGCCTTTTCATCTGATTTACAGCTGATACCCCCCTCTATGTGTTGTCTTTCTCTATTAGAATGGGAGCTCCTTGAGAGCAGGGCCTGGCTTATTTTTCCATTTCTGCTCCCAGTGCTTATGATTTTTTGTTTGTTTGTTTTTGAGACCAGGGCTCCCTATCTCTCCCAGGCTGAAAACGCAGAGGTCACACAGAAGCCCAACTCTACTAGCAACTGGGAAGGAAGCTTTGACTTGCTCCATTTTGGACCTGGGCCAGTTCATTGCTCCTTAGGCAGCCTGGTTACATCTCCCTCTTGGGGGGCTTACCATATAAACCGATATCAGATTTAGTGAGATGCCAATCAGTTTTAGCCCCACTGCAACTCAGAACATCCAAACTCAAGCTATCTATCATTCATTCTATGCCACTGTTGCCTTCCTTCCATCAAATGATGTATCATATCTGTTCATAAACAACAAAACACTTAGGCTGGTTGAGCATTTCTCCTTTCCCACCCACCTAGTTGTTGTTAATGAGTTTCCTTCTCTTTTGTTCTAATGCTATGCAATAAAGCACTGGAGTCAGGAACTTTGTCTCCTCTTCTTATATTTTCAATAATACAGTAAAAACCTACCACAATTTCAAAATATTGTAATAAAAATACTTCAAGTAGACTCAAACACACATAATATTAATAAAAAATATAACATGGAAATGGAATGGTATTTAATAGTTCCCCTACCATTTTCTTGGGCAAACCTAGAAGCTTCCAAGAAAGTAACTTCACGATCTGCATCCAGATCTTTTTTGTTCCCACAAAGTATTATGACAATATTTTGACTTGCTAGCATTCTTGCATCTGTCAACCAATTGGTAAGTGCATTATAGGTTTCTCGGCTGCAAAATGTAAGATCACAAAATTAAGATATGAAGTCCATAAAATATAATTTAATTTTAAATCAAGCATACTATTAAACATTTAAAAGACGCTATAGTTACTTAACATCCTTATCATAACAATATCCCCCAAACAATTAGTTAACCACAATAGGAATTTACAAAAACAAAAAGAAAAAAGAAAATCTGGTATGTTAATATTTTGTCATCACTAACTAGTTTTAATCACTGGGAAGAGAAGAAATAAGAAGTTGTGCATCTAAGGGTAAAATCTGGTTCATAGGTTACTAGACTTTTAAAGAAGGATTGGAAATTTAAGAAAAACTCAGAAGACCAAGCAAATTTTCATTATCAATTAATGCAACAGAGCCTTTTGGCATTAAGGATCTGATTTCTTTCCACTTCAATGCTTTTTTTTTTTTGCTAATATGTCATGTAAGTTCAGTGTGGGTCAAAAAATACCACATAAGTTATCAGTACTGATGTATGCTAAAAAAATTGACTTAATCATATTTAATTGTTTCCTTGTGAGTATAGTTTGGGCAGGTGTCATCAATCCTTTTGTTGCAGCACGCCTGACTCAGAAAGCAAACTGAGGGAAGTGAATGACAGAGCCCACTTCCTGGTAGCATTCAAGTACCTGGTCTGTTCTGTAAGCTCTCGAAACATTGATGGTGTTCACAAAGAAGGATATTTATTGTTAGCAAACTACTTATGAGGCCTAATGTGTCAATTTTTTGAACACTTATGGGAACCACAAAATAGTATATTAAGAAATGCATTAAATAATGTTCACTTTTTTCATCTAAAAGCACCTGTAATATGTACCTACAGATGTTTTATGAATAATAATTCAGAGAATACCATATGTACTGAAACAATGCTATATTTCATAGAAGGACACAGAAATACTGAAAGGTGATACAGGTTGCCAGAGACCACAGAGGAAGAGTCAAGTATATTTATTAAGCTCCAAATTATGCACATTGAAGTGAAAAAAATAAATTACAAATTTGTGAAACTAAAGATGCATGAATTTCAGACTATAGGAAGCAGACTATACTCTTTTCCTATAAGTAAATTTTGAATTACCTGGTAATGTCATAGACTAACAGAGCTCCTGCTGCACCTCTATAGTAACTTCTTGTCACAGACCTGAAAGAATTAGATTAGCTTTATTAACAGATTCAAACAGATTTTCACTACTGTTCTAAACAAGATATTTCCAAAGAAAGAGAAAAATGTATACCTTTTAGCTTTGTGAATTATAAATTATAAAGATATATAAGTACTTAGAAGCACTTATTTTTAACATTTCTAAGAGAGAACCAATGCATTTGCTATCAATATTGAGAGGGCAGCACGGTTAAATAGCATCCCTATTCTCTAGCTTATGAAACAGACACAGCTACTTTAAAGCAGCTAGATATATCAAGAAGCTACATATAGAGAAGCTCTTTGAAGACAGAAAAAGAGCTAGAATAATGCTTATCATGAAAAATGAGAAAGAAACCTTACTTTAATGAGGGAAAATTCTGGAAATAAAACCAATTCTTGAAACATCATAAAGTCCAAGAATTGTTAATAACCACCAAGATGTTTTTCTTGTTAAGAACAAACCATGCCAGACCAACTGAAATTCCTTCTAAAATGAGCAGAAGTCATTATACTTAGGCAGAAAGCAAGAAATATTAGTATCTTGACTTCAAGCAGAGACACATACTGTAGAGTATTTTCAAAATTTGGTTAGCCTTATAATGAGTAGTAATCAACTTAATCAGCTAAAATAAGACTCACTTCCATTCCTTTTCAAGAAATCTGTCCCATATCCACAAAGAAAGTGATTTTAATGTTGTTAATTTATAGCTGGAAAAGCTTAACTGCTCATATCATCAATGTTATGATAAGCCCAATGATTGATTCACTGCTCCGAATCAGTTTTCTGTATTCCTAGCTCTAGAGTGCCTGTGCAGTACAGAAGTTATAGCAATATGCAACCAAAATTATAAGCTTCGTTAATTCTATTTGGTAATAGCACCATTCTCATAGTTACTGAGGCCTGATACCTTAGAATTATCTGCAAATCTTTCCTCTCCTTCACATCCAATCAGTTTTCAAGTCCTATCATTTTGCTAGTGTAGACATTAAAGTAAAGCTGCTAGTGATTAAAATATTTGTAGTAGGTAGATCTGGCAAGTTAACTTGAATCAAGTGAAGAGCTGGATGTTGGGTGTGGTCATAGAATATGCACCACAAAAATATAATTTAGAATCTTGTAAACAGCCCTCAATCACCTAACTGCTAGGCTCCTAAGCCCCAAAAGAGGCAGGGGGTTTGGAACTTCTCCCACCTTTCATATACCATGGAGTCAGGCTGGCAGGCATTTAAGGTAGAGGGGGAAATTAAGAGTCTTTCCTACCCCTAAACTCTACAGTGCTACTACAGTAGAGAAGCCATAGAAAATGGAAGATGGTGGGAGGGTAGAAAAGAGTACCTTATTCAAAGGTTCTCTTAAAATAACCTCAGAGCTAGGACAATACAAAGCAGGCAAGACATTTTTCCCCATTGTCTTCTGCATGTCATAGGAAGCAAGTTATTTTTACAAGAAGAGAGAGAAAAGTTCCTTAGCTGTAATGGTAGTACTTTCTAAAAAAGAAAGGCACAAATTAAATCACGTTGCGGAGTATTGGCCATCTTCCCTCCACTAAAAGCTGTTTCTTGTTCCTGTCTTTCTTATTTTTGTTGGTGACACCATTTTCCCAGTCACCTAAGGCTGGAACCTTGGAGGTTATCTTGGACTCTACCTTCTCTGTCACATTCAATCAGTTGTCATTGTCTATTTTATCAGCATAATCTCTGTCATGTCTGTTCTCTCCTTTCTATTCACCTTGCCATCACTATTTAAAAGGCCCTCATTTCTCAATTGGCCTATTATAACAGCTTCCTAGGTGGTCTTTTTGATTCCAATCTCTTCACTCTCCAATCCATACTTAATACAACTGCCAAAATAATCTTTCATATCACACAAGTATCACCATTTTTCCTTCCTCAAAAATCTTCAGTGGTTCCTTAATACCTCTGGATTAAAATAAGCATTTCTTTTTCTGGCATTTAAGACCTGAAAAATATGGCTGGCTCCAAACTAGCTTAGCTTTCCATTTTTATTTCACTCTGTCTCTCCCCTTTTTCTCATCCTTAGTTGTTTCCTAATCTCAATCAGTCTTATCTTGTCTCAGTACATGCCAGCTGACTATCTCTTATGCCTGGAATGTACTCCCATTACTTCTCTGCCTACTGAAATTGTACTCTTCCTTCAAGGCCCAGCTTCTCTACAAGTGCTATCTTCTCTACAAAGTCTTCCACCAATCAAAGTCTTCCACCAATCAAAGCCGTCCACCAATTACTCCAGATGAAAGTTATCTTACCTCCCTCTTCTCAAATTTTCTTATAGCTCTTTGTATGAAATTTTACTTGTAAGTCTAGTTTTGACTATGTGACTACTAAATGATTATGTACAAGTGGTTGGCTAGCCATATCAATAGGTTCCAATGCAGGAAAGTAAACTGAGTATTTGATAAATATCTTTCTAACATTTAGTTCCATATGACATTTTTAACTGATACATTAAATATTAAACTTGTGAAGGATATTAGTTTAGAATGTCTGGTTAGTTATTTTTATATGATAAAATACAAAAAAAGATTTTGGCATGTTGAAGAAATGGTAACATATTATTAAGTTCAACAGGGACAAATGACACAGTGCACTTAAAATATGCAATATGTTAATAAACTACTAATATAAATAATTAGTAAGCCAAAAAAAGGAAATGCCAGAAAAGATACCTTTGGTATACTTTTAAGTAGGGGAAAATACATTAATGTCCTAGAAATACAGGAATAGCATATGCTGAAATTAGATGGCACAAGGAATGATGGATGAACACCTTCAACATCAAAAAACTCTTCTTTCAATTACTAAAATGATTTTCATTAAAGAAATAATTCCATAATATGTAGTTGACAATCCTGCAGTATATTACGGCAAGAATGTAGGCCCCCAGGATGGCATATTCTAATGCATTAATGATTTTTGGAAAAAGACCCTTTGGATGATCATGTTTTTCATCCACTTTGTTTTACCAAATATATTAGTTGTATCCTTGATTAAAATCATTTGACCTGTATTAAAAGATTTATCTTGGAAATACTTTAGAAAACTTCCATTTCTGTGTTATTTATTTAGCTAAAAGTAAATGGTATTACTTTGAAATACCATGTCTCAATTTCAGCAATCCAACTTTGGCTATTTGGTAGGCTGTAATTATTTAGGAATAATATATTTGGTATTTAAATATTGTACTGAATTTGACAGTCTTTTTAAAAAAGCTTACTTAACACTCCAAGGTTCTATGATTTCATTGGTGTGGATTATCCCCTTCACTAGTGATGGCTGAAACTCAACTACAACTTGATACTCTTTTTTTTTTTATCTTTTTTTTTCTTTTTTTTAGTGAGGCAATCAGGGTTAAGTGACTTGCCCAGGGTCACACAGCTAGTAAGCGTCAAGTGTTTGGTTCTGAGGCCACATTTGAACTCGGGTCCTCCTGACTTCAAGTCCGGTGGTCTATCCACTGTGCCACCTAGCTGCCCCTTCAACTACAACTTAATAGGTGGTCTTTAAGAGTGGCTGTGACTGAAAAATTCATCACTCAGGAGATAAGTCATTCCATCATAGCTAAGCTGATACTCAAACAGTAGAGATATAGCCCACCACTGAATATTTTATTAATGAATCTGTACTCAAAAGTTTCTCAGCTTGGTAGCATGTGACAGAACTTATATTTTACTTTACTAACTTATCTTTACTAACTTATCTTTAAGAATGAAAGTCATCTCATGCCATGATGAAGCATTAGAATAGGACTTTAGTGGAGGTTAAAAAAAAAAACCTCATAGACTTAGTATATAAAACTTAGACACTTCAGAATATTGGCCTTGGTTAAATATGATTTATAGTTTTGTTTAATAAAATTAAAAATTAGCTTGAATGTTCACAGTGATTTGTAAAATTTTCTGGCTCAACAGTTGTTGAAAATATAAAGCAAATGGTCTCAATATTGGCAACCCACCATTCCCAAGTCTGACTTGTACAGGATACTACATTCATATTTTGAGAAGAAAGGGAGTAAGAAAACAATGAATCTAATGAAAAGGAAGAAAGGATTAATTCTAAAAACAAACAAAATATTTTTATTTGAATCGGAAAAACAATAACTGCACATACATAACCTATTATCAAATTGCTTACCATTTTAGGAAGATGGGTGGGGAGGGAGGAAGAAAAATTTGGAACTCAATATTTTGTAAAAATGAATGCTAAAAATTGTTGTTTTATATATAATTGGAAAAATAAAACACTATTTTAAAAAAAGAAAAGTAATAACATGGAACAGTACAGAAAGGGCTGAACTGAGAGTCAAAGGATCTGGATTCAAAATCCCAGCTCTCACATTTATTAACCATGGACCTTGGGCAAGTCTCTTCTCCTCTCTGGGCCTCAGTTTTTTTATCTATAAAATGAGGAGTTTTGGGGAGGTAGGTGGCACAGTGGATAGAGCCCTGGAGTCAGGAGGAGCTGAGTTCAAATCTGGTCTCAGACACATAACACTCATTAGCTGTGTGATGCTGGGCAAGTCACTTAACCTCAATTGCCTCACCAAAAAAACCAAAAAACAAAAACCAAAAAACAGAGGGGTTTGAACTAGATGATCTCTAAGGTCCTTCTATCTCTAAACATTTATAATTCTCTACTAAGAAAAACCTTCCATAATAAACATTTTATATGTAATTCCATGTAATTATTTTTCCTAATATGTGTATATATCTTATCCCTTTTTTTTATAGAGGTTTCATTTTAGGGGGAATATCCTATATGCCTTATATGCAGCTAGATGGCACAGTGGATAGAGTGCTGGGCCTGGAGTCAGGAAGACTCATCTTCCTGTGTTCAAATCTGGCCTCAGACACTTACTAGCTGTGCAACCCTGGGCAAGTCACTCAACCCTGTTTGCCTCAATTTCTCATCCTCATCTAAAATGAGCTAGAGAAGGAAATAGCAAACCATTCCAGTATCTTTGCCAAGAAAACCTCAAATGGGGTCACGAAGAGTCAGATATGACTGAAATAACTAAACAAAAAAAATCTTATATCTGGACCGATGTTCTATATAACAATCCACTTTTCCACATTAATATAGTATAATGAACATAATTTAATCTTTGATGATTTTAGATCTTACAGTTTCCTAAGGTTAGGTCAACATTATAAATATGAATTATAATTATACAATACCATAAATGTAGAGAGTTTAGGGTATTTTATGGAATAACGACTCTAATACATACCCTGAGAAAAAGGGAATTTTTACTAAACTTGAGATTTGACTCTTTATCTTAAAAAAAGAGTTAAGGAAAAAATAGGTTGAATTTATAGGGGGGAAAAAGCAATGTATCCATCTTTATGTAAAATTAGGATGAAAGAGATTCTTCCAGTAAATAAAATATTCCCTAGGAATGAGTTAGGTGCTTTCAGTAGTGCATTCATTTTCATACCACTAATAGATCCTTTAGTAAATCCTTTAGTAAATCATTGTTATAGGAAACAAAATTGAATTTCTGCAGCTTTTTTTTTTTAAGTTAAAGGAGTTCCCTACGGTGGAAATTTGTAAATTTACTCCAAGAAAGTTAACTATGCATTGAAAGAATACAGCTGATTACAAGAGTAGATTTGTGAGAGACTGGAGAAGGAAAAGTAATGGCTTTAATTCTAACAAGAAACATTTTAAATAAAATTTTAAAATACCTGAATCGTTCTTGTCCTGCTGTATCCCATATCTGTAATTTTACATATTTACCACCTACATTTATTATCTTTGAACCAAACTCCACACCTATAGTGTGATTTGAATCATCTTTGACTGAAAAAAGAGAACAAAGACAAAAAATTTTAAATTTTAGGACATTTAGAAAACACACTTTGCAGGTTTCACAAAACAAGGAAACATTCTATATTATTTCACTAAGTTCATTCCATGTACAGAAAATTGTTCTTACTTATTCATTATTCTCAAAATAAGTTCTGCCCCCACATTTTACGTTAAGTATCCAAAATCAAGCAGTAGACTGTAATAAAATTTGAATATGTGTGGCCTACTGATAAAGTTAAACAACAATCAATAAAATGTATTGACTTTGTGCTATGCTTTAAAAAAGACTACATAATTTGTATCTTCAAAGATTTGATATATATTTTCCTTAACATTATTTCGACCAAAGTGACTAATCAAATGTTACCAAGTCTAGGTTTTGAGGTGGCTGGCTCTCATCCAATTCTTTATCTACCGAACAAATTATTCAGATATTCTCAAACTGTGAACACATGTGTGAATAAACAAGATGTGACACCTTGCAAAGGTACTTTTAAACCTTCCCTGTAGATCTGAGATCTGAGAATAATCCATATTCAGGTGATAGCTGAAGTGACATGACTAGTAATTGTTCTGAAATTAGTATAGAAGGAGAAACTGGATGTCCCATGACTGAATCTTGAGGGACTCCTAAAATTAATGGGATAAGAAGAAAAAAGAGAGCCACCCTGAGACGGTTATTTGGTTTTCAGGGGAATTTGTAGTAAAGTGGGAAACCTTGGGTATACTCACTGGAGTGCCATTGTTTTCTGTTATTTTTTTTTTAAAGTGGCAGGGTCAAGTAAAAAGTCTCTAATATAATTTTCAAAGTCATTTGTCAAAGTATCTAAACCAACTATAATGTTGTAGCCTACAACTTCTATTTATCTTAAAAAACAGAACCTAATTTATTAATACATGCCATCTCTTTCTTTAAGTTATTGGCAAATTTTTTACCAAAGATATTACATCTTTACCTATATACTCAAGATTCCAATCTCCTAAAATTCCACCTCTTCTACAAAACCTGGCCAGATAGGGCCAATATACAATATGGTTTCCTCTAGCCTCTCTCCCACATCTATTTATCTCAATTCAACTCTAAAATGTAGTTATCTATAGCACATATGAAATATAAATTCTTTATTACATAGTCAACATAATTAATATTGGCTTATGATACTTCACTATAAAACTGTAACATTTACTTTGGAAGCCCTCAACCAAATGTCATAACAA
This sequence comes from Vombatus ursinus, assembly GCF_900497805.2. NCBI lineage: Eukaryota > Metazoa > Chordata > Mammalia > Diprotodontia > Vombatidae > Vombatus > Vombatus ursinus. The sequence goes on from NW_020954576.1 coordinate 4,316,910, forward strand.
ATATTATAAATCAAATTTCTTCTTTCATGCAATTCAAAAGAAAAAGAAAACAAAATCTCTTTTAGATCACAGCTATGGTTCCAGGAAAATATTTTAAAAGTTCTATTATGAATAGATATGAATAAAATAGTAGTCAGAAAACAGTATATATGTAACACACCTACACACACACATACATGAAAAAGTGACATATAGATAATAACTTACATTTCTTTTCAATAAACTGATGAAGTAAGCACGATTTGCCAGTTCCTGCATTTCCAATTACCAGGAACTTAAATAAAAAATCTAAAAGATAAAAAGGATGACATGAAAAAATTATTTTAAAGCAACAATTATCAATTTGTTCTTGGACTATGGTTATATAGTATGAAATCAAATGAAAAGGGGTAAATGTGAATGAAGTTTAATTCTAGCTTTCTTTACCCTAAACATTGTGAAAAATGATTAAATTTGAATGAAATTTCATGAATACAGCATGCAAGATGACTTTTTTTTGGTATACCACATTATTTGTTAACTTTATAGACTACCAGTAAGGCTGGCAACTGAAAAGTTTCCAGATAAACCCACTTCTGTCTAAAACCACCCCCAAAACAATAAGAAAGGCCCCATATGAAACAAAAAATCAACAAAAGAAGTTAACAAAGAATCCATAATAATATAATTTATCATGAAAAACAAAAAAAAGTCAAAATGATGCAAGACCACTCTACTGGCCAGGCAGGGATCAGTGCCCAACCCTACACTGTTAAATTTATATCTCTTTTTGTTTTTTATTTTTGGTGAGGCAATTGAGGTTAAGTGACTTGCCCGGGGTCACACGGCTAGTAAGTGTTAAGTGTCTGAGGCTGGATTTGAACTCAGGTCCTCCTGACTCCAGGGCTTGTGCTGTATCCACTATGCCACCTAGCTGCCCCAATTTACATCTCTTAAAAGACAAATCTAACTTGGTTTGCCCTCTACTCAAAAATTTTCGGTAGTTCCCTATCTCTAGGAAAAAATATACAATATTCAGCGTGCCTTCTACAGCTCTTTAAAATCTGGTTCATACCATTTCTAGTTTCAATTCATATTACTTTTCTTCACCCATTCTCCATTCCTGCCAAATTGGCTTGATAGCTGTTGCCCTCCCCTCTAACATTCCATAGCCCAGGGGTGGGGAACCTGTAGCCTTGAGGCCACATGTGGTCTGCTAGGTCCTTGAGTATGTCCCTTTGACTGAATCCAAACTTCACAGAAGAAACCTGCTCTGTGAAGTGTGGATTTAGTCAAAGGGCTGCACTTGAAGACCTATAGGGCCACATGGCCTCTGCCACCCCTGCCATAGCCTATCTGCATGCCTTTGCACAGATGATACCCCATGTCTGGAATGTATCTCCTCCTCACCTCCACTTCTTAGTATCACTAACTTCCATTAAAGCAAAACTCATGTCACTGCTTACATGAAGCCTTTCCTGATCCTTCTAGTTGTTAATGCTCTCTCCTTTAAATTTCTTTATAGAACTTAGCATATACTTTGTAATTACTTATTTGTGAACATGCATGTAATATATGCATACAATACAATGTAAGTTCTTTGGAGTGACCAAACCTCCTGGAATTTGTGAGAGAGAAAAGGAAGTCTGGTTATAGTCTGATACTCACCCTGAACTTTGGAAAAGCATATTATAAAGGAAAGTTCAGAGGAAAGATATATAAGAGCTAATGATCAAAGTAGGAGGAAGTCAGCACAAGAGGACTGGTAGATAAAATTAAGAAGAAACAACCGAAATTAATTCCAGTGGGCAGGAAAAACGAGATTTGTCTGAAAAGAACAATGTGGACACACACGGAACTTACCAATTTACTCAGATTTTTAAAAAGAAGTATACAGAAGACAGAAGGCAAGCTGGGTGACAAGAGTGATAAAGAGTGTGGAAGAGGATTCTGGGAAGATGGTGGAGTAGGTCAGAAAACTCCAGACTCTCCACATTTCCTCCACACACACACAAAAAAACCCAAAACAGAACACTGCCTCAAAGTGAACATAGAGTGGCAGAAATAAAGTAGGGGTAAAGCAGTTGTCCTCCTAAGAGAACCTCAGAACCTCCAGTGGTGGAGGTTTGACCTGAGTGAAGTGCAAATACCTCCAGGCAGACTCCACTAAATCAACAAACAACAAGCCCTGGGGGCATCTGGGTTAGGCTACAGCCCTGGCCTCAGGAACTCTCATCTCACAGACAGTGTGGGGGTCCTACCCTAAGGGTAGGGGAAGACTGAAGGACCCTCTGCTGTATCAGGATGCCAGGTCCAGCTGTACTGAACAGATACCCCAGGCTGTGGGCAAGAAGGAACAAGCACATGTCCAGTGAGTGCAGGGTTGGCTGTGGGCACTGGCAGGAGAGCAGAAGGGAGAGCTGAAGTTTGGAGGGACCAGACAACAAGAGCATTTTCAAGACAGTATGTTTGGGGGCCCCAACCTGTGGCTTAGGGGTGGAGAGAAGTACCTCTGGTTGGGCCCCTAGAACAGAGCTCAGAAAATAACAGCAAGAAGGAACCGAGACCTGGGGTACCATTCTCCACACCTCACAACTACAGTCCAATTACAATAATAAGCTGTTAAAATGAAAATAAACAAAATAAAAAATAAAAGTGAGTAGGCAAAGGAGAAAGAACCCGACCACAGACTGCTACTATGGGCATAGAGAAGATCTGGGTTCATATTCAGAGGAAGATAGTGAAGTTAAAAAAGCCACTCCCACTTCAAAGAGAAATATCAAACGGTTACAAGCTCAAAAAGAGTTCTTGGAAGAACTTTAAAAGTATTTCAAAAATCAAATAAGAGAGATTGAGGTAAAATTAGGGAAAAACATAAGAGCAATCCAGGAAAAGTATGAAAAGAAAGTCAACCAATTGGAAAAAGAGATCCAAAAACTTAAGAAAGAAAATAAATCTTTGAAAACTAGAATTGGGCATGGGGAAGCTAATGACATTACAAGACACCAAGAAACAATAAAACAAAATCAAAAGAATGAAAAAATAGAAGAGGACGTAAAAGATATTAGAAAAACAACTGATCTGGAGAACAGATGGAGGAGAGACAATATAAAAACTATTAGACTACCTAAAAGTTACAATCAAAATAAGTCTTCATACAATATTACAAGAAACTATTAAAGAAAACTGCCCTGAAGTTTCAGAATTAGAGGGTAAAGTAGAAATAGAAAAACTCCAAGGATCACTACCTGAAAGAGATCCCAAGATGAAAACTTATGGGAATATTATAGCCAAGTTTCAAAGCTCCCAGGTTAAGGAGAAAATACTGCAAGCAACAAGGAAAAAAAAATTTAAATACCAAGGAACTACAATCAGGATCATACAGGACCTAATAGTTTGCTTTCACATTAAAAGACCGCAGGTCCTAGAACAAAATATTTTGAAGTACAAAAGGACTGGGGTTGTGACCAAAAATAACTTACTCAGCAAAGTTGAGTATAATTCTGAATGAGAAAAAAAATGGATATTTAATGAACTGAGAGACTTTCAAGTATTTGTGACAAAAAAACCAGAACTCAATGGAAAATTCAATATATAAGACACAGAAGAAACATGAGAGAAACATTAAAGACCTACTATAAGAGACTAAATAAGGTCAAACTGTTTACTTCTTATATGTAAAAATGTTATCAGGACTCTTAAGACTGTCACTACTAGAGTAGTTTGAAAAAAGACGGGCTGAGCTGAGTATGATGGGTTGATTCTAAAAAAGAAAACTGGGTAGGAAGAGGTAAAAAGGAGCAATTACCTCATACAAATGAGGAAAGAAAGAACTGATACAAAAGAAGCAAGTAGGGGTGGAGGGCTGGTAGTGCTGGAACCTTACTCTCACAGGTTTTAACTGGGTTAAAGAGGGAACAATATATACATATAGAAGGGTATAAAAGTCTTCTGAATTTATAAAGAAAAAAGAGGGCAAGGGAATAGGATAAGGGAGGAACTTTTAGGTGGGTGTATAGATTAAGAATTGGGGGGGTTTGGGAAAGAAGATAAGGGAGAGACTCTTAGAGTGATAGGTAGATTAAAGTAGAGGTTGGGGAGGATAGGATAAGGGATGGGTTCTTTTAGGAGTAGCGAGGATTAAGGAATAGGAGGGCAAAGTAGTGGTTAAAAGTAAATAGTAAGTAAATAGAAGTAAAGAGTGAGATGGGATAGGGTAAATAGGGTAAGAAGGATAAATAGCGAGGAAAAATAGGATGGAGGGAAATACACAGCTAGTAATTATAATTTTGAATGTGAATGGGATGAATTTACTCATAAAATGGAAATGGATAATAGAATGGATTAAAAATCTGAATTCAACAATATGCTGAAACACACTTTTTAAAAAATGAGAGATACACACAGAGTTAAAATAAAGGGCTGGAGCAGAATTTATTATGCTTCAGCTGATGTAAAAAAAATCAAGAGTAGCAATCAAGATCTCTGACAAAGTTAATTAATATCTTTAATCAAAAGAGATAAACAGGAAATTACACTATGTATCACTAATATTATTCAATATTGTTTTAGAAATTCTAGCAATAGCAATAAGAGAAGAAAACGAAATGGAAGGAATTGAGAGAAATGAGGTAATAAACTATCTCTTTTTTGCAGACATATGATGATATATTTGGATATCCTAAAGATTCAGTAAAAAAGTTAGTTGAAACAATAATTTTAGCAAAGTAGAAGGATGTAAAATATACCCACATAAGTCATCAGCTTCTCTATATATCACCAACAAAACCCTGTAAGAAGAGATAGTGAGAGATACCCCATTTAAAATAACTAGCTAATACAACATGTCTGAGAGTATATCTGCCAAAACAAACCCAAGAACTACATGAACATAATAATTATAAACACTCTCAATATAAAGGATATGAACAGGCAGTTTTTTGATGAAGAAATCAAAACTACATATAGTTATATAAAAAAGGGTTTTAAAGCTGTGTTGAGAAGGGAAAAAGGACCAATGAAGAGACTTCTGCTTGGAATGGATGGGATAATGAGGACTGGAGAGAAGGGGAAGGCAAGGTTCCTTCTTTCTTTTCTCTTTTTCTCTGTTGAATTGGAAATGACAGCACAGAAATGACTAATGGGGAGCTGATTCTCAAGATAAGGAGATACAGTACTAGTTGGTTGCTCTTGATGAATTCAAGTCACCTGGTCCACATGAACTATATCCTTGGACACTAAAATGAAAGAACTGACAGACATGATTACTGATTCACTTTCAGTAATTAAAAGATCACAGAAATCAGGAGCTCTGCTACAAAAAGGGCAGAGATTCTGGTTCTGATTTTCAAAAAAGAGAGGAAAACAATCTGCTCACTATAGACCACTGAATCTGCCTTTGATTCTTAGGATAATTCTAGAAAGGCTCATTAAAGATGCATTTGGTAGACACCTAAAAAGTGGAATGGGTGACAGAGCCACATGGCTTCATCAAGATCAGGCCATTTCAGACTAAGCTCATTTCCTTTTTTGATAGGATTACTAAAATGTAAATAAGAGGAGTTGTGTAGCTAGTGTGTACCTAGATTTTAGCATCCTGGGAACTGATTTTAGAGCCCAAATCTGATGGCTGCACTATCATATTATGAAGAAAGTAGTATATTGATCTTTTTTTTTTTTGGCAAGGTAATTGGGGTTAAATGACTTGCCCAGGGTCACACAGCTAGTAAGTGTCAAGTGTCTGGTCTGAGATAGGATGTGTCTTGTCTGAGACCAGATTTGAACTCAGGTCCTCCTGACTCCAAGGCCAGAGTTCTATCCAATGCGCCACCTAGCTGCCGCCTGTTATACTGATCTTAATAGATTCCTCCCTCCTCATCTGTCACTTGACCTTTCTTTTTCATCCTTAAAATGTCCTTGGAATGATCTAGCTTGAAGGGTCTTTTGCTAAACACTCTCTTAAACTTCTTTTTCCCTTCTGTTTTATGAGGGAATGAAACTTCAGATATCATTGGCACAGGAAATTCCCAGAGGAGGATGACTGAAAGTCAACACTGAGAGGTTAAGTGACATGCCCAGGCTCACATATTCAGTATGTGTCAGGAAGACACTTGATCCCAGGTCTTCCTGGCTCTGAGACCAATTCTCTATCCACTATTTGATGTTGGCTGTTATGAGGCAATACTACTCATAAAATTCTAGCACCCTCACCTAAGATTTGTACAAACAAGTTTATATTCTAAGCTGATGTTGTCCTTGAATGTTATATCTCTACTTGGAAAAATTAAGCGTTTGCCAGATAAAGTAGTTTCTAGACTCGTGTGGTCTTTCTGCTGTGTTGATTTTTACCATTCTTTGAAGTCAGTAATTTATTTAAATAAGGTTGGAGTTGCCTCACTTATACATCTTCTTATCATCTTTATTCCCTCTTTGATTTTGATCTTTCCCCTCACAAAAACAAATCAATGGGCTGACCACATAGATTCCCATATCAGTGCCCAATCATTTCTTGTCTATAAGAACTTTATCATTTATTTTTAGTGATTTCTTTGGTGTTTATCACGCTCGGAATCTCCCACCTCTCTTTTTTGAAATACACCCACACATATGTATGTTTAAGTATGTATACGTGTGTGTGTGTGTGTGTGTGTGTGTGTGTGTGTGTGTGTGTGTGAAGCTTCTATATATAGTTTCAAGTCTTTGGACTCTCATTTCTTGCTCCTGGGCCATACTTTCCAATGTATTTCTCATTGACTTCACCTTCATCTCAAAGTTCCCAAGTATTAAAGTATGTATTGGTTTATTTAATTTGGAGGGTCTTACTGAGTTCTTCACAGAATGTCTCTCAGTCCTCATTCTCTTTAACACATGTTGGTGCAAAAGCTGCAATTCTCCTCATGATGGTCTTTTTACAAATCCTACTATGAGTCCTTCAGTATGAGACTACCAAATCTCCGTGGTGTCCTATAAAATGATGTTTAATCTTGTTGTCATTGTATATACAAAAAAAAAAACAGCAACAAAAACCTGTCAACTCCTTTATATGCTTCTATGAAGAAAACCCATGAGCCACACTTCCATTTAACTACAATATCCTTTTGTCTTATTTCATTTCTAACAAAAATGTCAAGATTAATATGGCTCAGGTCCTCCAGCAGTAATTCACTTGTTGGTCATTAAGTATCTCACATTTAGAGTACCTATTATTCTAATGGCATTTATAGATTGTTTAAAAATTGTGTGACTCCTATCATACCATGTCCCTTTTCTATTACTCAGCCATCATTTCTTCAGAAACAGTAGGGAGTCACAAAGGACCCTCTTATACTGTTTTTTTATTTTTTGGTTCATGGGTTATCCTGGCCAAAGAATTCATCATTAAAAAGGCCATATACTGGTGATCAGCATGTACATATTTAGATATGTTGGTCCTTGGAAAGCAGACAATCTGTTGCCAGGACCATCCTTAAAGCTTTTGTTTTTTTTCTTTAAGCATGGCACAGCTTGTTCTCTACTAGCAACCTCTGAGTTACCAGGATCATTTATATGACATGATGAAACAATAGAATTAGTACTTTCGAATAGTCAGTGAGATAACCCATATAGCAGTTCAATCAGTATTCATATTTTAGATAGATATTGTAAATGGAAAAATAACTGATCCCGGAACTGAATTAGAGAATAGGCTAGATTACACTTGAGAAAACTGCAATGCTATTAAGGACCTTATGCTTCTTCCTGAAATAGACACCCATTAAAAAAAAATCAATATTCTTCTGTGATGTGAGAAATGGAATAATATAACAGGCTCCAAAAACTAAAGTTGCAGGTCACCCACAAGACAATGGAGAAGCACATGGTGAGCAAGAGTAGGCTAAAACATACTACCAGTGAAGAACTTATTACAATGCAAGTAAAGTATATAATAAAAAAATACATACATAAGAGGAGAAAAAAGAGACAGGCTGTCACACAGCGAGGGCAAGAAATAACCAATGGATAAGCCTGTATGCTCCACCGGTTATGAAAAGTTTTAAAAGTCAAACAGAGGATTTTATATTTGATCCTGGAAGTAAGAGGAAACCACTGGAGTTTATTGAATAGGAAGGTGGCATGGAAATATTTATGCTTTAGGGAAGAACATTCAATAGCTGTGTCGAGATGGATTGGAGTGGGGAGAAACAAGAGTCAGGGAAGCCAACCAGAGGGTTTTTGTAACCATCTAAATGTGAAATGATGAGGGCCTGAACCAGAGTGGTGACAGTGTCAGAGGAGGAAAGGGGATGAATATGAAAGATTTTATGAAGGTCAAACGGTCAAGACCTGGCAACTGACTGGATATGGAGAGTGAGAGTAAGGGGTCAAAGATGACTGCTAGATTGCATGCTTGGGAGGATGGCCATACATTCTATTAGTAATAGGTATATTAAGAAGAGGCGAGGAGAGTTGGAAGGAGAGAAGATCATGAGTGCAATTTCGGACACATTAAGTTTTAGGTGTTTACAGTACATCCAATTTGTTATGTCTAATAGGCACCTGAAAATGTGAAACTGGAGGTCAGGAGAGAGGTTGGGGCTGGTTAAATAAATCTGAGAATCTTCTGCCTAGAGATGATAATTGAATCCAGGGGGGCTAATGAGATCACCAAGCAAAAATGTATAGAGGGAGGATGAAAGCCCAGGACAGAGTCTTGGGAGACCATTATGATTAGAAGGTAGGACTCAGATGAAGATCCTACAAAGAAGGCTGAGAAGGAGCAGTTAGGTAGAAGAGACAGGACAGAATAGTGTCATCAAAACCTAGAAAGAAGGAGAATGAGGACTGAAAAGGGTCATTAGAATTGGCAATTAAAAGACCATTGGTGATTTTGGAGAAAGCAGTTTCAGGTGAATGATGAGGTTGGAAGTCAGACTAGACAGTTCAGAAGAGAGGGACAGGCCAAGAAATGGAGGCACTGTGCTGTAGAATATCTTCCCAAGGAGTTTAGTCACAAAAAGGAGGAGAGAATATAGGATGACAGCGAGCAGGAATGGATGGATAAAGTAAGGGTTTTCTGAGAATAAGGAGACATGGGCCTGCTTGTAGACAGGAGGGAAGTAGCCAGTAGACAGGGAAGATTAGTGGGAGAGTAGGGATGATGAGTCAATCTGCTGGAGTGAACAGGATAGAATGAGATCACTTGTACGTGCAGGTTTTGGTTGGCGCAGATAAGGGTCATATCTTCATGTGAGGTATGAAGGAGTTAGCAGAAGGAAGCATCTGAGTGATGGGAAATGAAGAGGAGGGAAGAAGAGGAAGCTTTTGTGAAAAGGCCCCAATTATCTCAGTGAAATATGAAGCAAGGTTCTCAGCTCAGAGCGTAGAGGTACAGAGAGTCATGGGAGGTTTGAGAAGGGGGTAGGGAAATAAGCATTGATATAGTGCCTGCTATGGGCCAGGCACTGAATAAGTGCTTCATAACTATTATCTCACTCAATGGGAGGAGAGATGAAAAAGTCTGGAAAAGCTGTTATGGTGAATGGGATGGTTAGTTTCTTAGGGAGGTATAAAAGAATTGTCTGGCTATTGTGATGGTCCGGTTAGTATTATATAACATAAATTTGTAGTGGATCCAACATGGTTTTGTGATTTTTCTTGTTTCATTCAGTAAAAGAATGAAAGCAACAGATGGTGAGTATAATCCAAAGCTGAGGCTTGGAAAGAAAAGATTAATGGTAGGATAAGGGAGCAAGAGACTGGAGAGAAGACACCAGCTAGGTGAACTAGATTAACAAATGCATGGTGGGGAAAGAAGGAAAGTGTACTCAGTGCAAAGGTGACAGTGTGAAAAAGAACCAAAAGGTGGAGTCACTGGAGGTCGAGGTAAAGATGAAGAGTAGGATTGGGGTTGCAAAGCAGAGGAAGAGTTGAAATGGTAACAGATTAAGATCAGATAAAGGATTTTCAGCATTTATGAACATGGCAGTGGAACATTTGTGGGAGATGGCAAGAACAAAGGCATGACTATCTCTATGTAGCTGAGGCAGAGTGGAGAAATGTCACAGGAAATGAGCTCGTTGAAGAACTGGAAAATCAGAGTCTCAGGAGAAGTATCAATATGTATGTTAAAGTCTCCTTGTAGGAGGGCCAGGAATTGAGGAGAGAAAGAATGAGCCAGTTATTAAGGAAGGATAGTGTTCTGGAGGTCAGCAGATACTAGTTACCAGAATTCTGAATGGGTGACAAGAGACTGAATGAACCTTAAAGTAGGAGAGGTTACTAAGAGATGAGTAGTAGAGCAAAGAGTCTGGCAGTGGCAATAGGGGTCAACTCTTCTACTATGACCACTGAGTTAGGGTATGAAAGTGTAACCAGTGCTGGAAAGGGTGGCTGGGGAAGTCAAGCCAAGGAGGTAGTCAGGTTTCAGTGAATGTAAGAAGATGGAAAGGAAAGATGAAAACAAGTTTGTTACCTATCAAGCAGTAGGTAGTACTGAAGTAGGGGTCAGTAGTTTTAGAGTAGGACGTTGTTGTTGTTGCTCTGTGTGTGTGTGTGTGTGTGTGTGTGTGTCTTAAGGCAGTGAGGGATGGAGAATAGAATTTGTACAATGACAGATGTAGGTTAAGAATCACTGGGATGGGTAGGGTATAACATTGGGAATATATTAATCACTGAGGAACAAGTTTACGTAGGTTTGTCATCACCTCTAAAGGGCCAGGTGTGGAGGTGGGGCAGGCTGGCAGAGGAAGGTGAGTAGTAAGGCTGGGCCTTCTCTTGATATAGAAGTTTGACCTTAGGTTAGGGTGGACACTCAGGGTGTCAGGCAGTGATATGTAGCTGAAAGGGGGGAGAGAACAACTGCTGTGGTGTTATAGTGACTGGAGTGACAGGAGAGAGATGGAAGGTCCAGGCAGGTAAGGCAGCCAGTACAGAGTTGGAGTTTCACATACTTTATCATGCTAAATTTTTACATATGCTTGGATCAATTTTTGAAACCTCTGGTCTAGTCCATTTACTTTCTACTTTTAACTCACTGCTAGGCTGCTTTGAAAATCACTGCTCTGTAATATGAATGTTAAGGTCTATTAGGGTAAGCTCCTGTTACCTATTTTTTCCATTTTGATATTTTTACCTGTTCATTATGCCACATAAATCTATCTTTTTTATCTACTTCTATAACTAACCTCAATGAAGTTTCAATTAATATCGTATCAAATCTATAAACTAACTTGGGGAATACCATCTTTACTACAAATGGTCTGTTCAACTTAGAACATATTTAAATCTCTCCATCTGAATCTTATTTCTGCCATTAAAGTTTTATATTTCTCTTCATGTGACTTGTCTGTTCTATGAAAATACTCAAGTTTTTAATGCTTTTGTTGCTATTACAGATGGGGGTTTTAAAAATTATATCTTCTAGGTGTTTGCTTTTAGTTTGCAGGAATGTAACTGATTTTAATTTATTTTACACATGGCGATTTGGTGAACTCATTATCTCCAGTAAAATCTGTTGATTCCCTTAGATTTTCCTGGCATACCTTCTGTTCATCTATTAATAATGCTTTAATAGTTTACTTTCCTATGTCCTTCATTAAAAAAAAGTCTTATATTCCAACTGATAACATTTCCAGCAGTATGTGGTAGAAGTGGTAACTGAGCACTCCTGTTTTTAAGAAAAGTGCTACTATTTCTTTCTTTCTCTCTCTTTCTTTCTGTCTTTCTTTTTTTGGCTAGACAATGGGGTTAAGTGACTTGTCTCGGGTCACACGGCTAGTAAGTGTCAAATGTTTGGTCTGAGGCTGGATTTGAACTCAGGAACTCTTGACTTCAAGTCTGGTGCTCTATCCACTGTACCACCCACCTGCCTTCCACTATTTCTTTATTAAGAATAAAGTTGGCTCTTGGTTTGGACTGAATACTCTTTATTATGCTAAAAAGTGACCCCATCATTATTTTTTAAAGGCTTTTTAACAATGACTAGATAACTGATGTTCATCAAATGCTTTGGGGGAATTTATTAAGATAGTAATGATTAGTATTATTTGTTCCTATGAACTGTTAATTTTTTTAAATATTGAAAGATTATTTACAATATATTTCTGCATTGTTTGCTAAATTTTATTTAAGACTCTTTTATCTACATTAATGAGTGAGATTGACCTATTCAGGGTGTTCCACATAAGTGGAACATCAGGAATTATATAATGAGTAAAATAAATTAAAAAGCTTAAAAATTTAATTCATTCATATGATTTAATTACTACATGGGCCATTTTTTCAATATAATTATGGTGAAATCTGTTTATGATTAACCTTTAAACTTGAAATTAAAAAATATAAATTATTCTAGTTACATGAAATGTAAAACTTTTTTATATTAATTGTGTCAAGTTTTAAAAATAAATACCATATTTGCCTCATACCTGGGGATATCTTTTTTCCAAGTTTAGAAATATTTTATAGAATATAAAGATTATTCTTTGAAAGTTTTTTTAATGCAATTCAACATTTATTAAGCATCACTATGTGCAAGGGATTGTGCTAGGTTTTAGGGCTAGAAAGATAAAAAATGAAATTCATAACTTAAGATTACCGCCTAAGAGGTTAAAGTTTAGAAGCATATGACAGCATAAAAGTGCAAAGGAAAGGATGGCCAGAACTAATGCCCAGAGGTGCAGAGGTAGCAAAGGAGAACAGTTTGGATGGAGCATAGAATGTAGAGGAGTAGTATGAAATAAACTCAGAAAGTCAAAGATGGAGCAACATTATAAAGATGGGCCTTAAATGCTAGCTAGGAACAGGAACAAAAAGAAGAGTGCTCACTTAGCACTTCTATTTAATATATTATTGGAAATGCTATCAATTGGGGTAAGGAAGGCTCTATCAATAGAGTAAGGAATTCATATTTTATTAGCTAGGCAACAGGTAGCCACTAAAGACTTTGAGGGGCTGAGTAAAGGTAAAATGTGTGCATTAGGGAGATTATTTTGGCAGGTCCACGAAGGATGGTTTCAAGAGGAGAGAAACTCGAGACAGGAATACCAGTTGTGAGGTTACCCCAATAGTCTAGAAAACAGACAATGAGATTCTAAATTAGGACAGGGGACAGTATGGGTGGAAAAGAAGGGATGAAAATGAGATACTACATCAGAAAAAAAAAACTATCCCATAAACTAGTTTTATTGGTAGGATCTTAGAGATCAGAATAGACCTGTAATAAAGGTAAATATAGGGAAAATTATCAATTTTATATTGTGTTAGTTTCAACAATTTGGATTTTTTAAAAGCCATTCATTTCACTTAGGATTTCTAATTTATTAGCTTGTGGCTATGTGTAATATTCTCCAACAATTTTAAGAGATCTATTTTTTTTTGTTAGCTATGAATGAATGAAAAAGCATTTACCTATTACTCACTATGTGCCAAGCACCATGCTAAATTCTGGAGTTCAGGTATAAAGCGGAGATTTTTCAGCAACAGGATAACCGTGAGCATGATTGGGGAATTTAGACAGAAGGAAAGCAGAATGAGGGTTCTAGGTTTCTGGAATGAAGGCAAAGAAGAAGAGATCTGAGGTTCTAAGAAAGGTGTTCTAGTTCGGAAGGTGCAAACCTCACCTTTTCTCTAACTTAGCCCTACAAACCTAGGCTAGTTCAGTCCAGTCTACTAGGGCCCCCCATCCAATTACAAGGCCCTACCCCTCTCTCTCATGGAAGGAAGGAGCAAAGAAGGAGAAAAAGATATGCACATCCACTTTCCATTCTCCCTACATCTCTTCATCACTCATCCTTTTTTATTCCTATCATAGAAAGAATTCGTGATTTCTTCAGCATGGGGAACACTTATGTGGGGATTTTCTCTAAAAGAGATGACAGAAAAGTATTCCTTTAATTCCCTTTAGAATGTTTCTATGGTAATTGCATTTGGTCTGACTTAGAATGCTAAGAACACATTCCCCACCTGGATCTTCTTCTTCTTCCAACCTTGGCTTTGGAATCAGGATTATAGAGCACAAGAACACAGACCTAGAGCTGGAAGGGGCTTTATTGGCCATGCAGTCCAACAAGCTCATTTCATTTAATTTCTTTATTTAATTAATTTATTATGATTTATCAACAATCACTTCCATAAGCTTTTGAGTTTTAATTTTTCTCTCCCTCCCTCCCTCCATCCCTCCCCAAGACAGCGTGCAATCTGATACAGGCTATACATATACATTCCTATTAAATATATTTTCACATTAGTGATGCTGTAAGTAAGAATTAGAACCAATAGGAGGAACCACCAGAAAGAGGAAACAAAACACAACAGAAGAAAAAAATAGCAAATAGTATGCTTTGATCTACATTCAAACTCCATAGTTCTTTCTTTGGATGTGGATAGCATTTTCCATCATGAGGCCTTTGGAGATGTCTTAGATCCTTGTATTGCTGAGAAGGGCTAAGTCTATCAATATTAGTCATCGCACAACGTTATTGTGTACAACGTTCTCCTGGTTCTGCTCACTTCACTCAACATCAGAGCGTACAAGTCTTTCCAGGTTTTTCTGAAGTCTGCCTGTTCATCATTTCTTACAGCACAATAGTATTCCGTTATATTCATATACCACAACTTGTTCAGCCATTCCCCAATTAATGGGCATCCCCTCAATTTCTAATTCTTTGCCACCACAAAAAGAGCTATTATACATATTTTTGTATAAGTGGGTCCTTTTCCCATTTGTGTGATCTCTTTGGGATACAGCCCTAGAAGTGCTATTGCTGGGTCAAAGGGTATGTACATTTTTGTAGCCCTTTGGGCATTGTTCCAAATTGCTCTCCAAAATGGTTGGATCATTTCACAACTTCACCAACAACGCATTAGTGTTCCAATTTTCCCACATCTTCTCCAACATTTATCATTTTCCTGTTTGGTCATGTTGGCCAGTCTGATAGGTATGATGTGGTACCACAGAGTAGTTTTGATTTGCACTTCTCTAATCAATAGTGATATAGAGCATTTTTACATATGAGTATAGATGGCTTTAATTTCTTCATCTGAGAACTGTCTCTTCATATCCTTTGACCATTTATCAATTGGGGAATGACTTGTATTCTTATAAATTTGACTTACAACAAGCTCATTTTAGAAATGAAAGTGAGGCCTATGGAGCTTAAGTGACTTTCCCAAGATCACACAGGTATTAAACAAAATTTGAACACAGGTCCACTGATTCCAGAGTCACTGCTCCTTGTAATATATCCTGCCAAAGCCTCCTAAGGCAGGCCACTGACATACCCACCTTTTCCCACTACCTAGGAGGCTAGATAGGTGGGTATGTCTATGACCTGCCTTAGGAGGCTTTGGCAGGATATATTACAATAAATATGACAAACTCATGTGAATCTCTGAAATTCATAATAATTATTTTCTGTGACAGATGAGTACATTTGTATATATGTGTGTATATGTACGTGTATATATGTATACACACACACACATATATTTCTCTCCCTCCCTGCTCCCCTCCCCCCCAATGGTAAGTGGAAAGCAGTATGATATAATAGAAAGAATGATTAATTCAAAGTCTAAGGACCTGGGTTCTAATCCTTGATTTATTTATGACCTGCTTGACCTTGGGCAAATCATTGAATATTTTTTGGATCTCATTTTTGTGCTTTCTAAAATGATGGGATTTAACTAGATCATCTCTAATATCCTTTCCAGCTATAAACACATGATTGAGGGAGGCAGGGGAAAGAGAGAAGCTAGATAATGGGTGTTAGGTAGGAAGCCACAAGCTGTTAGCAATCATGCAGTTACTAAATCTTATTTGCTGAGAGTGAGTTTGAGATTGTAGGATGAACCAAGGACTAACCAATCCCAAACTGGTGGGAGTCATTCTGGTTGTAGAAAAGAAGAGGATATGGTTGTGTGTGTGTGTGTGTGTGTGTGTGTGTGTGTGTGTGTGTGAGTTTCTATCTTGCTGAAGATCACAAGACAAGCTAGAATTGAGGAAACTTTACTTAAAAATTTAGGTTAGAAAGTTTAGGTACCATCCAATCTGGGATTGGATTTTCCTTACTACATGCTTCCACATGCCTAATGAAGTACATTAGTTTTGAATTTTTATATTCTCTTTGTCTTGAATATTAGTAATGGAATACCTATTCTTGTAGTTTTTAGTAGGTGATAGACAGGATTAAGATGGGAAAAAGGTACTGGCTTGCCAGGACCAGAACACCAAGTTTTGGTGGAAATAGCAGAAAAAAGTAAAGTTAACTAGGGATTAGGCATAACAGACTTTCCACCTCGAGGTTCACAGCAGGCTAGGGGCAACATGATTGAAGTTAGGATTCTGTGAATATAGCAAAAAGTGAAAGCCTTGGAGCCAAAGAGGAAAAGTCCTTTGGATTAGTTCCAAGGAAAAGTTGGCATCTCCTGGAAGCTGGCTCAGCAATGCTAAGGGTCCAGGGCTTGATCCTTCAGACCCCAGGTCACAAGCCAGTAAGAGAATGAATTACCTTAGAGACTAATGAAAAAGTTCAATCAGATCCAAACCAGGCTATTCTGCTAACCAAGCTACAGCTTCACTTGTCCCCCAGAGGTAAGCAGGTAATTGTTTTTTTTAAAAGGGGGAAGGTGGTCTAATTCAGTGATGACAAACTTAAATACAAACACAGAAATGGATTCCTGCTGGTCGGATATTGACCTAGAAAACCACCAATTAACATTATCTATGTTGTACTATATTTCTATTTATTTTGTTAAAAATTTTCCCATTACATTTAAACTGTCTTGAGCTGTACTGGCAAGAGCAGCTTACAGCCACCTAGTTCATGCCAAAAAAATTCTTTAACATAGAGGAGAATATAAAAACATTTGAAAGGAAGAACTCTACCCTAGCTGCAAGAAGATTGGCAATTTCAGAATGCCCACATTTATATATCATTTTACAGGTTACAAAGTGCTTTCCTCACATCCATGAAGCAAAAAGCATAATAATTTTCCTAAAAAAATTAAGAAAGTGAGGCTCACAAAAGTAGTGACCAGACAAAGTTATTTAAGATTTTAACCCAGGTCTTCTTAATTCAGGATCAAATGGTCCTTCTACCACTGTAAGAACCAAAGCCTCATTGCTTCTAGCAATAATGGTGTCATAGAAACACATTATTTTACATAAGCTGGGATAGTTTCCCTGTAAGTAAGAAGGACATCATTGAGACTTGATCTAGAGAGCCAGGGACATTAAAAAACAACAACCAAACCAAAACGAAAAAACCACAACCCAGTCTACATGCAATCAAGGTTCTGGAATTTTTAGCAGAATTCCAATTGCCCTTAAAAAGGTTCAACCCTTTCTGAGTGTTACTGATTGTTTTGTAAATGTTGAGGAAGGTAGTCTTTTAAGTGTATTTAACGAGGAATTGTATCCTTTTTAATCATATGTTGTTAGAGGGAATATCCCTCTCAGTGTGATATGACAGAAACTCCCATAATACCCTGTAGAGGTAGCTCAATGGATGCTTAAGGAACTTGACATGCTTAAGGAAAGTTGGAAACAACAAAATTAAGAATCCTATGGCTCTTATAAATAGTTTTACAAAAGCTGGGTCTCCAACAAGGAATATTAAAACAAAGTGTCTTTGAATATTTGGCAATTAGAGGTAGAAGTGACTGCTTTTTATTTTTAATGACCATGCCTTTAATAGAAGAGAAGCTTAAAGATTTGGTAACAGTACAGGTAAAAAAGGCAATGCTAACAGGGGCAGTGACAGAAAGGATGAATATGGGAATCCTGATATCTGATGCAGAAATTTAGGAGAATGTCTTATACTTTGCTTTTTTTTTTTTTTGGTTAGGCAATAGGGTTAAGTGACTTGTCCAGGGTCACACAGCTAGTTAAGTATTATGTGTCTGATGGTCAAATTTGAACTCAGGTCCTCCTGAATCCAGGGCCGGTGCTTTATCCACTGTGCCACCTAACTGCCCCCATCTTATACTTTGCTAAAAATCAGGGATATAAGACAAGAGAATAAGAACTGGAGCGAAAATGAGAATTAGGATGTGGTAGGGGGTGAGGTAGGTAAAAAAGAAAGCTTTAGTCTACCATTATTACTTTTCAATATGCTATTTTCCAGGGAGTGACTTCTTTCACAGGGGAGTTAGAGGGTGCATGAGCTTTGACTGCCAAGGAACTTGGGAAATTGCAAGAGAAGTTTAAACAGCAAACTAATGAATGATTAGAACAATGGTTAATGAAGTTATAGTCCACTGAATTTTTCTTTATACCAATTTCTGGGCTATGGCTATAGGTTTGGACGAGTGGTGTATGTCTTAGAAAGAATAGGACTGGACAGACAATTAAAGTCTCATGTCCTTAAAGTGAGGACCAATGGAGAAATTTTACTGATGTCTCTTATAGTATAGTTTTTTTTTTTAAACAGGGCTTGTTAGTGCCCATCAAAGACATTACATGCCATCTGCTGAATATAATGATGAGATTGATGCTCTTATGAGAATGCCAGAGATTGGGAACTGGATCCATTATCAATCTGGATGTGGGGACCTCGATGTTATATTTTGGTGGGCAAGTAATATACTCTCTAAGAATGATTTTCTTTGTGCCAATCAGAGCATTCACCTTTGAAAATCAGTATGGCATAATCCCATGATTCCTAACCTGTCTATGACTGGCAAATTAATTACTCTGGTCCTCTTTCTTTATCTCAGGGCAAGTAGATACTTATTCAGGATGTGAGATCACAGTAAGTAAGTCTACCACTACATCAGCCACTGTCAAAAACTCTTACAGAACATATCCTTTCTGTGCCCCAGTGCACTGCTGCCTCTAATGGGGGCCCCCTTTGTTGTGATGAAAGACTGAGATTGGGTGCATCCTTATCACATGTAGTGGCACTATTTCTCTTTTATCATACTCAGATTGCTGCTATTGTTGAACTCAGGAACAGACAGCATCATCATCATACCCCAGAGACTCTTTCTGATAAACAACGCTAGCCCAAGGAGAAGGGCTCCCCTGACCAGGGCATCCTGTATCTGGCCTTTCAGGTACAGTCACTTAGTAAGGATGGACTACTTTTGGGCATGGTCCTAATGAATCTTCTCCATCCCTTCCTTATTCAATTCCCTGTGTTAATTCACCCAGACCTTGAGGTTTCTGTTTTGTACCCTTCCTCTCTACCCCCTCCATGTAATCTGGGAAAATGATTGAGGTTCCCCTTAATTGGCAGTTTCCTTTCCCTTGGAAAGATTCTGACAACTCAGTAAAAAAAAAAAAAGTCTAGAGGACCAAGGCATGGAGTTATTGGGAGATGCTTTGCTTTTTAATGATAGAGGGGAAGTAAAATTATTAAATCATGGTGAATGGGAATTCAAATTCAAAATGGGAAAGAAGATTCTGTAGTTGAGTTATTGGTAATCTTAAACCTTTGGATGAAGATGAGGGAAATTTTCATCCAACTCCCACCAAAAAGACAGTTTCTTGGTAAAGGCCTTTAAAGAGGGCCCAAATTTGGTACGATACTCCCTGATGGGTCTCACAAAGAGGGGAGGGTTTGGCTGTTGGGCCAGGGAACACAGGAATTCTGAGTGAGTGGCAGCACAGGCTGAGTCCCAATATTAAATGAAGCTTTGGGTCAGGTTGCAACTGAGAGGCCTATGACCCCTTAGCAACCTTGTGATAGCATGTGAACTGATTAACTGATAAACATGTGAAGAGAACTGGTGCTCCAAAAGCATTAGAGCTATTGTCATCTGGGCTTTGGATCTGATGTTCTTGTTCACTATGGTTGTTTTTACACCAAGACACCTATTCTGAACTTTTCTTGACATTACCCACTCTGTGGGGAATATGCTAGTAAGGACTTTTTTATTGTTCTATTTTTTATCTTTTTATTATTTGTATTAAGGTCTTTTTCCAGTGTTGTCTATACTAGGATTCTGCCCAAAGCTAGAGTTATTTTAAAGTCATTTTAGTGGCAGAACGTGCCCCTGGAAGATCTGGGGGATCTTGACACCAAGGAGAGGAATGTGATATGAACCATATGAAGAAATGGACCTTCTCTGCTGAGGCAAACTCCTTTACACGCCCAAGTGATCCCATTCTAACCCATATTCTCCAGCAGATTGCCCCTTCTATTCTCCCCTCTCTCACTAATCTTCAATTGTTCTCTGTCTACTAGCTGCTTCCCTATTGCCTACAAGCCCATGTCTTCCTATCCTCAAAAAACTCTCACTTGGTCCATCCATTCCTGCTAGCTATCCCCCCATATCTGTTCTCCCTTTCATGGCTAAACTCCTTGAGAAGGCCACCTGTAATCAGTGTCTCCACTTCCTGTCTTTTACTCCCTTCTGAATTCTCTGTAGTATGGCTTCCTACCTCATTCAACTGAAACTGCTCTCTCCAAAGTTATCAATGACCTCTTTTTTCCCCCATTTTCTTATTTATTTTGATTTATTAACAACAACTTCCATAAGCTTTTGAGTTTAAAATTTTTCTCCCCCTTCCTCCCTCCATCCCTCCCCAAGACGGCATGCAATCTGATATAGATTATCTATAATACATATATACATATATAATACAATCTATACATATATATTCCTATTAAACATTTTCACATTAGTCATGTTGTAAGGAAGAATTAGAAGCAATAGGATTTTCCACAAGAAAGAGGAAACAAAACAAAACAGAAGAAAAAAATAGCAAATAGTATGCTTCAATTTCCATTCCAACTGCACAGTTCTTTCTCTGGATGTGGATAGCATTTTCCATCATGAAACTTTTGGAGATGTCTTATATCCTTGCATTGCTGAGAAGGGTTAAGTCTATCAAAGTTAGTCATCGCACAATGTGGCTGTTACTGTGTACAAGGTTCTCCTGGTTCTGCTCATTTCACCTCAGCATCAGACCACACTAGTCAATGACCTCTTCATTGCCAATTCTAATGACCTTTTCTCAATCCTTCTTGGCCTCTTTAGCATTTATTTGATATATTGCTAATCACCCTTATCTTCTTGATGTTCTCTCATCTCCAGGTTTTTGTGATACCACTCACTCCAGCTTCTCTTCCTACCTATCTGAGCATTCATTCACTGGATATTCATTCAGGCCCTGCCCATTAACCGTGGGGGTTGACCAAGGCTTTATCCTAGGCCTTCTATATGATTTTACTAGGTGATCTTATGGATTCAATTATCATCTCTACGCAGATGATTTTCAGAACTATACAGCCCTAATTTATTTCCTGATCTCAAGTCTCACAACTTCAAATGCCCTAGTGGATATTTCCAACTGGATGTCTAGTAGACATTTTAAACTCAACATGTCCAAAACTGAACTCATTATCTTTCCCTGGAACACTCCCCTCTTCCTTATTACTGGACACCACCAGCACTCAGACTCACAACTTAGGTGCTATCCTTGATTCCTCATTCTTTCTCATCCCCCATATCACAATCAACTGCCAAGTCCTGTACATTTTTTTAAAAACATCTTTCATGTATGTCCCCTTCTCTTCTCTGACCATCCTCACTGGTGCAGGCCTTTATCATTTCACACCAGTACTATTCCAATAGCCTGATGATTTGTCTTCTTGCCTCGTCTCTCTTCACTTCAGTCCACGTTCCACTCAACTGTCAAACTGATCTTCCTAAAGGACAGGTCTGACCCTGTCACCTGTGCCTTGCCCCTCCTCCCCAATTAAATGCCTAAGTCCCTTATTATCTCCAGGATCAAATATAAAAATTATTTGGCTTTTAAAGCATTTCATGATATGGCTTGCCTTTTCAGTTTTTCTACACCTTCACTTCCCTCCATGTTCTCTGTGATTCAGTGACACTAGCCTCCATCTTTTGAGTGAATGCTTTCCCTGGCAGTCCTCCATTCTTCTTCACCCCTGTCTCCTGGCTTCCCTAGCTTCCTTCAAGTCTCAGTTAAAGTTCTACCTTTGGCAAGAAGCCTTTCCCAGTCCTTCTTAATCTGAGTGTCTTCCCCTTGACATTATCTCTCATTTATCCTATATATACTTTGTTTGTTCATAGTTGTTTGCATGTTGTCTCCCCCATAAGACTGTGAGCTCCTTCAGAGCAGGGACTGTTTTTTGCCTTTCTTTGTATCCCCAGGGCTTAGCACAGAGCCGGGTATATAGTAGGTGCTTAAGAACTGCTTGGTGACTTAAGTAGCTTCCCTCTGAGGAAACAAGAAGGCCATCCTCAAGACTTGGTTAATTTAGAGGGCTCTAGGAAGAAATCCAGCCTTTATGGAATCAGAGCACTAGAAGTTTTAGTAGAATTCCCAGTGCTCTGCAAGGATGACTTCTGGCCCCAAGTGTTGCTGATTGTTGTAAGTAGCATTTTATTCGAATTAAACTAGGATTTGGAGCATTTTTAATCCTATAGCAAGTTGTGCATGGGGGAGGAGGCTCCCTAATTTGTGGTCCAGAAGTTCCTTATTATGTTCTAATGTGTACTCTAGACTGAATCTTGGGTGTGGCCTGAGCTACACCTGGCCCACAACAAATGGCAAGCAGAACTTGGAATAGTACACTGATTACATTCTGGTGGTGTGAAAAAACTACAAATCTGTGGTTATCTAGGAAGAATATAACATTAATAGCATATATTTATTTGTAATGACCAAACGTATTTGAAAGGTTTTAGAGGAAAAACTTTGTCCCTACTTTTTCTTTCCCTTCAAAGTTGAGGGGTTAGACAATCTGACCTTTGAGTTCCTTTCCTACTCAAAAACTATGATTCTAGAATCCTTTTAGCCTTTTAAATTTTATTATTTAATG
Source organism: Vombatus ursinus (assembly GCF_900497805.2). NCBI lineage: Eukaryota > Metazoa > Chordata > Mammalia > Diprotodontia > Vombatidae > Vombatus > Vombatus ursinus. The sequence goes on from NW_020954576.1 coordinate 4,339,664, forward strand.
CACTGAATGTTCTGGGAAAAGGATGATTAAATCAAAACAATTTATCTTTTAAAATTTCCTAAAGTTCACTGATAATTTAGTTATATATATCACTTAATATTCAATCTATATTTTTGGTTATTCAAAAGCAAACATATTGTGCATTCTTCCAACACATGGAACATAGTTCATTTTTGAGATCAGATTGACTCAGTGAAAGCAATATCATTTAAAGAAAGTGTAGCTGGAAAAAAAGGACAGATTTTCAAAGTCTTTAATAGAAGCTTGTCAATGTTGCATTTTCTATTATAGATATTAGATACATAAGAAGTCCATTAGATTGATTAAACTAATTCTAGAAGGAGCAATTCAAGTAGCACCATCTGCTTTCTTTATATTTAAGGCAGATAACTTTAGCTGTTTCTCAAGCACACGCTTTCCAATACAGTGCCTCAGTTCTCACATTCTGTAAAGTTAATGTTGAATCCTGGCAAATTTAACTCCTTAGCTTTTTAACGAGTAGTATATAATATGAAGTGCTCCTAAAGAAAAAGTAGGTGGCATTACCTTTCTTTTTAGTTTTTTTTTTAATTTTAGTAAATTAAAAAAAGAGAAAAATAGGGATGACATGCCATTGATTTGGAAACTCTAATTGTGAACCTTTCCCCCAAGTACATTGTAAAAATAAACAAGGAGACATTATGAGATACACAAATCATTTGTCTAGATAGAATCTCAAAGATCAAATAGTACAACCTTCTCATTTTGTAGATGAGAAAGCTGAGGATCACGGAGGTAAAATAACTTCCTTTAAGATCAAGGGCAGAGTTATGATTTAAACCTAAGCCCTTTGACTGTAAATTCACTGCTCTTACCACTAGATTACTTTATCTTACAATGGGGCATACTATATAAGATTAAGCTTATAAGCTCCAGTAAGTTCATATTTTCTTTTAATGTAAGTTTAGCACCTGACAGCATAAGTCTATAGAGGTCCATCCTTGGAGTAAGAAGACCTGAGCTTGAGTTCCGCCTCTGACTCATTAGGTATATGACTAGGCCCAACATAATTAATCTCTCAGTGCTCTAAACAACTCTATATAAAACCATAAAAGATGAGTTGTAGATATCTACTGATTAAGGATATTTGAATAGTAGGGGTTACTTTCACCAGTAAAATCATAGGTTGATTTTTTTTTATTAATTACTTTATTTTAGTTTTCAACATTTGCTTCCATAAGATTTTGAGTTCTAAATTTTCTCCCCCTCCCTTCCTTTCCCCCTCCCTAAGGTGGTGTGTAATGTGATACAGGCTCTACATATACATTTATATTAAACATATTTTCACATTAGTCACTGACATTACCTTTAACTGAAAAGACACTACTATCATTACCATAGCTAAAAGTTTAAAGTGTTTTGAAAATATAATTAGTTAATCTTCACACCATAAGAAACAATAAAACAAGTTAAAATCTCCTGTCTTTCAACAGTCCTGCTAAGGATCCACACTAACATCTCCAACCTACAACTCTCAGAAACAACCTCATTATAGACTGAAAGGTTTCCCTTTCCAGGCTTTGCAGGGCCAGCATAAGTGATAAATGTTGTGATGTAAACCTCAGTTATGTATTGATTGATACTTTCTTTCAAAGTTGCAGAAACTAAGATTCAAAAAGGTGACTGCTCAACAAGTCAATCAAAGAGTCAGAAGTAGAACCCTGTCTCTTGTTTCTAGTCTGGTGGTCGCCATACTTTTTTGATAGCACCTCATCGGTAAAAAATTTTTGCGTATGCATCCCTTAATATATACATATATATTATATATAATATACAAATTACATATACATACTACTGTACTAATAATTATATATTATAAAACTTACATAAAATAGAAACTTGAAAAAATGAGATAAAGAGGAACTATTGCAAGATATTAGAATCAATAGGGAACCAGTGGAGTTTATTGGGTAAAGGAACGACAAGGTCAGATAGGTACATCAGGAAAAATCACTTTGGCAGCTGTGTAGAGGATGGTATATGTGTGTGTGTTGGGAAGAGTTGTAGAGGGGGGAGCTTGAGGCAGAGAAACTAATTAAAGACACTACTACAATAGTCCAGGTGAAAGGTGATAAGGTGGTTTTGCGAATAGAGAATAGAGTTTTGTGAAGAGAAAAGTCAACGTAAGAGATGTGGAGGTAGAAAAGACAAAATTTGGCAACTAAACGGATATGTGGGGTGTGGGAGTATAACAAGTTGAATATGACATTGAGGTTGTGAACTAGAGTGACTGGAAAGTTGGTGTTCCCCTGGACAGTTAACCAGGACATTTGCAAGGGGGTGACTTGGGGGGTGGGGGAGGGGAGAGATAATTTAATGAGATCTGAAAGCTGCTGCTCATCCCATGTCACTCCAAATGAAAAGAGTGCAGGCAGGGGGCTCTCACTGTACTCAGCACCTGCTGTAGCCATGAGGTGATCTGGAGGGTAGAGGTTAGGGTGAGAGGCAAATTTTCCCAATGGCACCTGCACGGCACTAAGCTGTCGTTAGGCCATAACTGCCCTGAGGGGCCAATGCTTCACACTAAAGAGACAAGTTAGGAGCTCATGCAGCAGAGGCACAGGGTGTTGCTGAGGAATGAGGGTAGGTGTGGTTGTGATGGAAACAAGCAATAGGATTGGCTATCCCGAAGAAGGTAGGATGAAATCCATCTTCCCATCCTCTGATTGGCTAATTAGACAGTCCTTGGGGATCAGGCCTGGTCCATCACTTCTCTAGGTGCTCTATTTAGACAGTTCTGACTGTTAAGAAGTTTTTCCTGACATCAAGCCTAAATTGCTCTCTGCTCAGCCCTACAGGGCCAAGAGGAACAGCTCTAATCCCTCCTCCACCTGACAGCCCTTCAAAGACTTGAAAAAATGTTGTGTGCTCCCTGCTCTGGCTCCTTTCTCCAAGGAAAACATATCTAGCTCTTTCAACTGACTCTCAAATCTTGGACTCAAGAATTTTTATCATCCTGGATTCTCTCCAGTTGATAATGTCCTTCTTAAACTGTGAACACTGAATACAGTATTTCAGATGAAGTCAGAAAGTTGAGTATAGTGGACTACCACTACCCTATTCTAAGAAGCTATGCTCCTTTTAATGCAGCCCTTTATCACAATGGTTTTTTTGGTTGTCATATCACACTGCTGACTCATATTGACCTTGAAATCTACCAAAACTCCCAGATCTTTTTCAGAAAAAAAAAAACCCACTTTCTAACCATACCTCTCACATCTCATACTTGTGAAGTTAATTTTTGTACCCAAGGACAAAATTTCACATTTATACCTTTTGAATTTCATCTTAATAGATTCAGCCTGATGTTCTTAATCTGGCAGGGCTATCTACTGTGTTAGCTATACCTCCAAGTTTAATATCATCTGCAACTTGATAAGCATATCATCTGTGCCTTTATCCAAGTAATTTACAAAAATGTTAAACAGCACAAGTCCAAGCACAAATCCTTGGGGCACTTCACTGGAGATTCCCTACCATGCAGACATTGAACTACAAACAACTACCCTTTGTGTCTGTCCCTACAGTGAGTTCTGAATCCATCTCTCCATCTTCTCCGCAAGAATAGTAGAGTAAATTTATCAAAAGTTTTTCTAAAATATAGATATACTATAGCTACAGTATTCCCTTCATCTACTAATTTAGAAAGTTTATCAAAAAATGAAATTAATTTAGCCTGGCATGATGATACCATGTTGGCTTTTTGTAATCTTTGTTTCCCTTCACCAAACACCTCCTCAGTGATCCGTTCTAGAATTTTTCCACGAATAGAAGTCAAGCTCACTGGTCTAAAGTAAGGGTGGGGGACTTGTGGCCTCGAGGCTACATGTGGCCCTCTAGATCCTCTAGTGCAGCCCTTTGATTAAACCCAAACTTCACAGAATAAATCGAGGGGATTTGTTCTGTGAAGTTTGGATTCAAAGGGCCTCAATTGAGGATGTAGAGGGTTACACGTGGCCTCAAAGCTACAGGTTCCCTACCCCTGAAGAGGGCCACATGTGGCCTTGAGGCCACAGGTTCCCCACCCCTGAAGTCTGCACTTTTTTATCTTTGATACTCTTTTTTCTCCCAACATAGTTAAAAAACAAAACACCAAAGCCTTTTTCTCATTCTTAGCTTCTTTTTTTAAATTTTTTTTTTTACTTTGCCAGTCTCAGCTACTTCTGAGCTTTAGCTTTCCTGACATTATTTTTACAGGGCTGTGCTATCATCTTATATTCATCTTCTATTTTACTTGGCCATTTTTCCATTTTCTATACATTTCTTTTAAAAATCTAAGTTGGTTCATGAGTTCCCTCTTCATTGACATTGGTCTCTTAAGACAAATTCTATTTTTCTTCCAATCTGGAATTGTTTCCTTTCATATCTTCAAAATTTCATTCTTGAACATTTCCAATCCATGCTCATCTGACACCCCCTGAAGCATTTTAATCCACAGAACTGCATATGTCTTCTGTACCTGTGAAATATATTTTTTAAAAGCTAGGATGAATGTCAGACTACGCTCAGGTTTCTTCTACTTTATCATGAACTTTAAGATGAAGTGGTCACTTCTTCTAAAGGTTCCCATAAGTTTCATCCTAGCAACCAGTTCCTCCATGCGAGAATCAGATTCAGAATGGAATTTCTTCTTGATACGTCCTCCAACATCTGAAGGATGAAATTAACCCTAAGGCAAGTAAAGAAGTTATTATCTCCTCCTTTTCTGACTGAGAGCTCAAGCTGATGTTTTACATAACTGACACCCCGCCCCTCCCATATCATTACTATATGATACCTCTGTGCTAGGGTTGTGATGTTTCCCAAACTCCTTATCTATTTCCTCTGTCACTTCTATTTCTCCATCCTCTGAGCTGCACCCTAATACTTAGGTACATCATGCTGCCCCTACAATGGTTCTTAGATTTCCCGTAAAGTCTGCCCTCCTAATGCATATCTTACCCCTCTATCACCTCCCTTTACCTATCCAATTTCTTCTGAATAATGTATACCCATCCAAAGCCATAGTCCAGTCATAGGTTTCATCACACTAAATCTCAATAGTACCTCTGAGACAATATTTGCTCTTTGCATTAAGATCTCTAGTTCCTCTTATTTATTGCCTAAACATTGGGCATTTGTGTATAAATATTTGTGGTCACTGGTTCTTTTTTTTCGAATTTGTCTCTTGTGAATTTGTGGAGCTTAGCAGCGTCTGGCTCATAGAAATTACTTAATACATGTTTGTTTTCTTGACTTGATTTATAGGTGTCTCAGTCACCTCAGTTCTTCCTTTTTTGTGGTTGCTCTTAATGATAGTTAACTTGGGAAATATGCATAGACAGTCTTTTTTTGTCCCCACATTCCTTTAGTTTAAGATTCTTTTGATTAGATTTGCAATACACTTGGTAATTACATTCTTACCAGCCTTTGTTAAGTGTACTATCATCTAGCCAGAAATCTGTCAGTCTTATATTATAGTATTTCTGGTGGTCCACAAATCACAATTCCATTCACAAACACTACCTTCTTAGTTAGGTGTTCACTCCCCTAATTACCATTTCTATTTTTCATCCCTTTAATGTGCTATAGTGAGACAAACACAATGAATGAGAGTCCCCATGGTCTTTAGTTTCTTCTCTTTGACTTCAAAATCAATGGTAATACTTCTCAGGTTTGTTCCAGAGAGTCATTTGTCCTCAAATGAATCACCAAAGCCACTTATTTTAATAGTCTTGGAAGATTTTTTTCTTTTTTGAATAAAGGTCAGCCTTCTCTCTCTCTCCCACTACTTTCCCCCTGTAATTTGCCTTCCCTCCCATTGAGAAAACAAGAAAAACAAAACCCGTTTAAACCATGTATAATAAAGCAAATCAAACTTTCCCACTGGCCATGTCTTAAAAAAAGTTTTGATATGCTCCCCGTCAGGAAGTGGGCAGCATGTTTCATCATGAGTCTTCAGGAATTGTGGCTGATCATTGTGTACATCAAAGTTCCCAAGTCTTGTCTCTGTGTGTCTATGTATGCACATACACATATATTTGTTTGTTTTAATTAGCCAAGATCTGTCTTCTCACTCTCTCATCCTAACACCATTTCTACCCCCACCCCCACTTCATGCACATGTATAGTCAATCCAACCAAATTTCCACACTGGCCAAATCCTAAAAAATATTTGTATGCAATGGAGTGCTTGAGTTCTCTATAAGGAGGTGAGTAGCATGTTTCATCATCAGTCCTCTGCAATCCCAGTTGGTTATTACGCGGATAAGAGTTCAGCACAATAGCATTCTATTACATTTACGTAATGCAACTTGTCTATCCATCCCTCAATTTATGGACATCCCTTCAGATTCAAATTCTTTGCCACCTTGAAAAAAGCTATAAATATTTTTGTACGTCCTGAGAATTTGTTTTGCTTAGAGCTAATAATCCCTCCCTTAATATACTCTCCAATTCCCCCTTTACCTCTATCCTTCCTATTTCCATGTTGAGTCAAATGTATTTCTGTATCCAACTCTGTGTGTGTATGTGTGTGTGTGTGTGCGTGTGTGTGTGTGTGTGTGTGTATTCTTTCTTTTTGACCAGTTCAAATGAGTCCTCAGGAACTCCAAGAGTCTGAGGTTCAAATATCAGCCACTCTTCCAAACTTTTCCTTGTCTACTGGTATACCTACATTATGTGAGATAATCTCCCCTAACCTTCCACCTTCCTTTTTCTCCCAGTGTATTCCTCTTTCCTTCTCTTTCCATTGTTAAGATCATCAAGACATACCAGAATCACTTTTAGGCCTTGTCTAACTTGATTCCCTCTATGAAATCTGATAACGATAAGGATAGAGTGGACACATGTATCATCTTCCCATATTTGAATGTAAGCAGTTTATACTTGTTTAGTTCCTTATGTTCATCTTAATTCTTTATATTCATTCATGTTTTCCTTTCTATCTTTCTCTTCACTCTTGTGTTTGCACTTCAACTTTCTCCACATCTTTGGTTTTTCACTAGGAATGCTCCCTATTTTTTTTTTAACTAGGAATTCTAGTTGAGATTGTGATCAAGCTCTTCTCTTTCATTAATGGTTTATTTCTTGCTGTGGCATTATATTCAGTTTTTTCTGGGATAAATTATTCTGGGCTATTAAATCATGTATGATCCTGAAAGTGGTTCTTTGATACCTGGATTCTTTCTGGCTGCTTGCAGTATGTTTTTTCTTTGACTTGGAAGGTCTGGGTTTTGGCTATGATGTTTCTGGGAGTTTTCATTTTGGGGTTTCCTTTAGGAAGTGACAAGAGGATTCTATGTCCACTTTGCCCTTTGCTTTGAAGAGATCTTGGCAGTTTTACTTTAAGATTTCTTGAAATATGATGTCCAGGCTCTTCTATCGGTCATGATGTTTTGATAGTCCATGATTCATAACTTTTTTTTTTCTTTTCTAGGTCAGCTGTTTTTGTCATGAGATATCTTAAATATTTTTCCCTTTTCTAGCCTTTTGACTTTAATATATGTATACACATACACACATGTGTGTGCATATGTATATATATGTGTGTACGTATAATATATATGTACACACACATATATGTACATGGGGAGGCTTATAGAGTCATTGGCTTTTAATTAATCCATTTGAATTTTCAGGGAGCTTGTTGCTTGGTTAAGGTTTTCTACCTCACACAGTAGCAAGCTGTTAATTCCCTTTCCAATTTTTTTTTATAGCTCTCATTTCCATTTTTTCTCTCAAGTGCTCTCATTCCATTTATTTAAAAAAAACCTTTTTTTAAAACTCTTAAAAAAAAACCTTTTTTTAAAACTCTTAAAAAAAACCCCTCCAAAACTCTTGATTCATCTCTTCTAGGAATTTTAGTTGAGCTTGTGACCAATCTGGTGTTTTCTCTAAGGCAATGCTTATAGAGGATTAAGAGTCATTCTCTTCCGTGTTTATGTCTTGAGCATCCCTGACATTATGATAGCTAATTATGGTGAGGTTCTTTTTTTGTTTGGCCATTCTTCCAGCCCACTTCCTGACTTTGGACTTGATGTTAGGGCACGTCTGTTGCCTCGCTTCTGGAGGGAAGGCCTGGGCTAGTTCTGTTGTTGCATTCTTGGGATATTGAGTGTTGTGTTAATCTAATATCTCAGGGACAGGCTGGGGACCAGAAAGCTTCAAGTGCTCCCAAAGTAGCCAGATCCAGGGCAAAGTCTGATTGTTGCCTGCTCTAGTCTGACCTCTGCAAGTTCCTGACCTGGGTCTGAGCTACAGTACACCGCTGTTGGATTCTATTCTTATTTACGAGGTGGAAAGTTCTATTGGTTCACAGTGGCAGAATTGTAGGTTCCCTTTTGGTCCAGGATTCTTACCCTGATTATTCCTCTTCAGGCTAGACTAGACGTTGCAAGTCAGACCACTTTGTGTCTAAAATCTAAGACATACCACTGCTGCTGTTGCTGCTGCTACTTACTGGCTTTTGAACTTCTTTTCTCTGTATGCTGCCCAGAGTAGGGTACCCAGGGTTTCCCCACTGGAAATGCCACTGTGGTGCATAGATCCCCTTCTCACTCTGCCGCTGATCTGCAAACACGGACTGGGTAGTGGGCAACAAAGCCGACAATTGGCACCTGATCTCAGTCACAGAGTGGGTCTGGATGTCTGATATCTCCTCTTGTCCTGGTGCACAGCCTCTCCCTGGGCATGGAATGCTTCTTGTTTGATGAAATTCCCCGTGTCTCTAGAACTCTGTCTCCCTATACCTAAGCGGGCAGGAAAAAGGATGTCCTCTTTTTCTGGACATCCCCATCAGGATTCAATCTAGTGCATTTTGTAGATCTGTTAGGAGAAGTTCCTGGAAAGGAGCTTCCTTTAACTCTGTCACCTTGGCTCTAAATCAAGGTTCTCTGTTATGTTTTAGAAACATGCCCTAGGAAGACAAAAGATCATCTTCGTACTCATCCAGTGATCTTTCTCCTATACCACTTCCTCTAATTACAAACCTTTTACACTAGTCAAGTTAGCTCATGTCAGTCTCATTTGCCTAAAAGATAGTGCCTTTCTCAATTCCTGCTTTTAAGTCCAGGACAAATGTAACAAATATCCACTGACTTACACACTTAATACTCAGCTCTCTTAATTACACATTTTAAAAAGATAACTTTTTGCAGTGGCATAGTGGATAGAATGCTGTGCTGGGAGGCAGAAAAACTGAAAAACACTCACCTTTGACACTAGCTATGTCACTTCTGGCAAGTCACTTAACCTTTATGTGCCTCAAGCAATTTCCGAGGACTTAGTCACAGATAGGTTTCAATCAAGGTTGTTGCAGGAAGCTTCTACATTAAGAGTTTCCTACATTGAGGAAATAATAGACCCCCTTCCACAACAGATAATAAATGTATGTTGAAATGAATTAGTAAAAACTCCAAGAATACTCAAAATGTTAATATTACTAAACAATCATAAAAACAGGTCAAAAAAACAATGTAGGACCAGAAACTATAGCAGCAACAAAATTTCTTTTATGTTATTTCCATAGGTTGCAAACTCCAAAGTGTAACTATAGTTATCCCTTCCATATCACATGGTGGAGGGTGGGTTAGGTGCCCTGAGCCCCTTTGATCTGTAAAATCTGAGTAAAATTTTTTGGCCCTCCCTTTGTACCAGAGAAGTCTGAATTTTTTTGTTTTTCTTTGATAGAGTATTTATAGTACTTTATTGTAAAATCTGGATTAAGTTTTGGTCATAGGCTTTGTGTCACCTGCTGGCCTTCAAGCATCATCTCTGGCTTCTGCAAAACTCTCAAAAAATTCCCATTTAATTTTTATGCCAATTCACGAGATAACGAAATTGCGATGGGTAAAGTCACGATGTGGAAGGGATAACTGTACACTGCTAAGTTTGCTAGGAGAATCACAATACCTAGACACTTTTAATTTCCTCAACTATTCCCAATCACATACTTCTTATTATTATCCCCTTTCAGACACCTGGGTCACTTGAGCTATTAGTCTCAAAGAACCAGATGATCTCACAAGGTCTCTTCAATCTTTAAGATCTATGATTCTTTTATTTGCCTGACGAGTGTAGCAACCCACGATTATCCAAGAAGAATCTGGATCCTTCTGTATTTCTAGAGGTCTTTGATGATCCGAGAAAAAGTCCAGTCACTTGCTGAGTTTAACAGTGTGGTACAATGAAAGTGTGCTGGATTTGGACTTTGAGGACCTAAGTTCAAATCCTACCTCTAACCATGTGACCATGGGAAGTTTACTTCCCCTCTCTAAGCAGCTGATGGTATAGTGTATAAAGTGCTGGGTCTGGAGTCAAGAAGATCTGAGTTCAAATCAGGCCTCAGACCGTTATTGGATGTTTGACCCTCTTGCTTGGGGATAATAATAGTGCCTGCTTTGCAGAGTTGTTAAGACTAAATGAGATCATAATAAAAAAGTACAGTACCTGGCACATAGTAGGTGCCATATAAATACTTATTCTCTTTCATTTTCCCTTCTAGCCCTCTTTATCTGCAAAATGAAGAGGTTGAATTAGATAAACTCTAAATTCCTTTTCTCCTGTAAATCCATAATCCTATAAACTCACCAAGTTTGTTTTTCTGTTGGTTAGCACTAATTAAGGATTCTTATTTTAGGTTAATTATATTCAGAAAAGAGAGGCAGCATGAAAGTAAACAGAGAACTGACCTCTGAGTGTGGATGACCTGTGTTCAATACGGGTTGTACGACTCTGGGCATGATATTTCACCTCTCAGTGCCCCAAAGCAGTTACAGATTTACACTGTTAGAATTTCCTCATCTCTAGTATAATGACTCAGAAAGCCACACATTAACATTATGTAGATTTTATTGTATTTTTATTTATTTTGTTAAATATTTCCTAATTACATTGTAATCTGGTTCTGGCAGGCACTCTGGAATGCTGGGCTGAGGTAGCCTGTTTGACACCTCTGCTCTACACCAATTAAATCACAAGATTTAGTCCAATATACAGATCACACATAAATTCTAGCTTTTCAAGACCAATAATTTCTGTATTATAATATTATACTGGAATCTACAGCACATAGCATAGGTCTGACTATATTGCCCTCTTAATTAAGTCTCGTGGCTCCCGATTACCTGCAGGATCAAATATAAAATGCTCTCCTTGGCATTTAAAACCCTTTACAACCTGGCCTCCCTATCCTCTAGGTGATCTTACACTTTACTCTCCTCCAGTACTTTACAATCCACCAAACCCCTTTCTTCTTGCTGTCCTTCTCCCACTACATTCCATCTCCTCATTATACCTCTGCACTGGTTATTTCCCACGTCTGCAATATTTTCCTCCTCACTCCCACCTACTTCCTGACTTCCTTTAAGACAGCTCAAATGGCCTTCCCTCCTCTGTTCCCTTCATAAACGGCTAGGGCCTTCCTTTAGAAATTGCCTTTCAACAACAATATATTTATCTTATATATACACAGTTGTTGGAACACAGTCTCTTCCCACTGAAATATGTGTTCCTTGAGGGCAGAGACCTTGTTTTTTATCCTTCTTCGTATACCCAGTGCTTAGCATAATGCTTTCTACATAGTAAGCATTTAATACTTGACTGACTATTGCTCTTTTGGTTAACAAGCAAAAGTGGCTTCTAAAACAATCACCACCATTTTAGGCCCCCCAAAATGAAAAACTGCTGTGTTTAAAATGAAATAGATATACCTAAATACAGTGCATTGTACACAAAATTATTTTATTTTGCATAAAAAATCCTGTTACATGGTTTGCAAACATTCTCATTTTACAGAAGAGAAAATGAACATATGAGCTGACATAATTTGCAGTACACTTACATCATACATACAGCCTTCTTGACCAATGCTATACCATGCTGCCTGAACTCTGTTCATCATCCTCATCTCTCCAAAGAACTTTAGACACTACTTCTGAGACGTAGAGCTTTGATCAGTGAGCCTCCAATTATGCTTGCTACCATGCCACTTCCAGGCCAGCTCCACAGAGTGTGGCCTTCCCCACCCCCTTGCTTAGCAACCTATCACATGCTGTCTTTTTGAAGCAGATTGTAAACTCTTTGAGGGCAGGAACTATCTTTCTGGCTCATATCTGTCTCCAGTGCTTATCATAGTGCCTAGCACATAGTAAATACTTTATCAGTCTATCCACCTAAATGAATACTATCATTGGGAAGGCAGTATAGTATAGTGAAAATGTATACTGGCTCTGGAGTCAGTGGAGCTGAACCCCTGCCCTCATACTAAGGGACTTCAACATACATATTATATTGATACTCTCTCAAATACACTAACCTCCAGATTGCTCAACTTACTAATTCCCATGACTTACTCCTTCATTCCACTACAGCTACACAAAGATGGCCATACCCTTGATCTTGCTATCACCCACAAACGTGCCACATACATGTTCATGAACTCTGATCATTTGCTGTCATTACATCTCTCCTTTTACTGTGCAACTCCAAATCCTATTCTTCCTCCTGACCATGACTTCCAATCACTCCCCTCCTCAGTTTTTCCCAGGTCATCACTTCTATACTGGCTATACTCTCTTCCCTTTCTCATTCTGACCATTGTACACTGTAAACTGCCCTTTTCTTTTGAATTTCTTGTCCTTTTATCCTACTGAAGATCTTGCCTGCTTAACCTCAGACTTGGATTACTTCCACTGGTTGCTGCCTTCTCTCCCATTCATGGGCTGGTGAACGGAAGCCAGAGAAAATCATGAAACCATGATGGATGGGTCCTCTATAATTTATGTTACATAATCTCAACTGGGTGTCACTGTAGCAAGACAATCCTCTTACACCCCCCAATCAATTTACTATATCACTCACCAAAGCAGCTTTTCCAAGTCTTTTCATCCCTCCCCAAACTTCCTTGGCTCTTCCTCTCCTCATCCTCTCAGTTGAGAACACTACCTCATATTTCAGTGAAAAAATTGAGGTCATTGGCAACTCACCATTTAGATGTCTTCTGCTAATATCTCCTCCTTCACCCTATCTCACATGAAGCTGTGGTCCTTCTCCTTGCCAAGGCAAAATTCTCCACATTTACAAGTGATGTCATTCCATCCCATCTTCTCCAGCAGAATGGTCCCACCAACAGTACTACTCTCACTAATTTTCGATTGGTCCCTCTCTACTGGTTGCTTCTCCTACTGCCTACAAACAGGGCCACATCTCCTCATTCTCAAAAAAATCCTCACTTGAACCATCAGTCCCTGGTAGTTATCATCCCATATTCTCTCCTTTTTTTTGTGGCTGAACTACTTGAGAAGGTTGTTTACAATAGGTGTTTCCACTTCCTTTCTTCTTACTATCTTCTGAAGTGTTTGCAGTCTGGCTTCCAACCTCATCATTCAATTGAAACTTTTTTTACCCTTCTCTCAATCTTCATCCTTCTTGACTTCTTCAGCCACTGACACTATCAATCAACCTTTCTTCTCCTTGATATTCTCTTCTTTCTAGGTTGCTTTGACCTTACTCTCTCCAAGTTTTCTTCTTACTTGTCTGATAGCTTCTTCTTAGTTTCCTTAGATCTTCATCCAGTCACGCCCACCAAGGTGGGGATCCCCCAAGGCTCTGTTCTGGATCTTCTTCTCCTCTCCCTCTGTACTATTTTGCTTGGTGATCTTAATAGCTCCCCTGGATTAAATTATCATATCTTTTTCCCCAAATGTACCCCTCTTCCCTAACTTCCCTATTACTTGTGAAGGTACCACCATCATCCAGGTTCACAACCTAACATGTTGACTCTTCATTCTCACTCACCCCCCACATCCACAATCAGTTACCAAGGCCTATCCATTCTATCTTCAAAACATCTCTCATATATATCCTGTTCTATTCTCTGACACTATCACCATTCTGATATAGGCCTTCATCATCTCATGCCTGGGCTACTGCAACAGCCTGCTGATTGGTCACCCTATCTCAAGTCTATCCCCACTCCAACAATCTATCTGCCACTCAGCTGTCAAACTGATAATCTTTCTAAAGTACAAGTCTGGCCACATCACCTTCTCCACCCCTATTTAATAAACTCTTTCACTGAGTGCTTTCACTGGCTGTCCCATGTTTGGAGCTTTCTTCCTCTTCAACTCCAACTCCTAGGTTCCCTGGCTTCTTCCAGAAGACTTTCCCAGTTCTCCTTAATCTTAGTGCCTTCCTTATGAGAAAATTGCTAACTTATCCTGTATATGTCTAGTTTATACAGAGTTGTTTGTTCGTTGTCTTCCTCATTAGACTATGAGCTTCTTGGGAGCAGGAACTGTTTTTTACCTTTCTTTGTATCTCCAGAATTTAGCACACTGCTTGGCACACAGTAAGCATGTAAACAAATCCTAGTAAGCATTTTTCATGGTTACAACCTCTAGTAACCTGAAGCAAATCACTTAACTTCCTCTGGGTCTCAGTTTCCTCATCTGTAAAATGAAAGAATGGCAACTGATAGCCAAGGTTCCTTCGAGCTCTAGATCTACGATCCTATGATCTTTTGATGATAACCTCCCAGGGGAAAAAAAAAATCCCTTTTTTTTTTTTTTTTGCCTAGTACTATGCTGATAAGGGCAATGTTAAGTCAAGGCAGGATCTTAAACATTTTTTACGTCCTATTTTCCAGATGATATTTTCAACCACCTTATTTTCCCTTTCAAAACTCATTTTCTAATGTAAAAAAGCAAACAGGAAAAGTAAATTATAGATTATAAGGATGATAGTAGATAAGGAAAATATGAACATGAAATGAAAGATTTGTACCTAATTTAAACAGCAAATATTAAATCTGAATTCAATTAAATGTGACTGGAGTAAAGGAATAGATGTCAAACAGTTATATTATATTTGTAATACTGTATTCAATTTTTATTTAAGAACAAAAACAAACCCTGTATTCCCTTTGGAACCTCCCTTCTTTCTCCATCTTTGCTTCACTAAATCATTCATAATTTACATTATCATTTCAGTTCGACTCTCCTAGTCCTAATATCTTTTGCCCCAATTCAATAAAAATGGAGTACTCAGAATAAAGGGGAAGTAAATTAAGGCAATTTCAAGAGATCTAAAATCTCATCCATTCAAGAATGCAACCTACACCTTCTCATCTTGTGGACTTCTTGTCCATGTGTTTCTGTAAATCCCGCATAGAGAATCTCTCCAATGCTTTCCTCTGGGTCTAAGAACTAATCGAGCTATCATCAGGAGGTTGGCCTCTAGATAAAGAAAAATTTTGATTGGCTACAAGGTATAATTAAAAACCATAGAGGACCTCAGTTCACATACCATCTCTGAGGTTTTGTACACGTGTGAATTTGGGCAATTTATTTAACTTCTCTGGGCTTCCGTTCCCTCTTCTGTAAAAAGAGGGGGTTGGAGTATATGATCTGTTAGGTTCTTTCCAGTTCTAAGTCTTGTGATCCATGAAACATAAAAATACCAGAGGACTTCTCAGTCCTGTAGTTCTACAGAGAGGGTGGGAAGAAGGTGCTAAGAATTACAGAACCAATCAATGCTAGTTAGCAAAACAAAACAAAACAAAAAAGAAAAAGAGAGAGAGAGAACTTACTTGTGGAATCTATCACCAGTCTGTCATCAAGGCAGGAGTTGGACAAGCCAGTCACAACCTCTAACAACACCAGAAACTAAGACAGAGCAAAGTAACTATCGGATTGGATTCCTATGCCTTCTAAGTGTCAAACATTACACAACAAACTAAAAGCACCTCAATAATTGGAGAAGGTGCCATTCCAGTATTCAGACTAACCTATAATTCTATAAAACAACACACCGGTTCCAGAACAGGTACCCCACAGACTAATTTACCAAATTTTGCACTTTTGAACACCATCCTTTTTCCTGTGGTGACCAAAATCCAAATCCCAAAGTGTAACGATCTACCTAAACAGGTGGCTAATCAAATAGATCAATTCATTCAAGATGCACAACTGAAAGAGAACATTGTTGGCCGGCTTTAGAGACGTGGAGAAACTGATAAAAGTTTATGAATAGCGAAAGGCTCTGCACATGGATGAAGAATAAGGGAAGAGTACCAAAAATGGGGGGGGGGGGAGTGTAGATTCATTCTCGTTGAAGAGCCCGGCGGAACAGGATTCACTCCCCCGCCATGCCCCGCTCAGGCTGGGCAGGGTGGGTCCTCGACTGGCTCCCCAAGCCCCGGGAGCCAGGAGCCCGAGAGCAAAACTAGAGGTAAACTTAAAAACTCCACATCAGGGAAATCCGGAGAAGCCGCTCGCACCCGCGGTGCAGGACCGGGGAGCGCCGCTGTCGGTGGACAGCCGCCCCTTCTTGCGCCCCGTCTCTCGCCGCAGCTTCGGCGCTTCTCCCGGCCGAGCCTCGCCCGGCCCCGACGGCGCTGACGGTCCGGGGAGGGGTCCCTCGGACGCCCCCGGCCCCAGGCCTGGGGCGCCCTCCGCGCAGCCGCCCGCCGCCCCCCGCGTCTCCCCCGCGACAGCGCCGCTCCGGGCAGGAGGGGACGGTCCCCGTGGCTGCCGTTAACGTCCCCAACGTCGCGGAGGCCCAGGCCCCGCCGGGGGATGCGCCCCCCGCTCCCCCGGCCTCCCCGTACCGTAGGTCTCGGACATGGCCGTCTGCGACATCTTGGGAAGCGGGCGCCGCCTCTTCCCCCGGTCTCCGGCTGCAGCTCGGGGGGCCGGGGGCGGGGGTGAAGGAGAGGGGAGGAGCAGGGGTCAGTCAGCTAGAGCAAGGTCTGACCGGGGCTGGGGAGCCCGAGGAACTGGTGGGGTGGAGTGGGGTGGGCGGGGAAGGAGGGGCGCGGCCGGGTCCCCACGGCAACCGCCAGCCACCCCAGAGCCGCTCCTGCTCAGGACCAGACCGCGGGGTTCCGCGCAGGCGCACACTGCCCACCCACCTACCTCTCCGCCCTCCCTCCCCTGGAGAGCGCGGGGAGGGGAGGGAACTAGCTGGGGCGGGGAGGAGGAGGGGAGGGGTGGAGGGAAGGTAGTACTCGGAGACGGTGAACTGGGGGAACCCGACCTCCCACCCTCTCTAGCGCCTGCGCACCAGGGGCGGGAGAGCCAGGGGGCGGAGCGCGAAAGTCCTGGATCACCAAAACAAAGAGCACGTGCGCGGAACTCCATCCGGGGCCGACCGTCGGCGGGAGACCCCGGGAAAGGGAGGGAGGGGCGGCGGATTGCACACGCCCCGGACGGAAGCTCCAAGTGTGGGAGGTTAGAGGTGGGGTCCTAAGAGGGCGTGACCCATCCTTAGCTGGGTTACTGACAGGGGAGAATAACCTGCTAGGAAGGCTTACTAGGCTCGTGTTGGAAGAAGTGCTCAGGTGAGGAGGAGGCTTCTACTAAAAAGAGATTTACCCAAGGTGAGGGCTGGTACCCTGCCTTGGTATCCCGTATATTTTGCATTGACTGGGGCACTCAAAAAAATATTTGCACGTTCTGGCCTTTACTATGCTGCTCTGAAGCCGTGCAGCCGTACTTGAGTTGTAGCAGAAAGATACATGCACGTATTTATTGTCTACAGTGTGCCAGGGACCGTGCGGTGCATTGGGGATAAAAAGATAACAGTGAAAATAGTCCATATCAGGGATCTTATGGGGGGAAGGGGAGGGGAGAAGCAACATGTTCGTATATAGTTATATTAAAATATATAGATGCAAAATTATTTTGGTGGAGAAGGATCTAGCAGATGGGCAGGGGGATCCAGAAAAACCTCTTGTAGAAGGTGGTACTTAGAAACTGAGTCATGAAAGAAGCTAGAGATTCCAAAAGGTAGAAGTGAGGAGGGAGTACATTCCAGCAAGTGAAGAAGTAGGGTGACGTGTAGTTTACAAAGACTATCCAGTTTGCCTCTTAGAATGACTTAGAGGCCACAATGTAAGTAAGTAAATAAAGTAAAGTAAGGCTAGAAAGTTAGGTTGGGGCCAAGTTGTGAAGGGCTTTCAAGGCCTTTTAGGGACTCATTTGAGTTTATTGGTGTAATATACGTTCCCATGTAGGTGGCCTAAATGCAGAGATACTCATAGGTATGAATAGATAAGATGCGTGGGCTAGCCCTCCTCTGCAGAAGGCCTTTCCTGCATCATCCCAAAGCTAGCTGGAGAAAGGGGCAGGCAAGGTCTGAGACAGCTGGTCAATTTCTCCTCCAGTCTCCAAGAGAGGTATCAGACCAGAATCAGCTTTATCTGCTGCTGTCTCAAATATCAGGTATATGAATCTGGGTTTAAAAGGAAAGCTGACTTCCTGGTTGCTCTTGAGGGAGACTGTAGCTCTTAGCTTATATTCACCAGCTTCTCACCAAATACTCATTGCACAAAAGACCATCATAAGTAGCAAATGGTGAGTAAATCCATTTATCCAAGTAAACAGCAAATAGAAATTAGAGAAGTTATATATATTAAAATATGGCAAAGAATACACAAGAGTGAAAAAGTTCTTCAGCTGGGAAGCTCAACTTCGACTAGGAAAGCAAGAACAATCTCACCCAGAAAAGTGCATTTTATTAATCCCTAGAATTTCAAGCAAGTCCAGAGAAATTCGTGGGGCTGGCTTCCCATGTATGTCTGCTAGTCCAAAGACTTTATCCTTCTCCTCCATGGAGTGTCTTCTGTTCAAGTATCTCTTCCAAAAGTGACCGGAACCAATTCAGAAATTCTCTTTCACTGATCTGAAGCATCCTGCTCAACTTTATCTCAATTAATTAAGAGCCTCATCAACTTGTACATACTCAGTAGCACACATAACACCCCAGGCTTGGGTGACTGGAAGGATGGTGGTGCCTTTGATAGATATAGGAAAGTTAGAAGGAGGAATAAGTTTAGAGGGAAAGATAGTAAGTTCTGTTTTGGACATGATGACTGGTAATGTGGGACCACCACCTCTCTCAGGAGAGAGATTAGGGCTGGCTATAGATATAGGAGTCATCTGTATAGATAAGATAATTAAATCCTTGGAATTCTATTGTAAGAAATCAAACTGATAACAAGAATTATTCCCACAAAACATTTGACGATGTTTTCTTTGTCATCAACACCCACTATAAGAAGATACTTGTTTAGTATTTACCGTAACAGCAAGATGAAGCAGGTTCATTCTGCCTTCTCAAAGTATTTACAATTTAAATCTGGGCAAATATAAATTGATACGTAAATATGAGATGTGTCTAAAATCAAAAAGTAAGAGTTGAGTTCCTGTATTTTTCAACATAGAACAGACATTTACTGGTTCCATATATACGTATGTATGTATACACGCACATGTATCTTTCTAGCAATCCTGCGGCTAAAGATCACCAGGTTATCGGGTGACGGAACAAGGATCTGGATCCGAGTCATAAGGTCATAGGGTCACAGGTCTGGAGCAGGAAGGGATCTCAGAGGCCACCTAGCCCAAGCTGCCTCATCTCCCAGATACGGGAGGATGGAGAGGCTTTGTGATTGGCCTAAGGTCGCGCAGGCGGGTCCATCCAGACTCTAAACCCACTTCTCTTTTCCACTGTTCCTTCTTTACAATTACTGGTGGACAGCTGGCGTTGTTAGATTGCTTTCAATTTCCTATTTAGTTCTGTGATTCCTTTCCCTCTCAAGTGGTTGATTATTTCACACATCAGATTTTAATCAGCCTTCTAAAGCTTTTACAGGATGGTATGTGATTACTTTGCTACTTAGGTGTGTGATTAAAACCCAGTATCTCTAAAAATAAAATCTTACTTCCCTGAATTTTGTAGTACCTTCTGGAGTCTGTAGCAATGACACCAAACAGATGACACTTTTAACAACATTTTTTTAGTTAATATTTATGTGTTTGCTATCTCTGAGCTTACCCATCTGGTGAAAGGGTCCATGATACCAAAAAAGATTAAGAATCCATCTGGTACACCCTAATCTTCCTTTATCCTTTCTTTGTCCTCTTGCATTTATCTGTTTTTCCTCCCTTTTATCCCAGCTTGCTCCATCTAGTTGTCAGGAATCCCTCCTTAAATCCTCCTACCACAGCAGCCTATTCTTCTCCAAGCCCCTTCTGCCACTCCCTTATTAAAGTTTCACAAGCTCCTTTCTTTCTGGATAAGGGAATGAAGATAAGGAGGGAGCAAAAACCTGGGAAAAACAAGTGGCAGAAATCTTGCTCTCAAATAAACTTTTAAAGATAAATTCAGTTTGGGAGAGGAGGGAGGAAGAAGAGGGCAGGCCTGGGTGGGGGAGAGTTCACTTGGGGTACATATGGAAACTGTCATCTACTAGCTTTTTTTGGTCAGTTGTTTCAGTTGTGTCTGACTCTTCATGACCCCATTTGGGGTTTTCTTGGCAAAGATACTGGAGTGGTTTGCCATTTCCTTCTCCAGCTCATTTGACAGATGAGGAAACTGAGGCAAACAAAGTTAAGTGACTTGCCCAGGTAGTAAGTGTTTGAGGATAGATTTGAACTCAGGTCTTCCTGACTCCAGGCTCAGCACTCTATCCACTGTGTCACCTAGCTGCCCACTATCTAGTCTTTCAATCCATGTTTAGTTAATTATCATTATTTTGTAGCTTTCTCCATATTGCTCCAGTATATTCAATATTGGTACATTTTTCTGTCCTTTGGAGAGAAGGGAATGAGCATTCATATGTACCTACTAAGTGCCAGGCTGTACTAAGTGCTTTATAAGTATTATTTCATTTGATCCTCACAACAACTCTTTGAGGTAGGTGTTATTATTTCTGTCTACAGTGGAGGAAACTAAAGCAGACAGAGGTTAAATGACTTACTCAGAGTCACACAGCTAGTAAGTATTTGAGACTGAATTTGAATTCAGGTCTTCCTAACTCCAGGCCCAGTGCTAGCATCCACTGAACTATCGTGTTGGCTCTTTGCAGTCCTCTTCTTAAGTCACAAGACTTAAATCAGGCAAACTCTCCCAGGGCCTTACATCCTGCATGTATTGCTTTTATGTTTAGCATCAAAAAGTTGTTAGGGAAATAGATTCTGGGATCTCCTGGTCACAATGAAATGCAAACCACTTAGCAGGCTACAAATAATTTAATAGGAAGTCAGATTTATCTATGTCGTTCTTGTAACTAAAGTAGTTTTAAAACTCCTGACAAACTTGTTTTGTTTGTAAGAATAATATTTACATAGTGCTTTCCAGTTTCCAAAGTTCATATTTACACAGTGCTTCATGGTCTTCCCAACAGCCCCATTGTGAAGGAGGTAGTGCAGATATTACTATCAAACATTTTATAGAAAAAGAAACTGAGTTTCAGATAGGTTAGGTGATGTGTCCATTGTCACAGAGATATTAAGTGTAGGAGCTGGGATTCAAACCCAGACTTAGTGATTCCTACTCTAACACTGTTTCCATTTTACCACATTGCCTCAATACAAACCATCCCTTTATCCCACTATTTCCTCCTCACCTCCACATCCCTCCATTTTTTTTGGGAGGGTGGAAGGGGGTGGAAGGGGAAGAAAAGTAGTTCTTTGTCTCTTTTGCCTCTCTTTCCCTGTGGGCCTTGCTTGATCCAGCTGGGGTTAGGGAACTCTGCTTGCCACTTCTTCCATTTGTGGAAAGATTAATGAATACAATATGGAAGCCCTTAGCAATGAAATTAAATCCAGAAGTTCTGTGCCTCGTGTAGAACTCATATACCGAATTTAGCTCTTGGTGAACTGTATTTTATTGATTCACTATTTTGATACTGCTGTACCAAAATATCTAAATGTAGAAAAGCTCTTACCATAAATGATAAGTATATAGCATGTTATAGTGGATGCTAAGAGAGAAGAAAAATGGTCAGGTATGTTTTCCCAAGGTCCAAAAAGGAGAGATGTATCTTACACGATAGAAGGGTTTTGGAGAAGTAGTTTGAGGTAAGAGGATCTGGAACAAAAGTGAAAAAAGAAGCTTGAGAAATCTGGCCACCGAGCCATCAATGAGAAAGTGTTTGTTGGAGTGATTGTTTATATGGCACCATCAACGAGTTAAAAATAAACCCTATTGTAAGTCTATCAAGGAAAACAGTAGCAACAATTGTAGGTAGTGCTCCAGTATCAAATACCAATCTTTGTAGTTTAGTTACAATGTCTAGAAGAGAGTTTCTTTCTCATATCAGTATCGGTTCGTCTAACAGTAACCACATGTACTTGATGTAATAATATTCTATATTAAATTAGACCTAGCATTAGGATGCATTTTTAGATAGGTGACACAGTAATTGCCCATCTTCTTTTTAAATTTGAAACTCACCAGTAATCTCCTTTCCATTTAGTTCTAATAAGCACTGCCTCTCTGTCTCTGCACTTAGTAGCATTTATATTCAAGAATTATTTTATCTGACATTTTCCTTTTATCCTGTTTTTAATATACTTGTATTTTCTGGTTCCACTTTCTTTTTATGGTATTTGAAAAATAAGACTATCTAGCTAGAGATAATAAAAATAAATATCCCTTTAAACTTTTTGCTTTTGCTCCTAAAAGGACAATATCAGAATTTTTTTTAATTCTCTTATTCTTTTTCTTACTATATTTTAAGTGCAAAATGTAATAACCTGTTTTTAGCTTGGTTTCTTTTTTGAAATATGGTTTGTAAAGAAATCGTTCAATTTTCCTTGGACATTGACCTAAACTCCCTCATGCTTGCCTACCAACCTCCTTTCTCATATGTTGATTTCAAGCTCATTTGACAGAGGTGTGTTGTCACTACATACTGATCCTCCCGGGTGGAAATTTCCCCTTGCAAGATTGCCCTGATAAGTCCTTCATTCCTGGCCTTACTTATGGCTTGTAGTCCCTCTCCTACACCTCCCAGTGTCTAGAATAGAAGCAGAATAGGGCTGAAAAGGGACCTTAGAAATCATCTAGGCTATTTCCTCCATTTTACAGAAGCCCAAAGAGATTAAGGAGACGTTATCAAATCATCCATCCCTGCCAAACAAAATACTTTATATAGTAATAATCTTCTGTGCCTGAGTCCACCAAAACATAGCACCAAATGATAATAACAGTAATGCTACAATAATGTCTTCTATCTGTATGATCTAGGCTGGTGACCTTTCAGAAATGGGATATAAAAATGCTGCTACCTCTTCTGGCATATTGCATGTGTAACCTTATGCTATATATAGGGTTTGATACCATCCAGATTAATAGTGGAAATATGATGTGGTATGAAGAAGCCTAAAGTGATTCTATACAGTTGTATAGGCTGCAGGGTAGGAGAGTAGGGGTTCATGTCTTAGGAAGATTACCCTACTTAAAATGGCCTTCCCCCCCCACTTATTTCTCAGATTAATCATGTGAGTTAAGAATTGCCCATTTATGAAAATACTAGCCCAACAGAAAGAATCCCAGACAAGTAGGACAGCTTTAAAGTTACACATTGAATTTATTATATACTGTATTTAAAAAGAAAGGCAAGCTGTACCTAATAAAGACCCACGGGTCCCTATATAATCCTTTTTATTCTGTTTAATTGTATATAGAGAAAGGCCCATTTTCTTTGTTATTTGTTAAGTTCAAAATTAAATAAATAAAGATGCTGTCATAAAGACCAGGAATGTTAAGCTTACTAGTCATCTCCTCCTTACTGTGAATTTAGGTGAGATGAGGAATTTGATTTGGGGTAGTCATTAATTTGGAGCATGTAGCATGACTTGAGAGGGCAGGATTGCGGAATTTCAAGGGCACGGCAGTGCCCCAGTAGAGGGTTTTAGATTGCACAGGGAACATTAGAGCTTGAAAGGATGAGGTGGAGAGTTTGGGGAAAGGGGACAGAAGAAGTGTAGAAGTATGAAGAAAGGTAGGGCTTAGACCCTTGGCAGCCACTGAAAAACCATGCTATATACTGCAATTTGCATGATATCTATTATTGCATTTCAATTTAAATTAATACAATTCAATTCAGCAAACATGTCTTAAGAAATGATATATTCTCTGTCACCAAAGATCTTACTAATATTCTGGTGGAAGATGATGCATGAACATAATTATGATTCAAGTAGGAAGATTAAACATGTACATAATTATTATTTAAGTGAGAATGAGATCAGTAGTTGAGAGATCACCCATCTCATGAGAGATGTGGTAGGGTTCAGGGAAGGTCTCATGGAAGAGATAGCTCCTGAACTGGGCCTTGAAAGAAAAGAAGGATTTCAGTTGGCAAGAGATAGAGGGGAAGTCCATTCCAAACATGAAGGACCACATGTAAGACTTCACAGAAGTAGGAGAGTACAGAATGAGATCAGTGAACATTGAATGGATCACTTTTCCTGGAACAAAATATATGTAAGGAGAAGTAGTGTAAAACAGTACTGAAAGGTAAATGTGTGAGGCCTCAAAAGACAAGATAAAAAATTTATATTTATTCAGTTTTTTTTTTAACAGGAAAGTGATGTGATCAGATTTATATATTAGGAAGATTATTTTGGCATTAATATAAAGGATGGATCATAAAATGGTGAGAGGAGAGAGTGAAGACAGGGGAACACTGTGGTAGTAGCAAAGACATTTGAAAGGAGGGAGAAGCAGGAGATTTTTTGAAGGTAGATTTGAAAGAATTGGGCAACTGGTTGAATCTGGTGAGTAAGAGAAAGAGAAGAGTTATAGATGACAAAAAGTCAGGCTGCAGTGACTAGGAGGATGGCAGTGTCATCAACAGAAATAGGGAAGTCAGAAGGAGGTGCTGATTTTTCCCCTCTTTGGTTTAGGGCAGGATGACAAGTTCAGATTTGTATAAGTTGAATTTGAGGTGTCAGGCACTTGAGATAGAGTTTAAGGAGAGATCAGAGTTAGAGATACAGATTTTGGAGTTACCTACATCAAGATGATAATTGAAGCCGTGGGAGTGTATGAGATTTTCAAAAGAAGGAGGATAGAGGAAAAGAAAAAGGCCTGTGCAATGTCCGGAAGTAAGGGCCTGGAAGCAGAAGAGGAGCCAGTGAAAGAACTTAGTAAGAGTAGAAAGTGGGTAGAAGAAGAATAGTAATGGGCGTGTTGTAGATGAAAGAGCTAAAACTGGCTCAGACCACACTTTGCTCTCTGTTATCTGTATGACCATGGGCAAATCCCTTTAACCTTTGGTCCCAGTTTCCTCATCTGTGAAATAGGTAATCTCTAAACCCTAAGTCCTGTGATCCTGCTCTGTGGAAGCTAAGGGAGGAGCCAGGAAGGGGTTCCTGACACCATCAAACTAAAGAAAAGTCGGGGAGGATGAGGAATGTCAAGTAGCCATTGGCTTTGAAGATTAGGAGGTCATTGGTGAGCTTGAAGAAAGGAGTTTCGACAGAGATCAGAAGCCAGATTGCAGTGGGCTAAGGAACAAGTGGGTGGTGAGGAAGTAGGGGCGGTGAGGTTTGGTTACTACATTTTTTTAGAAATTTAGCAGTAAAGGAGAAGAAAGAAACTTTCCAAAATAGTTTCACAGACACCCTCCATTCTTTTAATTGCAACCGTCTGATCTCAGATACTGTAAGATATCACCCTGTCCCTCAGCAGGTTTTAGTTTGGGCTGACAGATATGCAGGCAGATCACTTATGCCCTCTCAGCCTCAGTTTTCCCATCTGTATAATTGAGATACTCATACCTATAGTACTTGCCTCACTGGCCTGCTCTAAGGAGCAAATGAGTAAATGCATATAAAGTGTTTTGCAAACTTTAAAATACCATATAAATCTCAGTGGTTATTATTGCTAAAGCCCTCTCTATCAATATCTACTTTTCATTTTAGGGAAGGATAGAGCTCTGCAGTTTCATTCTGTGGGGTTTCCTTCTCTCTCTTCTTCCAGCCTGCCAGGCACTGCTAAAATTTAAAGTGGTATTCATTCTGCCTCAAGGCAGGCAAAGTGACTAATTTAAAAAATAGAAAATAAACAAACAAACAAACCCTTCTCAATATTATTTGGAGTGCTGCCTTTCTAAACTTCAAGATCTTGATTCACAGCTGCCTTGGGAGGAACTTAGACTTGTAGTTCCAGGTTTAAGGAAGCCTAGTTTCACATAGGTTATTATTCTCTGATCAGGTGGTGCCCTCTTGAGGACAATATTGATATCTGAGATCATAAGAATCAGTGGATTATTACAATGGGTTCCAAGAAAGTTTCCCCCAGAACTTATTTATGAATTTGTGATTTATGGATCATAAATTTAGAGCTGGAAGGAATGCAGCTGCACATCGATGGAACCCTGCCAACCTTGGTCCCCTCCTTTACCCACTGTGCTTCAACTGGAATCCAAGAGAAGGAGCTGGCTACATCTCATCCACCTTGCCCTCTGACTGGGTCTTCTAAAAGTGATGTGTTGACATAACTTAATGGCACATTGGGTAGTAGAGTCTATATAATAAAACTTTAACCAAAAAGCAAATCTTTCCGGAATAGGTTTATTATTGCTATGGTGACCATATTTCACAAAGTGAAAATCTGGGCTTGTGGTCAGACAAAGGATATTCTTTGACAAAACCTCATTAAAAGTATGTTTTATGTTTTTGAAATGAGAACTGTACTGTAAAATCTGGAATGAGAGGTACATGTAACAGTTTTACACATCCAAAACAATGCTATTGAGAGCTAATTTTTGTAGAACTTTTAAAATACTGGTTGTAGACACCAGTTTTCAAGACTGGTTATCCTTTTATTTGAGGGGCATATCTTTCTTAGATGGAATTCAGTGACTGAGTACAAAACCATATGTCTTCTTCTGGCTAAGGCTGGCTTCAGTCTACTTGGCATGTATCCTGTCTGTACCTATTAATGCACATGTTATCTCCTCCATTCGAATATAAACTCCTTGAAGGCCGGGCCTGTTTTTGCTTTTATTTGTATCCCTTATATTAAGTACAATGCCTGGCGTGTGGTAACTGTTTAATAAATGCTTGTTGATGAATTGGTTGCAGGGAGAGACAACTCATGGCATTGTTATTAAAATTCAATTATATATTTACCTATTTTAAAAATAATTTGTATGATACTAGGTTACTTTGCTTGGCTAGATCCCCTCCTCACTCCTTCCCCCCCCACCCCATTATCATCATCATCAACCATCATCCTGGGCCAGACTTTGTTGAAACAACATGACATGGTGGATAGAGAGAGTACAGCCCTTGGAGCTGCTAATATTTGGCTTTTAGGAGGACTGTGAGACTGGGCAAATCACTTAAGCTCTTTGAGGCCCAATTTCCTCATTTATAGAATGAGGATGATATTACTTATAGTACCAAACTCACAGTGTTGTTGTAAGAAGCAAATGAAATAGCAGAGATACCATACTTTGTAAACTTTGAAGCAATTCCTCAGCTCAAGATGGGCCTTTAAGTCTTTGTACTTTGGAGGGGGCACAGTAATGGTGTTTCTCATTTTCCTAGACTGTTGTACTTTATCTCAGCCTTGGGATCTTTACTGAACATCCATCTGTCCATCCATCCATTCATCCATCCATCCATCCATCCATTACTTCCTCCCAGTCTCTAATTCCTCACTTCTACCCTCTCTTTACCCTTTCTGCTTCCTTTTTTTCTCTTTCTAAAAATATTTTATTGATTTTTTTTCATATACCACAACTCCTTACTTTCTGAGTAGTAGAACTGTAGGTTTTTCTCCTCCCATCCAACTTTCTCTAGGTCAAATCAGTAAGCATTTGTTAAGTATCTAATAAGTGCAGTGCTGAGGACACAAAGGGAGACAAATAATTCCTGCCTTCAAGGAACTTACAGTCTAATGAGGGAGACAACATGCAGATAACTATGTATAAACATATTGGAGGTAGTCTCTGAGGAAAGGGACTAAGATAAAGGAGGCCTGGGAAAGATTTCTTGCCAGAAGTGAAACTTTAGCTGAGACTTGAAGGAAGCCAGGGAAACAAAGAGGCAAAGATGAGGAGAGAGAGACCTCTAGGCATCCATGGGTGAAAGTGCTTAGAGTCCAGAGAGGGAGTGTTGTGTGCAGGAAACAATCAGGAAGTCAATGTCACTGGATTGTAGAGGCTGTGGAAGAGAGTAAGGTGTAAGAAACTGGAAAGGTAGAAAGGGGCCAAGTCAAATAGAAGATTTGATATGTGATTCAGGAGGTAACAGAGAACCATTGGAATTGATTGAATGGGGGCAGTGATATGATCAGATGTGCATTTTAGGAAGATCAGTTTGGTGGCTAAGTGCAAGATGGACTAGAATAGGGAAAGACTTGAGGCAGGGAGGCTAGCCAGCCAGCTATTGAGATAGTCCAGGCATGAAGTGATGAGGGCCTGTACCAGGGTGATGACAATATCGGAGGAAAGAAGGTTTGTGGGTTCTGTGGAGGTTCCCAGAAGCAGTGACAGGGAGCTTAAAACATCACTCCCAGCTTTGGTGGCAGGGCAGGGAACAGATAAGGTTTCATTGGAGTGGTCACATTTTAGCTGGACCTTGAAGAAGAGCAAGATTTCAAAAGGAAGAGCTAAGCCACAATTAGGGCATTCTAAGAGTAGGCAAATTCCCTGGACAAAGACACAAATATTAACAATCATGAGATATATTTGGGGAATGATGTTTAGTTAGTTTTGTTTGAAGCCTATGAGATAAAGTTGGAAAGACAGATTTTTCCTACTTGTTCTCTTCTATACCTTTTCCCACTCTATCTACTATAGTGACTGGCACACAGTAAGCACTTAATAAATGCTTTGGACTGAAATTCATTACAATAGTAATTGTAAGTTCATTACAAACATTTCTGCAATGTGAGGGAATTTCAGGGTGTTGAACTAGATATGGTGGAAATAAGTCACAAGTAAAGCCTCATCTTATTTAACTAACTTGGTTCATGTTTGAAATAGTAAACAATACTCTTTTTGCACTCCTTGTGTCACTGTGGGCCCCTTTACCAGGCCCTAATTCCTGGGGTTACAGCCTTTTTGTGCATTAAGAAGGCAGTGTAGTGCAGTGAAAAGTAGGGCTGTCCCTAGGGTGTTCAAAAACCCTGGCAAAAAATTTTTTCAGAGACCTTGCCTATATAAATAATTTGATTAAAAATATATTACAAAATTCGTGAGCCCATGTGAGATATACTGATTTATCATTACACTGTTATGTCAATTAAAGTAATTATAAGAAATAAAGAATTAGATTTTAAAAGTATTTTCAAAAATACTTCTTATAAAGTATTTGTAATTCCAGGGGCAGCTAGGTGACACAGTGGATAGAGTGCTGGTCATGGAGTCAGGAGGACCTGAGTTCTACTTTGAACTCAGAGACTAGCTGTGTGACCTTGGGCAAGTCACTTAACCCTGTTTGCCTCAGTTTCCTCATCTGTAAAATGAGCTGGAGAAGGAAATGGCAAGCCCTTTCAGTACCTTTGCCAAGAAAGCCCCCAAAAGAGTCAGATGTGACTGAACAACAGCATTCACAATTTTCACATATTTGAGTAATTTCACTAAATGAGTTACAGGATAGTTTTAAATGCCTGAATATAAAGGCATATTTTATTAATATTAATGCTCTACTTTTGATAATCTACAACAATGAACTAAGCAAATTCAGTCTGCTTCAGAACTCTCATCTAAAGCATATTCATATATCATTTGTATTCATATTAGGTACTTTATCATCTCAGTAATATGTATTAACACAGCAAAAGGCGTACCAGAAGAGCAGACAGGAAAATCCATAAAGCAAATCAACATTATAAGGTCTAGGTCCCATTACCATGCAACCAACGATCAGTATGTTTGATAGGGTTTTCATATGAATTTTCATGAATGTGTCCTCTGAAAGCATCATTGCACTAACTTTTTTGTTTTTATTTTATTTTATTTTTTTACTTTTTTGAGAAAAGTGTGAGGTTTTGGCTTTTGCCAACACTGACATTCATATTTTTGATAACATTTTTTCAAGGTAATATAGTACAAAATATAAAATTGTGTCTTAAATAATGATGTAATATAGAATTGTAGCAAGTAGTGAAAACCACTTGTCAAGTAATTTTTTAGCATGGCCCTCTTTCCTTTGTTCAAATATGAGATCAAAATCACTCAATCTCTTGGTGTCCTTTGTACAATAGACACACACCTTTAAAAAACAAGAAAATTTTATGTTCTGAAACAAACTTTGTCAGGATGGCAGTACAAGATCTTGAAAAAGGGGATGATTTTGTAAAATACAGGACACATACAAAACCTTTTAACCTGTTAGTGGTCACTTGGGTAACTATTGTAATCCAGGTTTTTTTTTTTTTTATGTCGTGACTCTAAAGGAAATTTACAAAGATTTGGCATATGCTTCATGGTACCATTCTTGGACATTCTCTCCTACACAAGAATAATTGAATCAGTAGCAACTGATGCCAACTGATAAGTGCTCAAACTTGTGTGTAACTTCAGTTGTAATCCCCGAAGCCACTAAAGTTAAAATTCCATGTGACCCTTGAATATATTAAAGAATAAATCTCCCATCTAAACTCCTGGCTATTTGCTGCACTATTCAACACTATTTGTCAGGTATTTCAGGAAAATAGTTTACACTGTGACAGCTCACTTTGAAATTTGTGTGTGTGTGTGTGTGTGTGTGTGTGTGTGTGTGTGAGTGATGAGCAGGATGCTCCAAAGCCTACGGTTAGGGCGGGGGTCCTGCTTGCTTGGATCTGAGGGTAATACTGGTAGAAAGAATATTGAATTTAAAGACAGGGGATCCAGATCTGAATCCTAGCTCTGACATTTTTTGTCCTTATGATATTGGGCAAATCATTTAAACTCTCTGGGCTTTAGTAATTCATTGTTAAAAAGAGCGTTTGGGGAAGAAATTACCTGTCAGGGGAAAAGTTCATGACCAAAAAAGAGATAGAAAGGTTCACAGGAGGTAAAGTAGGCAATTTTGATGACATAAAATTAAAGAGTTTTGGCACAAACAAAATCAATAGAACTAAAATTAGAAGAAAAGCAGGAAATTGGGAGAAGGAATCTTTGCAGCAAGTTTCTCAGATAAAAGTCTTATTTCTAAAATGTGTAGGGAACTGATTCAAATTTATAAGAATAAGAGCCATTCCCCAACTGATAAATAGTCAAAGGATATGAATAGGTGGTTTTCAGAGGAAGAAATCCAAGCTATCAATAGCCATATTAAAAAAAAAAGGCTCTAACTCACTAATAATTAGAAAAATGCAAATTAAAACAACTCTGAGGTACCACCTCACACCTATCAGATTGACAAAGTTGACAAAAAAAGGAAATGACAAATACTGGAGG
The DNA here is from genome assembly GCF_900497805.2 of Vombatus ursinus. Taxonomy (NCBI): domain Eukaryota; kingdom Metazoa; phylum Chordata; class Mammalia; order Diprotodontia; family Vombatidae; genus Vombatus; species Vombatus ursinus. Next base: position 4,370,880 of record NW_020954576.1, read on the forward strand.
GATTAAGGGAAAACAGGTACTTTAATGCACTACTGGTAGAGCTTTGAACTGGTGTAGACATTCTGGAAAGCAATTTGAAACTATGTCCCCAAACCTATCAAACTGTGCATACCTTTGACCAGCAATACTAAAAGAGATCAGAGAAAAAGGGAAAGGACTCATGTATACAAAAATATAGCACCTCTTTTCATTGTGGCAAAGAACTGAAAACAGAGGGGATGCCCATCAGTTGAGGAATAACTGAACAAATTATGGTATATGAATATGATGGAATACTATTGTGCTGTAAGATGATGAAGGAGATGGTTTAAGAAAAACCTGGAAGACTTGTATGAACTGATACAGAGTTAAATTAACAGATCCAGGAGAACAATTCATACAATAACAATACTATTGTAAAGATAAACAACTTTGAAAGACATAGGAACTCTTATCAACACAATGACCAACTAAAACTCCAAATTCAAAGGACTGATCATGAAATATGCTATCTTCCTCTAGATAGAGAGCCGATGGACTCAGACTGCAGGCTGAGGTATGTTTTCTTCTTTTTTTTTTCCTTCCCTTTTCTTTCTCTTCTCTTTTTTCTTCTTTGTTTTTCCTTTTCCTTTGGACGTGGCTAATATAAGAATTTGTTTTGCTTGCCTATACATACTTGTAACTTATTTTGTTTTTCTCACCTCAATGGGTGGGAGGAGAGAGAGGTTAAGAGGTAGAGAATTTGGAACTGAAAATAAAATAAAATTGAATTAAAAAAATAAAAAGAGGGTTTTGGGTCAGATGACTTCTAAGATCCCCCTCAGCTTCATTTTATACCCACCCTCTAATCTTAGGTTAAGCCACTGCCCTTTATCCCTTCTTTTTTGTCACTGGAGGTCCTTTCCTGTTTGGGTTCCAGGTATGCCCCTTGCATTTTCTGGCATAAATGATGATGGCTTTGCAGATACCCCCTCCAAGGCAATAATAATGACTCCTATTAGTCTAGTGCTTCAAGGGCAAATTACTCCCTCCCCTCCTCCCTAACCCTGTGAGATAGGTGTTGTAAGATAGGTAGTCTTATTTTTCAGGTGAAGAAAATGAGGCCCAAGGATTTAAATTGACATGACAGAGGTTATGCAGCTAGTAAATTTCAGAAGTGGGACATAAATCCAGGTCTCTCCTGACAAAGAGATCAAAGTCCACTGTCAACTCTTACTACTATATCACATGACCTCACTTCTACTAGTATTTTTTTGGCTTCTTGCAGTAAATCCTATCTTCTTCCTATCTTCTCTTTCCAGCATTCAGTGTAAGCTCTCTTATATGTTGTGCCTATTCCTCTGTTAGTATCTGTTCAATTATTATAAAGGCTGTCCTTATTCTGTATGAATTCTGCCATCCAATTTCTCTTTTTTTCTGTCTCCGTACAGCTTTGTAATAAATATTTTCCAGCTTTTAACAACTATCATGGATGTCACTGACCACCTACCATCAGAAAGGACCTTTTCTTTCCACCTAGCCGTCATATCTTTTTTTTTTTTTAATAACATCTTCTATTTGGAGATACACAATAAACATATATGTTTTTTTTTTTTTTAAAAAAAAAGACAACCTCTTTTTAGCTTTAGGAATTCTCTAGTGACTTCTGCTGAAAACATTTAAAAATATTTAAGACTCTTCATTTACATTTCTCATAGAAATCAGCAGTTGCCCCAGTTTGCATATGCTATATACCAATGTTTGGTGGGATGGGGGGGAAGATCTTTTGTGATACATGGATAAAACACTTCATACTGATCCATTTCCATAATATGATGTCTCAGAGATCCACACAATGTGGTAGATAGTTTTTTAAAAACTATTATTGCCTGTAAAATAAATAAGTTTTAAAATTAGAAGATCTGTATAACCTATGCTTCCAAAAAACAAACAAACAGACAAACCCAAAACCAAAACTTTAAAATGCAAAGTTCCCTTGGAAACTAGAAAGGAATTTAAAACAGTTTGCTCCCCTCTTAATGAAGCAAAGACATTTATGAGAATGGTAATAAAATTGAACTGTTATTGGCAGATTTAATTAGATGGAAAAATTCCACAACCGCTAAAGCTAGCATTATGAAAACAAATGAGCCTAGAACTAACGAAGTCTTCTGGGAATGTCCAAGTTACCCATTTCAGACAGTAAAACCCATTAACTCATCAGAGAGATATGCAGGAATATTGAAAGCAAATCATGTGGACCCATACATAGTATGAGAAACTATTAAGCACCCCTAGCAGTAAAGAAGGGACTCCAGTCTTATTATATGACAAAACTCAAGGGCTAGGCAGATTTATTTCTTTCTCTTTTTCTTCTCTGTCTCATTCCCCCTTTCCATCTTTCTTTTGAACATTTTCTTTTTTTTAATTAACCAGAATTAATTTACTTTATTGTCCTTTTACTTCCACCTCCTCACTGAAAAGAACAAAACCCTTCAAAAAATATGTATAGTTAAGCAAAACATATTTCCACATTGGCCATGCCCAAAAATATATGTCTCATTCTGTATTCATCTTAAGTGCTAGGCAGATTTTCTATGGGACTCATTATTTTAAATATCATTTATATCAACCAAAACTTAGAGATGTAATGTCCTAATATCTAACTCCAGTTGTCTTCTTTGAGCCTTTTACTCAGCAGAACTTAGAAATTAAAACAAGCAGATGCCTATATATGCCACACAACCTTAAAAAAAAAAGGCCTAAAAAATCAGTTGGTAGGCCTATCATAAATTTAATGCTTTTTAAAAATAAATCCTTTTTAGTAGATTTTTACGGGAAAGATACTAAAATTAATTTGCTTGTTATCAGCATGCTGGCTTAATGTGTCAGATTTCACAGTCAAATATTAGAACAGATAGAACAACCTGGAATGAATCTATATGAGCTAAGAAGTTTTATTCTCATAGAGATGTGTTAGTCAATATAACAAAATAAAATCTTTGTTTAAAAACCTTGCCTTTTCCATTTTTAACAAAATTCATTCTGGTAGAGTTAAAGAGCTCTTTTTCTAAAAGAGCTTACGTGGTGATGATAGTCAGGTTGTGGGAGTGCTGACAGTGTTCAGTAACAGATGTTCAGGAACTGTATTTACCAAATTGGACCTCTGGGGAACATACAACTTGGTCTGGAAAAGTAGAGTTGATGAATAGGAAAGTAGCCTTCTAGGCCTGGTCTGCTCTGTATGAATATTGGGTTGTGATGTTTGGGTTGTGCAACTCCTCTGAAGTGTTTCCAGAATTAATTAATTCAGTGTTTCTGTTGGGCCAGAGGATGATAGTTTATCTTGATAATATCCTTATCTATTCTTAGGATCCTGCAAAACTTACAGAATTGGCCCAAGTCATCCTCTGGCTCCTACATGAGGACCAGCTTTTTGCCAAATTGGAGAAATGTTAATTTGAGAAGGAAGAGATGGAGCTCCTAGGGCATGTAGTAGGTGGTAGTAGGTCCTTATGGCTCCTTGCACAGTGGAGACCATACTGCAGTGGGAGACCCTCCTCTCTATGGAAGACCTGCCTTGTGTTTGCTAGGCTTCTAGGGCTATTATTTATACTTTATCCCTCAATTCTTTGTCGTGATGGTGTCTCTTACTGATAGGCTGAAGCCAAATCACTTCAGCTCCTGTGTGGATATACCTAGATCCAGAAGCACCAAGAACAGAGAATGCTGCAGCCAGAGAAACAGTAAGGCAGGAAATAGTACCAGAAGACTTTGAGGGTGATAAAGAGAGGAGTAAGAAGAGGTGAGAACGTGCTATGAATTGGTTTCTTATTGAGTCTTTCTCGTGGACAACAGCTGTGGGAAACTTATTTGAATTGGGACATTGGGAAGAATCGATTAATTTCCACACCATGCCAGCTATCTCAACAAAATATGAAAAAATATAGGAAATGCACCATAAACAAGTCAAGCCTTTTTCTTTTACCCCTGGGGTCCACTACAAATTCCTAAAGCACCTAAAGCCCTTCCTTACCTGGTGCCCACCTCCCTTCCCAGCTCTCTGATATACCATTGCCCTTTCCACACTCTGCATTGAGCCAGATTGGCCTTCTTGCTATTCTTCAAGCATTGCACTTGATCTCCCATCTCCATGCCTGGAATGCACTCCCTTTTCACCTTTCTCCCTTAGAAACCCTTGTTTCCCTTTGGCTCAAACACCATCTCCTATGTCAAGGGTGGGGAACCTGCAGCCTCAATGCCACATGGGGCCCTCTAGATCCTCAAGTGTGGCCCTTTGACTCAGTCCAAACTTCACAGAACAAATTCAGAATCTCCTTTGTTCTGTGAAGTTTGGATTGAGTCAAAGGGCCACACTTGAGGATCTAGAGGACCCCATGTGGCCTCAAGGCCACAGGTTCCCCACTCATACTATGCGATGCCCTTCCTGATCTGCCTGGCTGCTGCTGGTGCCTCTCGGTAATTATTTTGCAGCTCAGGATCACAGTTCCAGAGCTGGAAGGGACCCCAGAGAATATTGAGATCTTTTCACTTTACAGATGAGGACACTGAAGCTTAGTTACCCAAGGTCACAGAGGTAGTATACCTCAGGGGTAGGATTTGAACCTGGGTCTGTGACTCCGGAGTCAATGCTCTTTCCACTGTATTATAGAAATACTTATGTAATGTCTAAGTGTTTTGTATATATTTATATTTGTGCATGTTGTTATCCCCAGTAATATGAAAACTCCTTGAAGGCAGGGAAACTGCTTGTCTTTGTATCCCTACTGCTTAGCGCAGGTGCTTAATAAATGCTTCTTGGTTGATTGAATGCCACTGGCAAGTAGCACTTACAGATGCATAAGTGAAAGAACTTTTGGAATTAATTCTTCTCCACACTTGAAAATGTCAGGGAGAATGAAGTGTTCCTGGACTTCCATTCATGGAAAACAGGGAAGAAGGGATTTAAGAGAAAAGGAAGAAAAGGGGTATGGTAAAAAAAAAAAAAAAGGCAGAAGAGAATATTAACCTGTGTTGAAAAGTGACAAGAAGGAAGAAATACCACTGAATATCCATCACTAATAAAGTGTGAGGCTTTATGATGAACAGAGTGGGACCCCTCTGAGGAGAAAGATTCTCTTTGTGATTTAAGAAATGTTGATGAGCAACCGGCCTTTCATTGTGGACCTCCCGATGGCCCCAGGCCGCTTCTCCATTCTCTCTTGGCCATGTGGTCCAGGTCCCTGGAATTCTATTACCTTGTAGACTACTGGGCCACTCCTAGGTCCCTCCCACAGTCTTTCTGTATATAAGGTCCATCTTGTCTCCATTAAGATGCTTAGATTCTTATAATCTAGCCATGGCTCAGATTCCTAAAATCTTGCCACAGCTCAGATTCTTAAAATCTAGCCACTGCTTACTCATGTTCAGACTCCTTAAAAGTCTGCCCAATATGACAGTGTTCTAATAAACCTTGTCTTTGGTTGGAAAAAATAGAAAAAGAAATGTTGATGAGGAACTACAGGGAAACCCAGAAGAGAAGTTAGTAATGGGCAGAGGAAGAAGAGATGAGTAGAGGTGAATGGTGCCTTTTCTGAGATGCCCTGAGGGAACCATTCATTGAACTGACATGAACAATAGAGAGGTCCGCTGTCTAGAACTGGAAACCCTGGAGGCCTAGCAGGAAGATGTTATGGTGAAGGGGCTGGAGTTGTCTAGATGAACTGAGCTCTTGCCAGACGGCATGGCCCCTGATGTTAATTGGAGATCAGGTTGGGAGGGTGCATGACAGAAGGCAAGAATGGCGTAGCAGAAAGATGTTATGATGGGGTTCTCTTATAAACAAGATTTGGCCCGTGTTATCATAGTAGAAAAGACTACTTTTTCTCATAGCAGGCGAGTAAAGTTTTATTAAAGAACCACAGAAGACACAGACACATAAATGGCCAGTGTCCTTTAAGAAAACAGCTCCCTTTTTTACAGATTGAAGGTTTATAAACTCTGCAGGAATAATGACTAATTTCTACTAGAATTGGCCTTGTAGGTAGACTGATCAACATTTTAGCCTTTTGACAGAATTTTATCATTGTCTAGACTAAAATAAATGCTGTTATTTTAGTCTAGTAGCAAAATCAAGGGTGGAAAGTTTTTTAAGTACCTGGGGGTCAATTTCCAAGAGGGAGTTAGTCATGTCAAAAGAGGGAAGATATAGGAGTTATTCTTCCTTTGCCTATGTAATGTTTAGGTCTCCAATTAATCAATCAATCAACCAGCATTTATTGTATCTGCTGAAGCCAGGCACCATGTTGCTGCTGTGTGCCCCCCCCAAAGAAAAAGGTCCTTGGATTCTACGTATGCATTCGAACTAAGACATCGAATATGGGAAATCTGTATTTAATTTGATAAAACACACACACAATAACTCTTTGACAGGTTACATACAATCCTCCAGACTCCTATGGTGGCTGTCCCACCTTCCTCACAAGGGGAAAGGACTGTGGGTTTCTAGAGAGTAAAATACCATCGTTCTTCCCTTCATGGATGAGCCTTATCACCCCACCGATACAGTTTTTCAGATTTATAGCCCTGCTGTGGGTGTGGTTCCCCAGCAAGAGAATAAAACCTTTGCTTCCTGGAAAGTTAAACAACCTGTCCCTCTGATGAGTCCACCTTCCCCCAGGGACCTGTACAGTCAACTAAATATACCATTTCTGGTCAGCCTTACTTTCCCCAGGGACTTATATGGTCATCCAGGCTAATTGTATTGTAAAATACTATTCAGAGTGGTGTCTCTACTGCAAGGAAAAAGCACTCATGGTTGTTGGAGTATGGACAACCCTTCTTTAGACTTGCACAGTCCATTATTAGTGAAGCGCCCGGCTGAATTATAGCTCTGTACCTCATTTTTCCTTGGTTCTTGATCCCATAGCTCTCATCTTGGTCCAGAACTCTTCCACTTTGCTCTTTTCATTTGGTATCAGTTCCTTGGTTTCTTGATGTATGTGGTTCCCAGGAGGGATTGCATAGATGTCCAGACTTCCCCCTGAGGAAGTGAATCCAAGCCTGTCTTCTGTATCACGAGCTCTGCAGTCACAAATTAAATATCAAGCCCAACCGTTTAGTTTGGGTGGATGAAGTAGAGAGTCACCAATTATCATCATTAGTGTGAGTTCACTGAGGCAAATATATTCAGGACAAGGCTGTTTCAAATACCTTATCAAGGAGACATCATCCGTAGGCAAACAAAGGTCTACCAAGTGTATGAAGAATATCTGTTGTCCAGATAGTTGGATGGACAGTTCATAGAGCTGGTTAATCAGTTCACATATTTTGTACAGATTATATGGATAGATAATAAAGTGGGTCCACCATTAAATAAGAGGAGGAAAATGAGCTGCATTGCATTTGAAAAATTGTGCAGTGACCCCAAGTTTCTCTCTGAAATAAAGGTTCATCTTTTTAATATCAATATTCCTTGTATTTTGTAAAGAGTTGCCCAGGACATTGAAAGATTAAATGACTTTCCAATATGATATGAATGTGAGTCACAGAATTTATAGTATTTGAAAAATTCATGTTACAGGTCTCCTAAATGACCATGGAGACAGGTACATGTTGGGTTTGAGTATGTTGCAATATATTATAAATGGAGAATTGAACAGAAGTAGCATAAAGTATATAAAAGAAATTTGAGCCCAGAAAGGGAGGTGGGTTAGTCATGTTGTGAGAGTAAAGGATAACAGATTTTCTATCCATATGCTTCATCACACACACATGCACTAATACGACATCAAGACATCTGAGGAATTCCCTTTCCCCCACTGAATACATTGTGTGGTTCTCCTATGGATGACTTATGGACATGGACAAGAATCATGCAGGTAGAGAAGGTGCAGCTGGGTTGAGATCTACACCATTTGGGTATTAAAATATCAAATTAAGAAATATTTCTCATTTCAAATCAAAGTGGCCAAAACAAAGGATATGATAGTTGTTCTTTATATTACTTGAATCAGATCGTATTTAGAGTATTGTGTTCAGTTCTGGGTTCCCCATTTTAGGAGGGACAATGACAGAATGGACAATAAATTCGATTGTGAGATCCTTGAGGGCAGGGACTGTCTTTTGTATCTTTTTGTATCCCATATGTTTAGCACCTTCTTGTTCAGTCATTTCAGTCGTATCTGACTCTTCTGTGACCCCATTTGGGGTTTTCTTGGCAAAGATGCTGGAAGGGTTTGCCATTTCCTTCTCCAGCTCAGATGAGGAAACTGAGGCAAACAGGGTTAAGTGACTTGCCCAGGGTCATACAACTAGTAAGTGTCTGAGGCTAGAATTGAAATCAGGAAGATGTCTTCCTAACTTCAGGCCGTGTTCTCTCTACTATAACACCTGACTGCCCTTCGCACCTTAGTAGGTACTTAATAAATGTTTTTCATTGATTGATTGATTGATATCTAGAGGAGGGATTTGATGATGAGAGATTTGAAGATGATGTCTTATAATGATTAATTGATGAAATTAGGGATGTTTAGCCTGGAGAAGAGAAAACAGTCATTGTTTTAAAGCATTTGAAGACAGAAGAGGGATGAAGTTTGTACTTCTTGGCCCTAGATGACAAAATTAAGGCAACTGGTGAAACTTGCAGGGAAGCAGATTTAGTAAAGAAAGAAACATTTTATTAATCAGCTATCCAAAAGTGGGATGGATTGCCTTTGGAGACAGCGAGTTCTCCTTTACTGGAGGTTTTTAAGAAGAGGTTGATGATCATTTGGTAGTTGTTTTATAGAAGGATCTGGGTATGGGTTCAATTAGATGATTTCTGAGGTCTCCTCTAACTGAGATTCTATGATTCTGTGATTCATGGACACCAGCAGAGCCAATAGTGTCATGGGGGCAAATTGCTTGGGCTGCACCAACCTCCTCCATGCTCCTGCCCTGCCCATACTATTCCTACAAGAGAAGAACCACATGATCTAGGAGAAGGTACTGCTCACAGCCAGAGCTTCATTTAAAGCATGGAAGCTCCTTTTCTAGGCAAACTGGTACCTGTCATTGTCTATACCAACTCTAAAAACATACTATTAGAAGGTACATCTGGCAGTCCAATAAATGCCAGATTGGTTTTTCAATACGTTCCATTTTATTATCACCTATGTTTGTAAAGCAAATCTATTAGAAACAGATGTAGTTCACCTATACTCAGGCCTGTTTGTCTCTGCACCAGATGGGCATGCTGCCAGTGCCTGTAGGAAGGTCATTCTTTTTTTTTTTTTTGATGAGACAGTTGGGGTTAAGTGACTTGCCTAGGGTCATGCAGCTAGTAAGTATCATGTGTCCGAGGCCGGATTTGAACTCAGGTCCTCCTGACTCCAGGGCCAGTGCTCTATTCACTACACCACCTAGCTGCTCCTTAGGAAGGTCATTCTTGATGGGTTCCTGTATCTTTATTCATAACTTTAAATCCTTCCTGTCAAGGGTTGGTGGATAGTGCTCTGGCTCTGCCACAAGAGTTTGGCAGCAGGCCACAAGGGCCTGCTTGTTCAGACCTAACAAGCAGTTATTTGGGACTTGGCCATGACTTGGCCAAATTTACTGATATGCCCAGGCCTATGAAGTAGGAGCTTGGGCCAAGGACAGAGTGGGGCAGCCAACAGGCTTGTTGCAACCTTTGCCAACTCCATTCCACCCTTGGATTGTGGTATCTTATACTTGCCCCTTTTACAGGGTTACGGTGCCCCAGACACCTTGACTGAAAGGCCTCATTTCTTCCCTTATTCTAGAACTTGTACTGTAGTAGGGGTTGCCTGCTTATTCCTAAAGGAAATTTTCTGGCTCTGAAATTTCCTCTCATGTCACCTGTAATTGGGGTTCTCCCTTTTGTCTTATATTACTTCTTGATTGATTGATTTCTAGACTGAGCTATTCATGACTGTCCAGGGAAAGATTCATTTTTCCATGGCAGGAATGGCAGTTCTAGATGGCCTGGCAGGAAGATGCCATGATACAGTGGCTAGAGTTGGCTAGATGAAGTGAGTTCTTACAAGTCAATATGGCTCCAGGGTGGTAGACACCCAGGTTGAATGTGCAAGCAAAAAAGCATGAACTGAAACTAAGAACAATAAAGACTTCTAGTACTACTCTTCCTAAAATCAGAATGAATACACTGCCCTTCTACCCATTGTGATATTTTACTGTAACTCAATACATTTATCCTCCCAGAAAATGCTCTTCTATCCAAATTATAGCTTTTATTCATTCTGTCTTCCTGTACTCATCCCACACCCTACAATTCTTGTAAATAATGACTATCTTAAGGAATTGGAGGGCTCGCAATGTGACTTGAAGTACTTTCTACAATCAACAAAAGGTTATTAATAGGGACTTAGATGATGCCACCTTTCTGGGGAACTCTTGAGTGTAGGGGGTCAGGTGTAGATATCTTCCTGTAACCAACCACCAAACCACGAACTGTTCCTGGAAGCTTATCCCAAAGAGACCAAAGACAGAGAGAAAGAAACATTATTTACAAACCTATTCATAGCAACACTTTTTGTTATAGCAAAGAACTGGAAACAAAAGTAGGTGCCCATCCACTGGGGAATGACTGAGCAAATTGTAGTATATGAATGGAATATTATTGCATAATTAGAAATGGCAAAAGGGGTAGAATAAGAAAAAACTAGGCAGATTTGCATGATCTAATCCAGAGTGAAATGAACAAAACCAGGGGAATAATTTATACCTTGGTTAGCACTTTGTAAAAGACAACTTTGAAAAACTTAAGCATTCCAATCAATGCAACGACTAGTGATGACTCCAGAAGACTGATGATGGAACATACTTCTTACCTCTTGACAGAGAAGTCATAGAAGCCAGTGACACAATGTACCTTCTTTCCCTCCCTACTTTTCAGCTTTCTTTTGTGTCTTATCTTCTCCCATTAGATTGTAAGTCCCTTGAGGGCAGGGTCGGTTGTTTTCATTTTTCCATATTTATATCCCCAGCACTTAGTGTAGTGCCTAGATCATAGTGGTGCTTAATAAATATCTATTGACTAACACAATGTGCACATCCTGATTTAACTTATATTTTGCCCACTCACCTAGCAGTGACTTCTTGTCCTACATTTATACTCTTGTAGTTGGTTTCCTGTTTGTCCCAGCCCCTCCAATTTTGGTGCTTTGATAACTCTGGATCCCACCCAGTCTAGCCTTTTGTTGAATGCTTAGCCCTTGACTTAACTCCATCCATTTCCTCAGGTAGACATTCCCCTTCATCCCAGCCTTTTGCTTGCCCAGTCCCCAGTAAGGGTCTTCCCTTTCCAGGGTGAGATACGACAAAATCCCCCTAACAACACCCCCTTGAAAGTGGCCAGCCCAACATCTACTAGATGTTTTACATTGATGCGGAACAAGGCAGAGCCTTTTTCATTTGTGGATAGTTTGAAATATTAGAAAGTTTTTTTTTTAACCTCTCCATAACTTTTAACCACTGCTCCTACTTTTATCCCTGGGGATGAGCAGAACAATTCCAATTCGTCTTCCACTGGTAGCTTTTCAAATATTTGAAGACAGCTATCATGTCCCCTAAGTCTTTTCTTTTTCATGTTAAACCTTCCCAGTTCATTCAACTAATCCTCAAATGGAATGAGTTTCCTAGTCTCTCACCATCCTTGCTCCTTTCCTCTAGCCATGCCCCAATTTGTCAATGTTCTTTCTAAAATGTGGCACCTAGAACACATTTCCCTAGAGCACAATGTTCCTCTGTTATGTATTTCAGGGGAATACAGAGATTAGAACTTATTATTTGGGGAAAGCATAGTGGAAAGAACTTGCTGGATGTAAAGTTAATAGATTCAGGTCTGCTGTGTTACTTATTAACTGTGAGACTATAATCAGATCTCTTCATCTCATTGAGTTTTAATTTATTCATCTGTAAAATGGGCATAATAATAATTGTAACTACATTATAAGGTTATTGCAAAAATCAAATGAGATAATATATGTGTACATGTAAATGTAAGTTATTACTAATATTATGGTTGACAATTTTTCATTTGGACTCTAACACTGATAATCTGTGATAGTTTAGCTGTTTTGAGACAGGCATAGTGTCCAGGACTAGGAGGGTGATTGTGCCTCTATACTCTCTTGGTCAGACCATATTTGGAGAATTGTGTTTATATGTGAGTACCACATTTTGGGAAGGACATCAGGAAACTGGGGAGCATCCAGATGAGCAAGATGGTGAGGGGTTTACATATCATGCTGTACATGGACTGGTTAAAGGAACTGGAGATGTTTCAGCCTGACTTCGGGGGGTATGGGTATAGGATAGCTATTGTCAGATATTTGAACCATATCATTCCTAAAACATTTTAGAATTGTTCTGCTTGGCCCCAGAAAGCAGAAATATGAGCAATAGACAAAAGCTGCAAAGGGACAGATTTTTGCTTTGATGTCAGGGAAAAAAAAGCCCAAAACAACACCCAACATTTCCCAACAGAATAGGCTACCCAAGTTATGTATTCCCCCTCACTCACTCAGTTTTCATGCAAAATCTGTAGATTTTGTAGAAGTTGCAGCAGTATGAACTAGGGGGCCTTTGAGTACTCTCTGAGATTCTGGGATTTTCTAATTTAAGCAAATTCCTTCCTGGCCTTGGTTTCTTTCGCTCTAAACCAGGGGTGTGGAACCTGTGGCCTTGAGGCCACACGTGACCCTCTAGGTCCTCAAGTATGGCCCTTTGACTGAATCCAAACTTCACAAAATAAATCTCCATAATAAAAGGATTTGTTCTGTAAAACTTGGACTTAGTCAAAAGGTCACACCCAAGGACCTAGAAGGCCACATGTGGCCTTGAGGCCACAGGTTCCCCACCCCTGCTCTAAACCAAGAATACTTCTCCATCTCACTGTATCCCCCTATCAAAAAAAAGATTCCTCAGAAACATGAAAATGAATTAGAAGACATAAGGGCAAATTGGGTTTCCATTAGGAACAATTACATTTACTGTATCTAGTACAGTTACTAATTTACTTATAATAATAAGAATTAGCATTCACACTGTACTTGAAGGTTGCAAAGCACTTTCTTTACATATATTATCTCATTTGAGGCTATAAAACCACTCAGATGGTAGAAATTTAAGAAACGTTTTTCCCTAGTGTATTTTACAAATGCATTTCCTTTGGAGATCACTTCTGACATGGAAATGACCCTACTTTCCATCCTACATTAAAATTCAGAGAAGGGAATGGGAGTTCCTGGAAGGAATTGATTTCTTGCAACACCTGCAGACCCATGGTAATCCTGGGGGTGGCACTAGAACACTGCTTCTGAAAATACATTCCATTTCTGTGTGCATGAAACACATTTATTGTAGAAGAGACAGACTCAAATTTAGACTCTACATAGCTACTTTATTTTTCACATTAAAAAGTTATTCCACAACCAAAAAAAAGGTCACTATAGCTAACTTAAATTTTAAATTTTGTAACTTTCCCTTTAGATAAATAAAATTATATCACAAGGTTGTTCTCATAATAAACAATAATAAATATAGTAAATTAATGAGCCCTCCACCCCCTATTCCCTGTGATTTCATTGGTGTAGGGAATTTCCTGTGGGGAAAGTCCTTCTGCCAATGCAGATTGACAACTCTCAGGCAATTGGGGCAGCTAGATGGTGCAGTGGATAGAGTGCTAGGCCTGGAGTCAGGAAGACTCATCTTCATGAGTTAAAATCTGGCCTCAGACACATACTAGCTGTGTGACTCTGGGCAAGTCACTTAACCCTATATATCTCAGTTCTCTCATTTGTAAAATGAGCTGGAAAAGGAAAAGACAAATCACTCCAGTACCTTTGCCAAGAAAATCCCAAAATGGGGTCATGGAGAGTTGGACATAACTGAAACGACCAAGCAATAACAAGAAGAATGCAGTATAGAGTTTGTGAAAGGGAATACTATGATCTAAACTTGGAAAGGTAGTCTGGCACTAGAGTGTGAAGGGCCTTAAATGCTGAAGGTTTACAGTTAGAAGTAATAGGGAGCTTTTCAAAAGGAGGTTTTTGAATGAAGGCCAAGATTATTTTGGCCACGGAGAGGAGGATGGATTGGAAAAGGGGAGAGGCTGGAAATTAATAGTCCAGTTAAGAGGCTATTGCAAAAGTTCCATTGAGAAACGATAAAGCTTATATCAGCCCGGTGACTAACTGGAGAGGAGAAATATAAAAACTACGTTGTGAATGTAGAATCAGAAAGACTTGGTACTGGCTGTGAGGTAGGGGTGGGGAGGAGGAGGAGGGAAGAGTCAAGGATGATTTCAAGGTTATGAAGTTGAGTGACTGAAGGGAGGGGCAAGTTTAGAGAGAAACATAATGAGTTTTGTTCTGAACATGTTGAGTTTGAAATGTCTATGGAACAATCAGTTGGAAATATTCAGTAGGCAGTTGGTGGTGGTAGACATTTCTAGAGATGCAAAACATTCTAAATGAGCTCACCTTCAGACTTCCTAGAGTGAAATTTCCATCACCTTTCATTTACAATGTCTATATATTTTACAACTCTTCAATATTTTTAAAGGTCAAATGCCTCCCTTTGAGGACCCTTGTGAAGCCCAAACATGACAGTCATAGGAGTCTTAAAATTTTGGAGAGTGACAATATTTTCCATGACTCTGAATCATGAAAACTTTTGAAAACTGTTCTAGGTTGTTTCTCTTTTGAGGGAAGTCAAATAACTTTAAAAAATATAATCATTTTGTATTTTATCTGCTTCACCCTGAAAGTGACTGACCTTGAGGGCCTTCTGACTCATTCATCTTTATATTGACACTGTCCTTTGTAGTCATTTAGTTCAAACCAAACTGTAAATATCATCTTCACTTACTCCCAGCAGCATAATAATCAAAGAGAGGTCACAACAGTCAAAAGAGGGAAGGAGATACTATAAGGCAGCATCTGGGTGGAAGACAGGGCAACTCAAATGCTAGTGTGTTACACGGGGCAACGAATATCCAAGAACATCTGACTAGCTACCCTTCCTAGTCTTGTATTTAATCCACGCTTCTTTAGCTCATTGGTTTTTAAATTTTTTCATTTGGTATTTATTGGACATTGTGTGCTTGGTCCTACATTAGGTATTTTGGGGAAATTAACAGAACCTGAAGAAGATATTTCTTGTTAGAGCTTAAAACTTAGAAATGTCAGTTCCTCATATGTCAGAGCATCTAGGTGGCACAGTGGATAGAGTGTCAGGCCTGGAGTCAGGAAGACCTGAGTTCAAATATGACCTCAGACACTATCTAGCTGTGTGTGACCTTAGACAAGTCACTTAACCCTGTTTGCCTCAGTTTCCTCACCTATAAAGTGAGCTGGAGAAGGAAATGGCAGACTATTCCAGTATCTGTGCCAAGAAAATCTCCAAAAAGGGCTCACAGAGTCAGACAGGACTGAAACAACTCAACAATAAAAACATATCATGTCGGGATAATGTGGAAACTCAATCTCTGATTCTCACTCTAAAAAAAAATTTACTTTCTTTCTTTCTTTTCTTTTCTTTGTTTTTCTTTAAAGATTGGGTCTTCGTATCGCACCCAGGTTGGAAGTGCAGGGGCCAATCCTTGGCCCAATATCACAAGAGTTTTGACCTATTCTGTTTCCAGCATGGTCCAGTTTGCCCCTCCTTAGGCAACCTGCTACCTCCCCCCAAACTCACACCCTCAGGTTCACCACATTAATGCTGAACTTAATTCCAACACCCAATTGGCTTAGCCTGTAGCAGTTTGTAACTCAGAAGCTCTAGAGACCCACCAGCCTCTATAGCCTTGTTTAGCCATTCTGATGTTCATTTCTTTGATTATACAACTAGAACCCCTCCCTCCTAAGTCCCCATTCATAACTAATTTCTTTGTTGGTCACAATGCTTTCCTTTTTTTTTTCCTCTTCAGTCAATCTAGTTCTGTGAGCTGGGATGCTTTCAAGTTTCTTCTGACATCGATAGTAAAAAGTATTTGGATTAAAAAAAAAATTAAATGTTTACCAGTAGCAGTGTTAAGGAACAGTTTGTCAAAAAGCATTTATTAAGCACTTATTATGTGTCAGGTACTGTGCTAAGCACTAAGGATGTGAAGAAAGGCAACAATACTACCCAAGGCCCTTGCATTCTAATGGAGGAGACACATAAAATAACTGGGTACTTCATAACACATACGCGAAGTAAATGGAAGAAGGAAAGGAACAAGCGGCAGCTATGATAGCAGCGGTGATAGAGAAGGGCCCCTTGTAGAAGGTGTGATTTTTGTTGAATCTTGAAGGAAGCCAAGGAAGCTAGGAGGCAGAGGAGAGGAGGGAGACCTTTCAAGCCATGGGGGACAGCCAGGGCAAAGGCAAGGAGTTACCGTACGGATTATCACGTGTGAGGAGCAGATCTAGGAATACTCTGTATAGGAATGATATTAAACTCATGAGAGCTGATAATATAACTAAGAAAGATAATGTAGAGGGAGAAAATAAGAGAGCCCAAAACAGAGCATTGGAGGTCACCCACAGTTAGTGGGCATGACATGAATGACTGGGAAGGAATGGTGTGATACCTAGGAGGAGAACCAGGGGAGAATAGCGTCACAGAAAGCTAGAGGGGTCTCTTCTCTAGGAGAGTATCCAGGAAGAGAAGGTGACCGATAATGTCAAAGGGTAAGAAAGGTGAAATTTGAGAAAATACTGTGAGATTTGGCAATTGAGAGATGATTGGTAACTTTGGAGAGGGAAATTTCCATTGAATAATAGTGAGGTGAGAAGACATATTACACAGGGTTTAGAAGCAAGTAAGAGGAGAGGAAATGGAGGCATCTAGTGTTGATAGATTTTTCAAGAATTTTAGCTAAAAATGGAGGAAAGACATCAGATGATAGCTAGCAGGGGAGGGGGGGAAAGGTCAGGGTAGGATCAAATGAAGGTTTTTAAAAGATGGGAGAGACATGGACATATCTGTAGACAGCAGGAAAGTTATTAGAAAGAGGGAGACTGGAGATTAGAGAGAGGGAAGGTGATGGTTTGAACAACTTGCTAGTGAAGAAAAGAAAGGATAGAACAGGATTACAAGTGAATCTAGAGGTCTTTGCCTTGGCAAGGGGAAGGGCCATCTCTTCAGAGACAGGAGTGAACAAGAATAAATTGCCTGATTTGGTTGATGACTTCCTATAAGAATGTAAGATAATAAGCAATTATGCCATAAACACTAGCTAAAATATTCCTTAGAGATTTACAGAAATTAATGCTAAGATATTCCTTAGAGATTTACATAATAGAGTCCCTTTCTTCTTGGAAGGATTGGTTAAACCTAGATTAGTATCTTAGCACTATGAGTGAGAAGAGCTGTTACTTTGGATAAATTTGTCACTGTGCCTCAGTTTCTCAATCTATGAATTAGAAATGATGACAGTATTTGTTATAGAGAAAAATTCAGGATAGAGCCTGCATCATAAGGAACTGACATTTCTAAGTTTTAAGCTCTAACAGTGAATATCTTCTTCAGATTCTGTTAATTTCCCCAAAATACCTAATGTAGAGCTGCATTTATTTACTAAAAAACCAGAAAGACTTAGCCACCCTCTAGCCCTTACATTCTGCTTAGAAGATGATGTTACCTGTTAGGAAATACCATGGGATGAACCTAAAATCAAATCATTTGAATTAGAATGTACCTTAGAGATTATCTAGGCTAATCTGTTCCTTTTAAAAATGAGGAAACTGAGGTCCAGAAAAAGAATTGAGATTTCCACAATTACACAAACTTTACATAAAATTAGTTAGTAATTTAACAGCAGAACCAGGACAAGAAAAACCACGAGTTTCCTGATTCTCATCTGGTGTTTTTTCCATTCTATTACTGCTTTTCACTATCTTGGAAACAGTTTTAAGAGTAAGGCCTCAGTGCCTACCCTCTACCTACTCAGAAATTTGTTGTGAAACTCTGCATGACCAGGGTCAAAGGTGTTGGATAAATTTCCAGGTCTTGTTATTATTTCAGTTATTCCAGCTTAACAAAAGTGGGTCTATTATCTTGATCCAACAAAGTACAATATCTATCTGCTTCCACTAATAGCATCCAGACTGTCAGATTGAGGGCATATAGTGGCCTTTAAAAGTCATCTTTGGGCATATTATATTTCAAAAAGTGAAATGTGTTGGTGGTAATGAAGCTAGCAATGATGGCATTCCATGAAACCTATACCAAAGGACAGAGTGATGTAAAATAGAGTAATTTGTAACAATGACAAGGCTCATTAGAATACTCTGCTGGTTGTACACCCAGTGGCTCAGGGTGACCTTAGTTTTACCATTTAAGGTACCCCTTTGCTTAACAAGCAGAAATAGGTGTCTATATGAAGCAATTTCCCATTGAACTTGTTAGTGCTCTTTTAGGAATATTTAGATGGAATTGGATCTCGTATAATACAAAGAAAAGCTTTAAACTTTTGCTGGTTTTGTTACAGAAATGCTAGGAGTACCACTAAGTGAAACAAAAGGTTCTCAATGTTCCGTACTGAATTCCTATCCCACCACCCATAGGATAAAGGTGGATTCATCTCTTTAGAGCCAGTTTCCTAGGACTTCAGCCCTCCTCCTTTCATCTCTCCATACTCTGTCCTCCTTTGATTTCCCCAGACTCCCCATCCAAAACATAGCATCTCATCCAGCTACTTAAGATGGATAAACTATTACATAAGGGGAATCTTGATATATAAGAAATATATGGACAGGTGGCTGTACAATGGGGGGAGAAGTATTGGGCTTAGAGTTAGAAGACATAGAGTTGAGTTCTGTCTCTCTCACTTTAATTTATCAATCAATAAATATTTATTAAATGCTATGTGACGGACACTGTGCTAAGCATGGAGATTAAAAAAAAAAGAGGCAAAAGATAGTCCCTACCCTCTAGGAACTTACAATCTAATGGGAGAGACAACATGTAAGCAAATGTGTGCTATATACAGGATAAATAGGAAATAAATTACTAGAGGGAAGACATTAGAATTAAATAGCTATTTGATCACAGATAAGTCAAATCGTCACTTGGAACCAAAGTTTCTTCACTTGTAAAATGGAATTTAATAATACTTTCAGTACTTATCTCAGAGGGTTATTGGGAGGGAAAAAAACTTAATAAACTTTAAAGGGCTATGGAAATGTGAGGTCTTCCTGCTGTTGCTACTGCAAATTATAGGTACACGGCTTAGCTACAGAGTTCAACTTTGTCCACATAATCTGGTTTCACATTTCTAGTTTCATTATAGGTTATTGCTCTGAGTCCCTTAGAAAAATAAGATTTTTATTGTCTGAATTCCAGATACAAATCAAGCTATCCTCCTCAGGAACACTTTGATAGTCCTAAACTAGTTGCTATCTGCTCTGGCTCTATCAGCTAATCAGTCAACAAGCATTGATTAAGCTCTGTGTCCCAGGCACTGTGCTTCGTACCAGATTTTCCTTACCTATCTCTCCCTGGTCACCCAGCTAGACTCATCTTCTTCAAGCTATTGCTTCTGATGTAATTCATTCCTTCTGTTTTTAACCTAGTCTTTATTTAATTTTTCTCACTTTGTCCTGTCATTGTTATTTCAATTCTCTCTTCTGGCCATATCTTCTCCTAGTCCATATTTCCTGCTCTAAACTCATTTTCTGCCCTCAAGACAGCTGTCATGTTATTCTTCAACTTTTGGCTCATTATAAAATTAGCATCCCAAAAGCCCACATTTACTTAGGTGGGATATATGTCATAACAAGGGTGTTCAGTCATTGCAATTTTTAATCCAAAAGATTTTAGAAAGAAAGATGGAAGAAAGAGGTTTCCTTTTTGGCTTATTAGGAAAAGTATTTTTAAATAGGCATATAGAAAGGCTCATATTATTAACCAGGACAGGAGGGCATTAGTTCAATGGTCTTTCTGTTTGGGGAAAGGAAAGGAGATTCTGAAGATCACCTGGCAGGATAAGATACCAAACACTGAGGTTCTTTTCTCAAACTGAACTGCCACACATTCAAACTCTACTGCAGAGGGTGCAACTACAATGGGCTAGCCACGTTTTTTGAATGCCAAACGAATGCTTGCCAAAAAGACTATTTCATGGAGAACTCACACAGGGCAGGCATTCACATGGTGGTCAGAAGAAGCGATACAAGGACACTCTCAAGGTCTCTTAAGAACTTTGGAATTGATTGTGTGACATGGGAGATGCTGGCACAGGGACTGCCCAGCATGGCATGCCCACATCAGAGAAGGTGCTGTGCTCTATGGGCAAAGCAGAGTTGAAGTAGCTCAAAAAAAAAAAATACAAGATGCGCAATTTAGAGAATCCACCTCAAATGTTCAAGTGGACTATTTGTGCCTGACCTGTGGTAGAGCATTCTGAGCCTGTATTGGTCTGATCAGCCAGTCTTATGTGCTTGTAACTTGACTCTAACATAATGATGTCATTTTAGTCCTCTTTCAGAACGAAGGACAACAACCACTCCCCTCAGGTTCTAGCAGTAACCCTAAGGGGTTTGAGGTTCTAATATTATTTTTCATAAGCCCCCATTTGATATGTTCCACAATAGAATTGGCCAGTTGCTATCTTTCCAATATCACTTAATCAGTTAATATCAATCAGTTTTTATGTAAGGATACTTACTGAGGTGATATAGCAAGGACCAAAATACAACAATATTCCCTGCTAAGTTCAAGACACACTTTCCCACAAGTAAATATAGAATTCAGTGGAGAGTGCCTCAAACTTAGAAAACACAAAACTCACAGCTTTGGGTGGGATTGAAGTTCTTTTCTCCCTTTGTGGAGTCCTCATGAAGTTCCCCTGAGGTGTAGCTCTCTGTTCA
The DNA here is from genome assembly GCF_900497805.2 of Vombatus ursinus. Taxonomy (NCBI): domain Eukaryota; kingdom Metazoa; phylum Chordata; class Mammalia; order Diprotodontia; family Vombatidae; genus Vombatus; species Vombatus ursinus. Next base: position 4,391,717 of record NW_020954576.1, read on the forward strand.
GTCCTGTGGGCAGGGGGCCTTGTAAAGCTGACCTTCCTCAATGTGTCTTCCTTGTCCTTGGGCTCATGATACAGGAACTGCCATCAACCATTGCCCCCAGCCCTAAAGTACAGCAGCTGTCCAAGAGCAGTCTTTGGGATAAAGAGAGCTGTGAGCTTTTTAGGGCCTCCCTCTGCTTCCCTTGGAGTGGGCTCTCTGTTTCCAAAGAAGACTTATTCAGTAAACAGTTGCCACACACCTGTTCACACTGAATCTGGGGTAGAAATGTGAAACTAAATCTGTTAAGTGATTCTTCCTTTTTTCTTTTTGTTTAAAACAGATTTCAGGAAAGGAACATTTCAAAAATGCTAGTTTTTTTTCCTTTTTTTTTCCTCTCTCTTTCATATACTTTACCATAACTGACACTGATACCTTTACTCCTTCAAGTGCCCTGGATTATTCAGTCAATGAGAGAGGCTAGAGGTAGGTCTCGAAAGGAATGTTTACTCTTCTCTCTTCACACCACAAAGTCAAATCACTCAGTTCTCAGTGGTGTATAAATGTTTTTGCTTGAACAACTCTAGCTCTAAAAAAATTTGCACAGTCACCCCAATACGTGTGTATTTACATGCATCATAAAATTTATACAAAATAGAAATTTTAAAAGGATATAATTAAAATGAAATAATATTTGATCCTAAGGTCATTAGGGAGTCACTGGAGTTTATTGAATAAGGGAGTGATATAGAGTTGTACTTTACAAAACTATTTTGATAAGTGTATACAGGATGGACTTGAGTGGGAGAAGACTTGAGGCAGGGAGACCTATCAGGAGACTATTGCAATAAAAGTAGTGAGAAAGTTCTTAAATTATGATAGTCATTGTATGAGTGGAGTTATTGTTCAGTTATTTCAATTGTGCTTGACCCTTCGTGATCCGATTTGGGGTTTTCTTCGCAAAGATGCTAGAGTAGTTTGCCATTTCCTTCTCCAGCTCATTTGACAGATGAGGAACCTGAGGCAAATATGGTTAAAATGACTTGCTCAGGGTCACACAGATAGTAAGTGTCTGAGACCAGATACGAACTCTGGAAGATGATTCTTTTTGACCCCAGGCCTGGCACTCTATCCACTATATCACCTAGCTGCCCTAGTGAGTGGACAGGAAGAGATAAATGTGAGAGATGTGGAGAAGGAACCAATAAGATTTGGCAACTGCTTGGATACATGGGGTGAAAGAAGGAATAGAGTAAAGGATAATGACAAGGTTGAGAAGATGGATGATTAATCAGAAGGATGGCAGCGTCCTCAAATAGAAATAGGTAAGGTCAGAAGAGGAATGAGTTTTTGGGGAAAATAATGAGTTCTGCTTTGAATGTGTTGAGTTTGAGTTGCCCATGAGACTTATAACTTGATGTAAAGCTTATATGTTCAACAGGAGGTTTGTGATGTGAGACTGGAGCTCAGTAAAGAAAAGGTCTAGAAGTCATCTGAATGGAAATGATAATTAAACCCATAGATGAAGTGACCAAGGGAATAGAGAAAGAGAAGAGAAAAGAGTGAAGGACAAGCCTTGGGGCAGACTTACAGTAATGTGGATTATTAGATAATAAGATTATGAGACATCATATGGATTATTATCCAGCAAAGGAGTGGCTGAAGATGTAGGAGGAAAACAGAGGGAGAACAGTTTCAGGACAACCAAAAAAGGAGAGAGTTAAGTAACCAGGAGAAGATGGTTGTTATTTTTGTCACCTGCTGCAGAAGGATGAAGTTTGAGAAAAGAGCATCAGATTTGGCAATTAATCAATGATAACTTTGAAGAATATAATTTCAACTGAATAAGGAATCAAGGATAAGGAGGAGGTTGAGAACATGGAAAAGTAGAAGGTGGTGTATACTCCATGGAAATAGAGAAGTTTGAAAAAAGGATGAGTTTTTGGGGAAAGATAAAGTAATCTTACTATGTCCATTCCTGTGTATCTTGTGCTACTCTTTCCCACTGAAAAAAATCAAAAGTGTGTGTGTGTGTGTGTGTGTGTGTGTGTGGCTGGGAAAGTTTACTCTTCTGCTACTTTCACAGAGCACAGAGCCCACCATTATGGTGATCCAGGCGACAGGTGTGGGAATGCTGTGGTAGAGGTATGAATGTGGAAATTTACATTCATAGTTGCTGTAGATCAGTGAAGCTATTTCTTTCTTGCCCTGAGGGACTGGTGCCCAATGTAGCTATGGAACGCCAGCAGTAAAGATCTGAGTAGGGGAATGCTAAATGAGAGTGTTTGGTCTCCACTTTGGAGATCACTGCTCAAAATAGCATGCATAAAACTGAATGACCCTATAGAGGCTTTCAAGGGAACATGCAGAGAGAGCTCCCCTGCAAACAGCTAGGGACTCTAAGGACAAAGTGATTTCATGCTTGGACCTTTGGGTATGATGAACTTCCTGGATACCCTCAGCCCTGTGATGACCCAGAATGGATAGTTGTTGTTTGGGGATGATGTGATAAACTCTAAGTGGTCCCTCAATTGTCTCTCTCCCCCAAGAAAGGGGGTGGGTGCTTTATCTGATAAACAAGAGGGCTGATTGCTCTCTTTTGGCTATAACTTTGCAGATGACAGAATGTAGTTTCAGTGAATTATGGAATGGATGTTGCCCCAACATAATGGTGGCAGAGGCTCCCCACAGGGAGTATATACTCAACTAATTAGGCTTGTACCCATTCTCCTGGCTGTCCTTTGCCTTTCTTATGTATTTCCTTTAGCACAGACCTTTAGCACAGTCTTAAAAATGTCCTGGAAGGCCTGTGAATGGTAGTGAGAAGTGGCAGGTCTCCTAGAATGGTTGCATTTAGAGCAGCAGCAGCAGCAGCAGCAGCAGCCTTGCACCAAGGGAAGAACTGACATTGAAGAGATAGATACCACCGGAAAGAAGATGCCTTTTGGTATTTAATTGCACTGTGCTCAGCAGAAGTGAAATGTAAAATGGCTAATTAGTAGCCTTCCAAAAACAAAGCAAAACTGTTTATGTCTCACTGGGTCCTAATATCAGCTTTCCAAATGATTATACTAGTAGTGATAAGTTAATCATTCTATAATGTACTTAATGATTCTTTTATGCTTGGTAATCCCTTTTCCAGGAAGGAGTATACCTATACTATTCCTAATCCATATTTATATATTGAGAATATTTTTTACTTTACTCCTTCTTTGGGGAAATAATAGTCTAGAACAAAAGATTCTATAATTAGTAACTTTCTTTTTTGGTTAATTGCTGTAATTAGCCACTGAGGGAGGGTGATAAACCAATGAATATGAGAATGGGGAGTCCAATTCCCATGATTACAAGTCAGGCTTATCCAGAGCTGATTATAGGCATACTACAATTGCAAGTAAAAGACAAGGTATTGGTGTAAGACTGTAGGTATTTAGCCCCCATAGTGTCGGTTTAGCTAGCCACTATGCTAGAAGGAAAAAGAAAGGAGTTGGATCTAAAACTTTAACAAGGAATTGCATTTGGTGACCATATCTATCCCTCTTCAAAACCTTAGCATCTAACCTTCTTTCTCCTCTCTACCACTCACATTCCAAATTGTTACTGTCTGCTGATTCAGGTATAGTGATCATTACTTTATTACGTTTTTTAAAGAAACAAATAATGCAGTATAAGACCTCTGTACACCGTAGTAATAGGCATCTATATGAAACAAAGTTAGCAAACAATGTATGCCATTGACTGGGTTAATAGGGAATTTTGCCTATATGACAATAGAGACAGGGATGAGATATATTAGATAGTATACTGCCTAGGAATTAGGAGTACTTGGGTTCAGTTTCCCTATTTGATGTATTTTGGCTGGGGGACTCTGAGCAAATTATTTATACCATTGGTTCTTGTGCAACTAAGACTATAAGCTGCTAATCTTCATTGGTGGAGGGAATTTTCTTACCAGGAATTCCCTATAGCAATAAAATCACAGTTCTGGTCTGGAAAAAAAAAAGAAAACAGAGTCAACATTCATTGAACAATAGGTATATGGACATAAATGGGGGAGGTAGAGATAAATCATGGTTCAAACAGCTAGCAATATGGTAGAAATTGGCCATGAGTTCTCATGGCCTGTATCCCTATTTCTTGAGAAGGCTTTGAAATACTTTGGGACTTCTACAGAGTACAGATTAACCTCTGTGGTCCTAGGAACAGAAGGTCACAATAGCCATCCCTAGCCTAAATGACCCCAAATGGAATAGCAGTTTCCACACCCCAAGAAACGAGTAAGTTTTTAATTACCTTGGAGAAGAACTCTGAGTTAAGGTGAAGGGTTAGGGGAGGGGGGGAGTGCAATAGATTAAATTAGGGAAAGCAGGGGGGGAACTGGGTACTTTGGTGGAGGGGATCATAACCTACTTTTAAAATAAAGTATTTCAGACTTGTCCTATGTTTAGAGCAGCAAATAATAATACTGTCATTTATACAGTGATTTAAGATCACAAAACACATTTTCCACAACACTGAGAAATAGCAAAGGTAGGTGAGCCCACCCAGCTATTAAAAGGAACCCATTTCCAGAGCTTATAGGTATTTTCTGAAGAGAACAGGGACCTTTTTGCTCTGGGCAACAACCCCCTACAAAGCTCAGGATTTCCTGTGTATTTCAATGGGCTCTTGGCTTCAGGTCATATTTCTCCTCTGCCATTCCCTCTCCCCTTCCCCCACCTCCCCTTTCTCTTGAAATTTCTTCCTGCTTAGGAAGTCTTAATGACATGTTGATGGACTAATTGCTTTGTGCCTTGAGGGCCTGATGCTGGGCAGCTCTGCAGCATATTAGTACTGTGTGCATATGTGTGTGTATAAAATCCATATTATACATGTGTAATTTTACATTATAAAAACAGTGGAATGTGTATATATATATGCATATATATGTACACATGTAGCTCTATACAATAACATTTGTGATACAGCATTCCATTTGTTGGAAAACTTTATTTTAAATGCCTCTTTCTTTAAGAATAATGAGAGATAATAAATCAAAGAGCAAGTTAGAGCTTGAAGGGACCTCAGAGATGTTCTAATTCAAACTCCTCATTTTATAAATGAAGAAATTGGGTCAGGGAGATTGTGACTTTCTCAAGGTCATACAGATTCCAGAAAGGAGAAGACCTGGGATTCGAACTCAGCTTCTGACTTCAAATCCAGTGTTCTTTCTACCACAACTAGTAAATGTCTGAGGCCAGATTTGAATTCAGGAAGATGAGTCTTCTCAATTCCAGGCTTGGAAGACTCGAATTCAAATATGACTTCAGAAAACTTACTAATAGTGTGGCCTTGGGCAAGTCACTTAACCGTTGTCTGCCTCAGTTTCCTCATTTGTAAAATGAGGATAATAATAGTACCTACATCCCAGAGTTTTTGTGAGGACCAAATGAGATAGTAATCGTAAAGTGACTAGCACAGTGTAAGTACTACATAAATATTAATTATTACTGTTCCAGATTTATCTCCTGCTATTCAGAGAGCAACTGACTTCACCCCCATTCTGTCTGCTTTTAAAGATCTTTGCTGAAACAATATTGGGATACTTTGAATAAACCAGCCCAGCTGTCCCAGATAAGGTATAGATAGACATGGAGGAAGATAGCATATGAAGGGACACAAAGGTATGCTGATAAAGGTTTAACAACTGCCTCTTTGGGGAAAAAAATGTAGCCACGACACTTTTAAGTTTAGTCTACATTAATAACATTTTCTCTATCACTTTCTTAAGTCTTGACAATCAAGAAAAGAACAGATCAAGTCCTGATTTGTAGCTTTGCCAATTTCTGAGCTGTAAAATCTCACCCTGAAATTTAACATTGAGTCTTCATGAGCTGATATGAGCTGATTTCAGAACACCTATCTGAACCTCAAGATTCAGGGAGAGGTGCTATTGTAAGAGGGAGGTATGCTGGTCAGGTTCTGTTGAGCAAGGAGGCAAGTGGGACCAACACCCTTAGCCAACTGGGGGTTGAAAGCAGGAATTAATCTGTGTAGGGCAAAAGGGAGCATTCCTATAGCATCCGGAAAAACTCTTGAAATGGGAAGGCCATGGGACAAAAAAAACTCTAATGTATTTGGCACCAGAATGGATCATAGAATTTTAGAGGTACGTTATAGGTCCCTTTGTCCAATTTCCTCATCTTACAGATGAGAGAACTGAGGTTCAGGGAGCCTAAGATCATAGAGGTGTCTTTGCCAGTAGCTAAGCAAGCATTTTAATCCCCATCTTCTGGTTCAAATTCTGTGCCATTTCTATTCTATCATGTTTCATTTAGCAGTTCTCACAGCTGCTTAGAAAGCAGATCTACAGGAGGCAGAGGTAGAGTGATGGTGGGAGTTAACCTACAGGAAACAGAGTCGTAGAAGACACTGAGCCAGGCTTGCAGAGTGACCCTTTTCTGGGTGCTTTAGGGACCTTCATGAGGCAAAGAATAGAGAGAAAGGGGGAAGAACACATTACTCATTCCCTCTCCCAAGTTAGAGCTCTACCAAAAGCAATCCTGTTAGTTATTGAGATAGATATCTGGGGAGGTCTCTTGACTCTTTAGGGACTCTTTAGGGTTTGAATTCTTTATATAACCATTAATTACTTTTAAGAAGAAAATTGTGTTAAGTTTTAAGCCTTGTGAGCTCAAGTGCTTATGAGAGGACTCTGGACACCACTGTTCTTAGATTCTACCTACATGAAGGGCCTGGGGTTCAATATGGGGATCTCTCATTTCTCTGAATTACAGGGGCAATAATTCAGAGAAATGAGAGATCCCCAGAATGAACCCCAGGCCCTCCATGTGTAGAGGTGGGCTCTGACACAAGGATTATAGGTGTTTATGGCAAAGGAAGATTTCTTACACTCCCTTGTCAAATGATTTGGAATTTTATCTTTAATAGTTACATTTACCCTTCAGGTGAGTAGAGAACAGATTTACTTTCTTTTGAGGGATACAGAGGCAATGTGTCTTAACTATTTTCTAGGCCCCATCACCTATTTCCATAGGATTCAAATGTGTGCTCATTCATAAACAGTAACAAGAAGTGGTTACCAAAATCCATCTCTGAGAGGGGCCACATTGCCCCTTTTCTATATCTTCATTTCAGGGAGTAACCTGAGATGTGTTCTAGATCATTAGTGAGAGGACTTCATCTCTCACTGAGCGTGAGAGTCTGAGGCAATTGATTATAATAAATACAGTTATTGTCATGGAATTGGACATTTTCAAGAAAGGTGATACCTATAGGATTAAAGCATTAGAGTTCATAATTGACAGTTGAGTTGTAACATTGCAAGATTACTTACCTTTTCCTCCTCCCACTCCCATTTTATTCTGTGTCTTTAGGTGGCTTCATTGTTCTGTTCTTTCAGTATTGTATTTATTTTATTTGATGTTTTTTTCTTCTGTATCTATTTGAAGTGACAAATCAAGTTTTCAGGCTTTGCTTTTTTTTTTTTTACACAGCCAGACAGACACTCAGACACAACCTGCATCTGCTTGGGCAGGGTGTCTAAGCCAGGCTAAAATCCCCTCTGGTCTAACTCTTGCATTTCAGAGCCAAAAGAAATTAGTCTGTGATGTCTAACTTTTCCAGAACTATAGAAGTTGACCTTCCTTTAACCTATTTTACTAATGGGAAAATGAAGCCCACCTGCTTAGAAAGAAGAGGGGCCCCCCTTCTATTCAGGGGTGGAATTAACTAAATCTGCCCAATATAATGAGAAGAACATTTTTTTTTCAAGGCACTTTAACTATGCTATGCAGTTGCTGCTTTCAGTATAGTCACTATTTATAGTCAAGAAACCTGGATTCTAGTTCTGGGACAAGCATTGATTGGCTATGCATTCCTGTGCAGACAGCTTAACCTTTCTATCAATCTCCTTATTTGTTAAATCATCACTCCCTGTGCGTCATTACATGGAAGAGGTGGTCGGAAGATAAATGAGAAAAGATATAGAGGAGAGCTTTGAATTGTTTGGAAACAGCATGGCATGGTGTGGAGAATGCTGGGCTTGGAATACTAGGACTTGCTTTTTGAATGACAGCTTTGTCATTTACTATCTGTGTGACTTTAGGCAAGTCATTTCACATGTCCAGGTGTCAGTTTTCATCCACAAAACAAGAGGGTTGAGCCTGATGACTTCTAAGGGCCCTTCCAGCCCTAAATCTCTCATAATATGAAATCTGAGATAATGACAATGATAATGAATATAATGTCTAGAGGGCTGGCCTTGGGGTCGTGAAGAGCTAGATTCAAGTCCTGCTTCTGATGTATACTAGCTTTGTGACCTTGGGCGAGTTATTTAAATTTTCAGCGTCCCAGATAACTCTCTATACGTCTACAAGTTGCAGTCAAGTTTTCTGTTAGCTTTGAGAGAGGGCATTCCCACACTGCAAGTGGCTTATGTTGATGAAATCACAGTTCCAGACCAGGAGAAAAATAAAACTGTTGTTATTATCAATACTATGATAACTATTGTTATTATATTTGAATTATTATAACAAGGATGCCTTGCCTATAGGTAATAACTATGCTCCTATTGGAGTTTTTAGGAATGGGAGAATTACAACTTTTATAGATGGGAAAGTTATAATTTTTTAATCTAGAATTTTTATAGATAGGGGAAATTATAATTTTATAATGGAAAATTATAATTTTATAGATGGGGAAATTATAACTTTTATAAATAGGGAAATTATATAATTTTTATAATATGGAATTTTTCTAGATGGGGGATTATAGTTTTTATCATCTATAATTTTTATTGATGGGGAAATTAAGACCCACAGATGTGAAGTGACTTGTCTAAGGTCATACAGCTAAAGCATCTGAGGCAAAATTCAAACTTGGATTTTCTCAACTTCAAGGCCAGCTCTCTAACCACTAGACAATCTAGCCCTCACCACAGCGCAGTTATAATAGTTATGACATTTTTTCAAGACATTCTAAATATACGTTATATGTGTATGTATATATCTTTGTAAACCTTAAAGTACTATGTAAATGTTAGTTATTAATGATGAAATGCCAGTTTTACTGATGGCAAAATAATGCAAAGAGAAATTAAATAATGAGTTTATAAGGCTATCTTGAGGACATGGAAACTTACAGTAGACTTTGAAACCTTGGAGTTGTAGATCTAAAGACAATGATTCCCTCCTACCTTCACCACCAACTTCTCAATTCTATGCATTCCAATCTTGCTCCATGTTTGTCTCCTGTGGAGAAAGAGTGAATTTCTCCGGTTCTACCCAGTGTGAGCAAAGAAGGTATGGAAGACCCTGCTTTGACTTGAAAGATAAGAAGGGAGGGCAGCAGCTGGGAGTAGTAATAATGGTAAAGAGATGGAGTCAGTCAGTCACTAAACATTTACTAAGTGGTTGATGTGTGTCAGGCACTGTACTATGTGCTGGGGATATTGCTGGTCCACAAGGAACCCACAGTCTAATGGGGAAGACAACATGCAAATAACAAACTATACATGGGATAAATTGGGAATAATCAACAGAGGGAAGATGCTAAGATTAAGAGAGGGTTGGGGAATGCTTCATGTAGACAGTAGAATGGAGTAGGAGTGGGTTAGGAATTCTCAAGTATAGTTGCTTATTTGTGGTTTCTTAGCTGATTTCCAGTGAGTTTCAGAGCTCTTTGTTCTCCTTTCTTTCCCTGTGCCTAATTGCCTTCTGGGCCACAAGGCCTTTTGAGTTCTCATACCGGGTATGACACATGGTATGCAATCATGCAATAAATGAATTACAAGATTTGACCAGGTACTGATTCGGTAATGGTTAATGGGCTCATATGTATAATAGTCTCAAAGGTCAGGAGTGGTGACCCCTGTCATTGATTCTGTTGTAGTGCAGACATTTATCTTCCTTTTTATAGATATTTAGTTTCCTGTCAATGTCAATAATGAAAGACACTAGTAAGGAGGATGGGCCATGTAAAAATTGCTTTAGGATAAATTATTGTGAAAGAGGGTTAACATCCTTCCTTGCTAGAATCCTGCTTTATTAAAGTGATTAAGATACTACAGATACAAGTTTATAGTTAGAAATTGACTAAAACTGTATATAATGTAGTTAGAGCTGGTATTGTGAGCAGATTGTTTACTCCATCCCCAAATATTCTCTTACTCCAGGTGCCATGAGGAACAAATAATTAGTCCCACGTACCCAGAACTTATTTGGATTCTATGGAGATCACAAAAGAAATGTAAGTCAACATTCATGAAATAATATGACAATTAAGCATTAACATATGTAGTATTAACTCATAAGTGCAATAAATCAGAGACGCAGTAGATTGGTATGGGCTAGAGGAATCAGGGAAAAGACTTCATGAAGGAGAGGGGACTTGAAGGATGGGTAGAATTTGTCTGGGTGAAAGGGAGAGGGAAGGAAATCCAAGTGGAGAAAATAGCATGGCTAAAGGCTTGAAGTCTAGAACAAGCCCTCTGAAGGAAAATAAGAAGGCTGGCCCCAATGGAGCAGCAAAGTGTTCCTAATAGTGAGAAATAAGGTTGGATAAATAGAAGGGGGACCACATTATGCAGAATGAAACTTGTGCATGTGATCTTACAGTGGACAGGACATGATCGTTGCCCCTCTTCTCCCAGAGAGGATCTACCAAATGTAGCAGACTTGGGTTCAAATCTCACCTTTAATGCTATTTATGTGAACTTGGCTAAGTTATTCAAGCTCAGCCTCCCTAGGCTTCATCAGTAAAATAAATGAGTTTGACTAGATGACCTCTGAGACATCTTCTAAATTTACTTCTATGATACCATGATGAAATTTTAAAAAGGTGTCAATCAATTTTCAATTTTTTTTGGGGGGGGTAGGCAAAGTACCTTGCGCAAGGTTATACAGCTAGTAAGGATCTAAGGTTAGATTTGGACTCAGGTCCTCCTGACTCCAGGGCTGGTTCTGTATCCACTGTGCCACTTAGCTGCACCCATATCAATCAATTCTTAAATTTCTTTCCTCCACAGGCAAATAAATAAGTTTCTTTTTTAAAAAAAAAAATTTTATTTATCTATTTATTTACCACATTTGCCCTAAACTCCTCAAGGGCTGGGACTCTTTCATTTTGATCTCAATCCCCAGCATATATCACAGTGCTTGGCACATTGTAAGTGTTTTAATAGATACTTATTAAATTGGATTATCCATCACACTGTAAAAATAAAAGATTCATGCCAGTGTGCTACCATAAATGGTGCTAATTTGTACATAGGTGATAAATAAACACACAGGAAACAAAAAAATTCACTTTTACCCACCTTTCACTTTAATATGTTACTATTTCTATGACTTGGGGTCTTTGACTCCAACAAGCTCTTCTGACATTTATGACTTTTCCAGAGGACAAATAAAGCTTTGTGTAAAACTGACTTTGCTTGGTCAGTTCTTAGCCAAAAATTGTCTTCCTTTAATTCAGCTTTTGACAGCTATTTAGATGTTCATGGCTTGGTCTCCTGCTTTCTTCAGTCATCTTCGGCACACAGGGTTTTGGCTATGGGTGTTTGTGTCCATCTGCTCAAATGGTGTGATTCTGGCTCTTGAATCCAGTCATACCTTGGGCAGGGATGCCAACCAATCCTTGATCCTGACGACCAGCTCATATGCTGGAGTCAAAACACTCCAACAGTAGGAAATTTGCCCTATTGCTAGGCTGGAGGTACTGATGCCAGAGTTTCTTTATGCTGAAATTTACTTTATGATAGGCATACATGTCTTTTAAAAAATAGAGTCTCTAAGCAATAGGAGAAAAAGAACAGCTTCCAAAGAGAAACCAGGCTGTGTTTCAGTAGGTGTCCTGGAAATCCGTTGTATCTTCCCCCTTGTTCTTCCCTGCCCCTATATATGGCATCCAGGAATATAATTAGGGAAATGCCAAGCCTGTTCCATAAAAAGGAGTCAATGGCAAACAAGGATTTCAAAGATAAACTTAATGAAATAGGAACACAATGTTCCAGATTTCAAATTCAATGAACTCTAGAACAGAGTTCCGGTGGAAAGACGATAAATAGCTCGTGGAGTAGTGGGATTTGAACCTTATTCTAGGATGAGGTACTAGCAAAAACTTCCAATTCTATGGATTCTCCTGGAATGAAAAAAACCCACATGTCCTTGCTCATTTTAAAATTTGGTAAGATTCTTGCCATTGCCAAACAGATGTTTCACCCAAGCTTCCTGAGGAGAGGACACATGTGTTTGAGGCTTTTTGTACTATTGCTGTGTGGTTTGTATCATTGCTGCTTTCTAAGTTTCCCTGGCTTATTTGTCTTGGCTTTCAAGGCAATGCACTTTCCTAATTTTTCTTCAGTCACCTTCATTGGCTTCTTCTTTTTCTTATATCCTAATGTGGGTATTTCCTTAGATGAATCAATCAACAAGGATTTATTAAGCCCCCTACTACACAATAGGTATGTGCACTGGGGGTACCAACATAGAAAATGAAACAATCTTTCCTCACAGGGAGCTCAAAGTTCAGTTTCTGGCCCTCTGCTATTTTCTGTGCTCCTTCCCTTTGTAATCTTATCCCATCCATTGGTTTCCAGCATTACCTCTATTACCATTATTATTTTTTTGATGAGGCAATTAGGGTTAAGTGACTTGCCCAGAGTCACACAGCTAGTGAGTGTTATATGTCTGAGACCAGATTTGAACTCAGGCCCTCCTGACTCCAGGGCCAGTGCTCTATCCACTGAGCCACCTAGCTGCCACCAGCATTACCTTTATGTCCAATATTTCAATGTACTTGTCCCTGGTTAAGCAACATCTGGAGTATTTTTGTGTCTACCTTAGTATGTAGCATAAGGCTTTGCACAAACTAAGGTAATCAACAAACATTTATTATGAGGCAGGTAGTATACTAAGCATTGGAGGTACAAAAAGAGGCAAAAGAAAGTGTCCACTCTCAAGGATCTCACAATCTAATGCGAGAGACAACAAGTAAATATGTACAAATAAACTATATACAGGATAAACAGGAAACGAATAAGAGAGGGAAGGCACTAAAATTAAGAGGAGCTGGGAAAGATTTCCTATAGAAGATGGGATTTTAGTTAGTTCTTGGAGGAAGCCAGGGAGGCCAGGAGATGGAGATGAGGGAGAGCATTCCAGGCATTGGGGATATCCAGAGAAAACTCCTAGAGCCAAGACATAGAGTGTCTTGTTTGTGGAAGAGCAAGGAGGCCAGAATCACTGAAGTGAAGAGTATGTGGCAGGAAGTAAGTTTTAAAAAGACTGGAAAAGTAGGAAGGGGCTGGCTTATGAAGGCGACTAGGTTTGAATGCCAAACAGAAGATTTTGTATTTGATCCTTGGAGGTGTTAGGGAGCCACTGAAGTTTATTGAGTGGGGGTGGGGGTGGCATGGTTGGACCTGCACTTTAGGAAAATCACGTTGGTGGCTGAATGGCAGATAGGTTGTAGTGGACAGAGACCTGAGGCTGGCAGACCCACCAGCAGCCTATTGCAATATCCCAGGTGTGAGGTGATGAAGGTCTGCACTAGAGTGGTGGCAGCATCAGAGGAGAGAAGGAGGTGTATTTGAGGAGGTATTGCAAAGGTGAAATCAACAGGACTTGGCAACAGATTGGATAAGGGGTAATGAGGAGTCGAGAAGGACACCTAGGTTGTGAGCCTGTGGACTGGGAGAATGGTGTTGCCCTCTACTGTAATGGGGAAGATAGGATGAAGGGCAGGTGTAAGGGGAAAAATGGGTTCAGTTTTGGATAGGTTGAGTTAAGATGTTTACTGGACATCCAGTTCAAGATTTCTGAGAGGCAGCTGGAGATTAGATTGGAGGTCAGCAGAGAGATTAGGACAAGATAGGTAGATCTGAGAATCATCAGTGTAAAGATGGTAATTAAATCATGAGAGATGATGAGATTACCAAGTGAAGTAGAGTATAAAGAGATGAGAAGAGGGCCTAGTCCAGAGCTCTGTGGGACACCAATGGTTAGAGAGTAACCTCTGGATGAGGATACAGCAAAGGAGACAGAGAAGGAATGGTCAAATATGTAGGAGAGGAACAGGAGAGAGTGGTATCCTGAAAACCTAGAGAGAAGAGAGTATCAAGGAGAGGGTGATTGATAGTGTCAAAGGCTGTAAGTAGAGACGTTGAGAAGAAGGAAGACTGAGAAAAGGTTATTGGATTTGGCAATTAAGAGATCATTGGTAACTTCAGAGAGAACAATTTTTGTAGATACGTGAGTATGGAGTAGAAACATTACAATAACTTGTAGGTAAAGACAAAGTACAGTATGTTATTCATGCCAAGTATTTCACAAATTGTGCTACTTTGCATTCTTTCCAAGAAATTGTCATTCTTGCTATTTTACAGTTTTAAAAATTGACTGACTTAAGACCATGGAGTGAGCCAAGTACAGTTTTCAAGACACCTGAGTTTCGTGTGTCTCAATGCAAGTCTGAGCTCACACACCCCTGCAGACTCTTGTGAACAGAATGTCCTATTGCACATAGACCATGACCTAAGAACCATAACAAAGTGTAGGGTTACCTAGCAACCTGGTATATTCAAGAAGAGCCACATCGTCTGTATGGGTGTAATTCTCTATTCCCCAACTCATCTAGATTAGTCCATATGACATCCTCAAATTAATAGCACAGTGTTCAGCAAATACCTTTTGCACTGTGTCTCTTCCACACCGCTGTGAAAGTGATTTTCCTCCAGTACAACGATGAATATGTTACTCCCCTACTCCATAATTCTAGTAGCTCCCTCTTGCCTCTAGTGTATGTTACAAACTACATTGGCATTTAATACACTTCACACCTAACTTGACCCTACTTTCCCAGCCTAATTCTACATGACTTACTTTCATGTTGTCTTGGTTCCAGCCAGACTTGGTTTCTTGCTATTCTTTACACAGGGCACCACATTTCTTGTTTCTTTGCCTTTTCACAAGCTCTTTCCCATGTCTGGCACGCACTCTCCCCTCAAACCCTTCCCCACCCCCCTACCCCTGCTTTTTTTTTTTTTTTCAGAATCCATAGTTTCTTTTAAAGTTCAGCTCAGGTGTTATCTTCTTTATCAAATGCAAAATTCCCAGGTGTGATCTTAGAACCAGATTAAAATGTAATTGAGAAATATTTAACAAAATAATTAAAAATATCACAGAACATTGATAATATTACTACGTGTTTTTTTACGTCAATATGTTACATTCAGGGATTCTTATGTATGGTTTAGTGGCCCTCATTTCTATTTGAATCTGACATTCCTATTCTTACATGAACCTTTCCTCATCCCCCAGCTGCTAGTTCCTCTCCCCTCAGTATATATTTAATATATTTTTATATATGTACAGGTTGCCTCCTTCAATAGAATTGAGGTACTTGAGGGCAGGGGTTATTGCATTTTTGTCAGTTTCCCTATCATCTGTCACAGCCCCTGGTACACAGCAGACCTTTACTAATTGCTTACTGATTGTTATTTGTCTAATTCCACTCAGTTTTAGTTGTGTGGATAGAAAGTTTTCTGACAACAGAATAAAAATGATTTATTAATTTTACTTTGTTCTTATTATGGTGATTTGCTAAGTTGTATCTCCAATTTCTACTTGACTTGGCTTCCATTTTCTGACAGATTTCTTGTTCACCTGCTTTTGGTTTTATATATGTGACTATAATAATAATATAGCCTTTGTGGCACCTCATGTGCATGTGCCTCCCGCCTCAACCCAGCCAAGCTACCCCAACTTCAATTAACTCTATGGTTCTGCATCCACTCAATACCAAGTCCACTGATGTGTTTACTTTTACTAGCTTACTAAAAATGCAGTGAGCTCAAACCAAAAGCATATAATGAAATAGTATAGTAAGCAAAGTAGCAATAAAACATTTCTCCCATAAACCTTGGACACAGTCTCCCACAAATATACACATTAACAGTGGGGATAGAGGATGTGCCTGGGAGCATTTGTGGATGGATACACGTGTAAGACACATGTGGAGGCAGTGCTTACATAGAGAGATAACATATTTCTGATGCCTCGGTATTGCTGACATCTTCTGGTTATATTATTGTTCTGTTCCTACTGGCTTATATGCTGGTCCTGTGGTCACTACTGTACACACAAAAGGTATATCATTGCAGAGTTTCTCACTTCTGGCTTCTGATGAAGTCCTCAGCAGTGGTACTATCTCTTCCCCATAAAAGGAGTGTATTTAACTTGGATTTCTGGGTCTTAGGCTTTGGCTTTTGTAGTGAGAAAGGCAGGACCTTCACACATCCAGTCACCAGACTAGGGGAAAAAGTCCTTAGACGCTTTCTTTTTGTAAGTTCCTTCAGGGCAGGGTCTGTCTTACTTTTGTATTTGTATCTCTAGGACCTAGCACAGTGCCTAGTATATAGGAAGCTCTTTAAAATATTTATGGATTGTCTGTGAACTCCTTTTGGAAAGCAACACAGCCAGACAATTAAGTAGGATCCACAGCATTTAGTCTGTTTTTGAACCCATTTCTTATCTCTCATCAGTATTAATATCTCTGCTCATGTTCCCCTTCCATCTGATTTAGGGTCAGAAAGACCTTGTAACTCCTGTTTTATTACCAATTGAAGGGAAAATCTGTATCTCCCTCAAATCATTTTAGGTTCAACCTTCAACAATCTTCAAAGCTTGACAGGGTCTGAGGCTCAGGATTTTTTTTTTTTTCAATTCCTCAAGATGCTTTGGATTTCCTGTGCAAATGAAGTGGGGTAAAGGAGAGGAAGGCAAGAATAGCTCTTCCACTTCAGTCCTTTGCTCCAAAACCTTTCCTTTATTATGTATGTGATATATATATGTCCAGTGATAAACTTCTCAGGCTTTGAACCAATCTACAAGAACAAACTCACTTTTCTATGGAGTTTTCTTTACAATAACACTGTGAGATAGATAGCTATTGTCACTATTTAATGGATGTAGAAATTAAATCTCAGAGAGATAAAAATGTTCATTGTTACAGTGTAGAACCAGCATTGGCACCCAAGTCTCTAGATATCAAATCTAATGTGTTTCCCAATATACCTCTAGTTATTATGTGGGAGCTAGCTACCGTGGAGCTTCTGTAAATGTATTCAGGCATTCTAATGTGCTGTCTTTCTTCTTTGCATGAGGTCATCAACTTCAAAGATTTAATTTGCCATTTAGAGCAGGTGTACAAATAACAGGATTCTCAGACTCCTAGGGTAATTGGAAAATCCTCCTAAGTTATATTTTTCTTCTAAAATTTTTTATTGGTATCTTTTGTTTTATTTCACCTTCATTTTTCAATGATACGCTGTTTGCTATTTCTGCCCTCACCTAGAGAGCTATTCCTTATAACAAAGAACAAAAAAAAGGGAAAAAAATTTGTTCAGCAAAACTAGCCGACACATCAACCAATCTGACCTTAATTACCTCTAGTATTCTATACCTATGGTACCCTATCTCTGCAGAGAGGAAGAAGGCAATTCTCCTATCAGATCCTATTAAGTTGACAAAAGTTTAAGTGATGAGCTAGAACAAATAGATTAAAATAATTCTCATGGTACTTGATTGGTTCAGCACTTTTCTGCTATGATAACATGTTAGCTTTATTGAAGCCTAGGAATAATGCCAGAAAGAAGGGGAACATGAGTAAATCTTTTTTTGTTTCTTACCTTTTAGTGTCATTGGATTGGATTTGGTGCCCCCTCCCCAACCTTCAAACTGAATTCAGATACACTTGAGGGAGTTTGTTTCTGGTTCTCTATCAGCTAAAAATGTCTTTGTCCAGATGATTGACAAGGGAGTTTGTCCTAGTTTGGCTTCCCAGAGAGTATTTAGAGACATGCAAACTCATTTGCAGAAGTCAGGGATGGAAAGGTTGGGAGGGTAGGGTGAGTATTCTACTGTATAGCACCATTTTCATAAAGCCCCAGGAAGAGAAGAGGGAAACAGGTTATCTTTCCTAAAGACAGAGTGTGCCTAGTGGGTCAGAGAGACTGGCAGCTCTGTCACTGTGATTGAAAGTTATACAAATATAAAAGAACAGGAGGTAGGTTGGGGGCTGAGAGTGTGACACTGGTCCTGAAAGGCCTTTCATACATCAATGACAGAAGAGTATCCCAGAAAAACCCCCTCCAGCTGTTTCTAGCAGGTCACCTTTCCAACATTGTACAGTCATGTAGAAAGGTGGGATTTCTTGACCTAGGTAGATTGACAAAAAAGTGTGTGTGTGTGTGTGTGTGTGTGTGTGTGTGTGTATCTGCATGGTGTGTGAGGATATGTAGGCAAAAAGGGTGGGGGCAGAGTGCTTTATGGGTAGAAGCAGCAAGGTTTTTCATTGGGGATCAGACCACTAAATCTATTATTATATGGCAAAATGAATTCTGAGTGAAGAAAACCAGTGGTAGTCAGTGAGCCTTCAGTGACAAACGCAACGATGCCAGATAAATACAATGGCATTTGCTCTCGCAACAGAACAGTGCACAAGAATGACTTGTTCCCCTTTCCTCACGCCTTGTGCTTTGTTAACAGAATGTCCCTGGCACGCATGTGCTCCAGCTTGTTGCCAAAGGCTTAGCTTTGCTCTTGCATAATGTGGAAGATTACTGCCATATAGATCATAAAGTCAGCTCTATGTCTCAAGATCCAAATTTGGCTTTCAGGAACATAAACTTCCTATAGTGCAGTGATCCTTGAAAAAAAATTTGCCCCACTTCCCAATGCTGTCAGGTGTTTTTTGCTTATCTACCCTATCATTATTATAATTGGTAGACACAGATTTTGGTCAATGTCTGCCTTCCTCTGGATTTCTTTGAGATTATTTTAAATAAGCAATTTAACTTCTAATCCCTTGTCATTTGACACCAAGAGCCCAGTACAATAAGTCTCCATAACATTCTCTTAAATTTAGTGTTTTTTGTAATTGAAAAATGAATGCTTTGAAATTATAAATGAATGCTTTTGAAACTATAACCAAGCTTAGGCCCCAAAGAAGAAGTATGAGAATATGCCTCCCTCCCTTCTATGTAAGGGTAGGGAACGATGTGGAACACTGCATATGACATAGGATTTATAGATGAGTTGGTTAGTTTTGCCAAATAGCTTTTTTTACCCTTTTAAAAAAATTCTTCATTATTATAGATGACTCTTTGCTAGGCAGAAGGGAGAGAGATATATTGAAAAATATATATGATGTGAAAACAAAGGATATATTTTTTTTTTGCTAAAAATAGTGTTTTGCTACTTAAAAAAGAATATGTCCAAGACAAGATGTCATTCTCAGTATATCAAAGTTAGTTTGGGGCAAATTATCTTTCTTACTTTTTTTTCTTCCTTGCTCATTTAAAAAAAAATTTCTATCAATGTCTTGTTTCTTATATCATCATAGGGTCCCCAAAGGTCCCTCCTTTTCCTTCTCCCAGAAAGCCCTCCATATAACAAATAGTATTTTAAAGAGGAAAAAAGTCATCATGCCTGATTGATACCTTGAAAAACTTTAAAACATGTACATTATGTGACATCTGTGGACCTCCCATCTCCACAGAGGGGTTGGTTGGGAGTGTCCTGTCATATCTCTTCATTTGAGTCCTGCTTAATCTTTATAATTTTGCTACATTTACTTTTGATTTTTTAGTGTGTGGTTGTTCCTTCTAATTATGTTGTTGTAATTATTGTGGATATTGTTTTCTTGGCTCTGCATACTTCACTCTGCATCAGTTCATATTGATCTTACCATGCTTCTCTATATTCATTACACACAAAATTTCTTATGGCACAATAAGGTTCCATTATATTCATGTACCACAATTTGTTTTGCCATTCTGCAATTGATGAACATCTATTTTGTTTCTCATTCTTTGCTATCACAAAAAATGCTATTATAAACATTTTGGTGACTATAGTAACTTTCTTCTTATCAATGGAGTGTGAGCCCAGTAATGGAGTCTCTGGTTCAGATTTGCATAATTCTATGTTGCTTTCTGAAGTAGTTGTACCATTTCATAGCTCCACCAACAATATATTAGTGTGTCTATTATTCCATAACCTCTCCAACATTGACTGTTAGCATTCTTGGGAATAATATCATTTTTGCCAATGTGCAGGATATAAGGTGTTTTGACTTAAATTTCTCTTATTATTAGTGATATGGAACATTCTTTCATGTTGTTATGAATACTTTGAAATTCTTCATTTGAGGACTGTTTGTTGATATCCTTTGACCACTTATCAATTGGGGAATTGCTATTAGTTTATAAACATTTATTTATTGTTTATATATCTTGGATACCAAACCCATATCAGAGAAATTTGATGCAATTTTCCCCCCATTCAACCATTTTTCTTTTTGTCCTAGGTACATTAATTTTGTTTGTGCAGAAGCTTTTCAGTTTCACATAAAGTTGTCTATTTTGACTTTTGTAATTGCCTCTATTTCCTGTTTGATTAAGAATACATCTCTCATTCATAGCTGTGAGAGGTATACGATCTACTTCTCTTCTAATTTTTTAAATAGCATGATCTTTCATATTAAGATTGCATATACATTAAAAAGGTATTGTGGTGTAAGAAGTTGGTTTAAGCCAAATTTCTACCAGAGTGCTTTCTAGTTTTACCAGCAGTTTTTTAAATCAACTAAGGAGTTTTTCTTAGGTAACTTATGTTTTCCACTTTAACAAAAACCGAGTTATTAAATTCTCTTATTTCTGATTCTCCTTTGTCTAGTCTGTTCCATTGATCTATGTCTCTATTTCTTAACCAAAACCAAACAATTTTGATGAGCCTGCTTTATGATATAGTTGGACATCTGGAAGAACTTTTTTCCCTATATTCCTATTTCTTTTCATTATTTCCCTTGATATTCTAGATCTTTTGTTTTTCCAAATGAATTTTGTTATTATTTTATCAAGGTCTATAAAGTATCCCTTTGGTAATTTGATCGGTGTAGCATTTAAAGTATAAATTAATTTTGGTAGTACTGTTTTTATTTTATTGGCATGGTCTAGCCATGAACACTGAATATTCTTCAAGTTATTTAAGTTGTTCTTTCTTTTTCTTTAAGGAACATTTTATAATTGAGTCTATATAAGTCTTTTGTGTGTTTCTTGCTGCTTTTAAAACACACATAACCTTGAGACATCTCAGTGGCCAATGCCATTATCTCCATTTAACTTAATTAAATAATACCTTCTGTGAGTTCTGAGAGTGTTCCATACGTCAAAGAGAGAAACAAAACTTGTGAAATTGTGGCATTTTGTGATTAGAGGGTTAGATTTGAAGTCAGGAGATTTAGGTTTGAATCCTGGCTTTGATATTTATTAACTCTGTGACCAGGAAAAAGTTATTTAATGTCTCAGAGGCTCAGTGTCCTCTTCCGTAAAATTAGGATGGATAATGATACCTGTAGCACCTCCCTCACAGGGTTATTGTAAGACTTGAATGATATAATATATAAAAAATAATTTGCAAACTTCAGTGTCATGTAAAAGTCACTCATTATCATTCATAGGGCAGACAAGTCAGCCCTTGCTAAAGCAGCAAGGCACCCTGAGGGAGAGACAGGAGAGAGGATGTACCAGGTAAGTCAAACCATCACCACCACCTTGATTACTATCTCCCCTCAGAACCTGATGGAGACAGAGCCCTGAACACAAGAGCCTTTCCAGTAGCTATGCTTCTAGTCCAGAGCTCTTAGTCATCATCCTGAGAAGCAGCTCTTGTGGAGAGACAACCTTGCAACTGTTCCTCCAGGTGCTAGAGCCACAGCTACTAACCACCCAGGAAGGAAAATTCTTACCTCTTAAGTCCTTGACATTATCAGGTAGTTCAACATCAGAAACATGATTTTATCAGTGGAAATGACATTAAAGAAGAAACACTAATGCCTTGCTACTGCACCTTGAGGACCAGGGACCTTTCCATCTGACTTGCTGCTGAAACTTTCCATATATGTTGTCTCCTCCATTAGAATGTGAGCTCCTTCAGGACAGGGACTGTCTTACTTTTCTGTCAGTATCCCTCACACTTAGCATTGTGCTTTGTATACAGGAAGCATTTAATAAATGCTTTATTCATTCATTCATTCATTCATTACTATGCTCTGAGAGTTCCCTCTTGGCCCACTAAATTCCTTCTTGAAACCAGAAGTGGCATTTCATCACAAAATAGGTTCAGAGTTTAGAATCATAGGTTCATTAATTTAAACCTGGAAAGGACCTTAGTTATGAGATTAAATAGAATAAAGTCTTTCCATTTGTTAAAAAACATACAGTTATGACTCTATGTTTACTGAGGACAACTGACTTATAAACTGTTACGCACTGGTTTCAGGATAAATTAGGGAGAAAGTGAGGATAGACAAAATTCATCATTATACTGGAAAAAAATAGGTTAAAAGGTCATTACAATATCTTCACATACGCAGAGCAGTATTGTGGTACATTAATAAGATAGCTGAATTTAGAGACGCAGCCTGAAATAGTGCATTCAGGGCTAGCTTTGTGGTCAGAAAGGTGTGGGTTCAAGTCCCTTCTCTGAACAAATACTGATGCAATCTCTCAGTGTCCCAGGTGACTCTTTAAGATTATAAGTTACAGATGAAGTGCTAGTCTGCACTAGGGGTAGGATGTTTCACACCAGGAATTACTCATGTTAATGAAATTGCAGATTCAGACAAAATAAAAATCTTTAAATAGTTAAATGTGACAGGTTAAAGTAAATAAATTTCACTGGGTAGTAAAAGTTTTTTGGAAAGAAGTTGGTGTTGTTGGAAGGGAAATGTCAAAGTAACATATAGCCAGAAAGGGGCTAATGAGGAACACATTACCTTTTCTCCCTGTTTATTTGTGGGATTGCTCTAGTTAGGGATATCATTCACTGAAACAAAAAGTGAAGACACAACATAGGATAGTAGATGGTATGGAACTAGAGTCCAGATAGATACCTGGCTACCAGTACAAGCTTATGAGTATGTGACTTTGGCAAGACATTTTACATCTCTGATCTGTGGATTCCTCCATATAAATTGGAGAGAGCATAAATTTTTCCTGTTAATCATATGCGGTCATTGTGAGGTCTGGGTCTAGGCTGAATTGATAAAAGTAATGTGTCCAGAACACGGAAGGTAATTGTCATACTGTACTCTGCCTTAAGTCCATTCTGGTGAATGACGTTCAGTTCTAGGTGTCCCATTTGAAGGGGGATACTGATGAAATGAGCCATCTCTAGGGTTGTCAAGATGATGAAAGGTATGAAATTCATACCAATCAATCTATTAATCAAAAAGCATTTATTAAGCACTAGGTACTAGCTTTGTGCTCAGGATACAGAGACATAAGTGAAGTAGTCCCTACCCTAAGAGAGCTTAGGTTTTACTGGAGGCAAAACAGCTAAAAGGTGCAATGAATAGAACAGCTGGCTTGAAGTCAGGAAGACTTGAGTTCAAATGTAGCCTCACACACTTAGCTATGTGACCTTTGGCAAATCACTTAATCTCTGTTTGCCTCAATAAACGTAAAATGATGATATTGACAACACCTAACTTGCAGGGTTGTTGTGAGGATTGAATGAGATCGTATTTGTAAAGGGCTTAGCACAGTGCCTGGCACATAGTAGAGGATGCTATATAAATGCTTATTCTCTTTCCTGCCTTCTCTTTACTGTGTATATGCATCAAGTACCTTAGTCTACTCTAGGGGTGAAACTCGTTTCTTATCCTTTTCTTTGTACCAAATGTATGAATCATTTTGCATTTAAAATCTTTGAAAGATCCCTCATTGATTTTATCAGCAGAAACTCTCCTTGTAAAAAGATAGACATGAATTGCTTGATTATTTATTGTTCTTATGTCTGGCACTATTTGTTTCTAACGTGAAGCAGTTTCCAAGTAAAGCTACTCTTTACTTCTTTCTTTATGAGTTAGCATTATTGCTGACCACCGCACCCACCAATTCCCTGAAATGACAGCAGGGGGAGCTGGCCAGTAAGATTTCTAGATGCATTTTATGAATCAAATGTGTGTTTTGCATAATGCCATTTCTAATATATACCATAAGAATGGTGCTCATGTATCTTAAATTTAGAAGCTTAAATTAATTTATTTTACCAAGGTGAAGAAATAGATGAAACTAAAGACAAAAGCAACATTTTCTTTTTCTTTTAAAATGATCTATTTTTATTGTAGCTTTTGTTTTTATATTACATTAATTTCTGAATATATTTGTCCTTCCACCCTTATCTAGCATCAAGAATTAAGAGAAAAAAGCAGTTTAAAAAACCTATTAGAACACATTGACTATGTCAGATAGGATTTACTATATTCTAATTCCATAATCTATAATCCCCCTATTTTGCAATGAAGGGAGAGAAAAGCATGTTCTCAACTTTTCTCTGGGGTCAAATTTGGTAATTATAATTATACAGCATTCAGTTTTAATTTTTTGTTCTTTCTAGTTTCATTGTGTTGATTATGTTTATTGTTTTCCTGGTTCTGCTGATATACTGTGCATCAGTTTGTATAAATATTCCTGTGCTTCTTTTAAATCTTAATATTTATAGTGCAGTAATACTCTTATATATATGTGTGTGTGTGTTTAGCCAGTCCTTAATAGATGGGTACCTATCTTGTTTCCAGCACTTTTCTACCAAAAAATATGCTGCTGTGAATATTTTGATGTAAAGGACAAGTTTCTCTCTTTGACATCCTTGGATATATATGATTAGCAGTGGGCCAAAGAGTATGGACAATTTAGTCACCTTTTTAGCATAATTTGAAATATCCTTTCGGAATGGTTTGGCCAAGTCATAGCTCCACCAACAGCGTATCAGTGGGCTTGTGTCTGTACAACCATTCCAGCTTTGACTACTTCCATTTTTTCGTCATCTTTACAAATTTGCTGGGTTTGAGATAAACTTCAGAATTTTTTGATTTGCATTCAAGAATGACATTTTCAAGACTTTTTTTCATAGTAGTAGTAGACATAGGTGCCACCAAAAAGACTGAAATATTAATGGTGGCTTTCTTCTAATCTGCCAATCCCCCTTTATGTACCTCTTTTATTTTTCTACTTTATCTCCCTTTCTCTCCCTAAACATCCCTACCTTTCATCTGCTTTTTAACCTTCTCCCCTGCTTAGGTCTGAAGTTCATCCATGACACTTATAAGCAGTGCTTAGCCCCATTGTTGGTATGTTAGTCCTATTGGGTAAAGGATGACCTCCTAGGTTAAAGGTATCCTTTTTTAGATCTGTGATCTAATGGATCTTGGTACTTAGTCAATCAGTGAAGATCCCTACCCATCCATATCTGTGCAATCCTTCTCTGTCCTTTCATAAATCCTCTGGGGCCGGGGGGATGGCGAGGAGTGGTACTCGTATGTGCTGGTGGCCTGATTCTGGATATATTGACATGTTGTTGTTATCAGAGCTATCAGGCTCTGTTGTTTCTGGCTATCAGCCACACTTCAATTTTGCTACATGAATAGATGAGCTCCTTTTCACATCATATACTTTGGATGTTATCCTTCATACTGTTTCTCTGGTGTAGTATACGTCCCTGGTAATATATTGAAGCATCCTCATGTTCACCATTCATTCATTCTTTCATTGCTTTTTGGGAGGCGTGGAACTTTTTAATTCTTCTGATACTTTAGCATTCTATGTATAGTGAGAAGCTGGACTTACTATCCCAAGTTACACACAAGCAGGTTGGGTTCTCAGAGCATGGTTGGTTCCATTTCCTCCTTATGGTCCTAGGAGTATCCCTGAGGGATTGCAGGGATCTTCTAAAGTTATTATTTCAAGTCCCAGTTCTGGTATATTCTTCCCAATATCAGTCACCCAGAGCCAGTTAATATCTCCTTAATACTAGTGATTAGCACTCCACTATTGATTTAATCACTTGATTTTCCAAGATCAATTAACTAATTGACATCAAATAGCTTCTCCAAAGAGATATTTGCTGAAAAGATAAAGCAAGACCCACCGTACAAAAATGGCATCCTGAATTTGGGCATACACCACCCTCTATACTTCAGTCCTTGGGGAGAGTAGGTTCTAAAGTTCACTTTTGGGTATGGCATACCTGATGGGTGAGTCACTCTTTTGTTTGGGGATATAGCATCTTAGCTACCAGGTTGATCTATTGCTGGTCTGGGTTAAGCAGGTTGCTCCACAGGGGTGGCTCCTTCCCAGACTTGTCCACTGAACTTGTGGTAACTCTTCTGATATTTCAAAGCTCATAAGGGCACAGCCCATTTCATCTCTAATACTCATTCACACTAGAATAGGAAAGAAGAAACATGATAGGAGCAGAAGAAATAGCAGTGCCATGTGTTCAAGGGCACATGTTGGGCGAGGTTTGAGTAGGCCACTGATGCTGCCTCTCTCTCTCTCTCTCTCTCTCTCTCTCCACTTAGAGGCTTCTTTGGTCCAAAAAGTCCTCAGTATAATATGTCAAGATTTCTAAGTCCATCACTTGTCTGGTCATCATCAGATTCTTCAGTTCCAGGTTGGCGCTAGTAGTGTGTGTCTGGAGCAACTTCAGAAAATATAGCCTGATTCCAGATAGTTCCTATTTGTTCCCTCTTCTTCCATGAAACACATCTTTCCCAGAATTGGCTGGAGGGGATAGGTTTCAAGATTTCCCATTGAGTTTTTATTAGGGAAATAATTAGGCCCATGCAGGGAATGTGACAACTTAACCACAGGTGAGGTCCCAGGAAAAGAAGTGCTATTGATCTAAGCCATGAATGATGTGTTTAGAGAATTCAACTCTACCACAAACATGTGGATATTTGGGCAGAGATGCTGGTGCTAATTCAAGAAGAACTTGCCACCCTACTTTCTCCCACCATCAGGATTGGTTGAAATCAGTGGTTCTCAAAGTGTGGTCCAAGGACCTCAAGGGATCCTCCAGACCCTTCCAGGGGTCTGTGAGGTCAAAACTATTTCCATAATAATACTAAGATGTTTTAATTTTTAAGCTGGTATATATATTGATAGATAGGACACATTAAAAAGCTCCTTGGGGGATCTTCAATAAATTTTAAGAGTGCAAAGGGATCCTGAGAATAAAAAGCTGGAAAACTTTTTTCTATAGTTTATATACTCTTTGGTGGTACATTTCTCACAACTGCTAATGATTACAGGCAGCTGAACCAAACCAGTGTACTCCAGAATTCAGCATAAAAAAAGGCAGCCTGAATGGATTCTCCACCCTCAAGCCCCTTCTCCATCTCTTCTACTTCAGTCCAAGAATTGAGCTTCGGGAACACTTCTTTGGCAGGCTGCAACAAGCCCAGCTCATAGAGCAGTGCCATAAGGGATTAGCTTATGGCTCTTTGCTTTAATTGGCCCCTTCCTCACATACAGCAACTTCCTCTGCCTACAGCAGGACAGAACTCATAAAAATGGGAGGCATTCCTTTATACCTTTGAAAAGTTCAAAGGAACCTATTTCCCGATGAGATTTAGCACCTGAAGGCAATGAGATATTCTGAGAAGGGGCCAGAACCCTCAGGGCATTAGGGAATAATTCTTAAAAGAGTCAGGCAGGATGCAGATGGCTGCTGAGAACCTATGGATACTGGTACTCACTACCAGCTACAGCTTCTGCCCATACTCCATCACCTATTGGGTACCTTATGTATGTGTATGTAATTCAGTTGGTGAAAGGAGGATATGTGTGAAGTTAGATTTGTGGATTTGGACTCATTTGGCTTCTCTTTGTTCTCTGGGCATAGACTGTGCCACAAACCCTTCACTAGTCATCCAGTAAATGTGGGTCCTTCATCACAAGGGGAATAGGGTGAAAGAGTATATTTTTATCACTATTAATAAGGGGAAAAATCTTCCCCTCCAATCCTCTCAAAGATTCATGACCTACTGATGGTGAATTGGTTGTGATATCCTAGGTAAATGGCAGCCTAAAAGATATTATATTTATGTCTGTGCTCCATATAATATTCTACCATCCTCTGCAAGTCCTTCAATTTGTTGTTGTTGTAATTAATTGAAGGATGTCTATGAAGGAAGAAAACAAGCATTTATTAAATGCTTACTATGTGCCAGGCACTATGCTAAGTATTTTTCCAATTGTCTCATTTGATTCTCACAACAACCCTGGGAGATAGGTGCTATTATTATTCCCATTTTGCAGTTAAGGAAACT
Organism: Vombatus ursinus; assembly: GCF_900497805.2. Lineage (NCBI taxonomy): Eukaryota > Metazoa > Chordata > Mammalia > Diprotodontia > Vombatidae > Vombatus > Vombatus ursinus. The sequence continues at coordinate 4,419,872 of NW_020954576.1, forward strand.
GAAGCATACAGAAGTTAAGTGACTTGCCCAGGGTCACACAGCTAGTAAGTATCTGAAGCCAGATTTGAAGTCTAGTTTTTCTGACTCCAGGTCCACCTCTCTATCCATGACATCACCTACTTGCCTATGAAGCCACTTTATGTGCAGTTGTAACATGGGGACTGGCCAGCGCAGAATGCTCTGATTTTTTTTTTTCTGGGAAGTTGTACACATAAGTGCACAGATATTCCTTGCCTGGGGAACTGAACCAAAAATATAAAAATAAGAGCCATTCCCCAGCTGACAAATGGTCAAAGGATATGAACAGGCAGTTTTCAGAAGAAGATATCAAAGCTACCAATAGTCACATGAAAAAATGCTCTAAATCACTACTAATTAGAGAAATGAAAATTAAAACAATTCTGACATACCATCTCACACCAATCTGATGATTGGCCATCATGACAGAAAAGGAAAATGAAAAATACTGGAGATGTAGAAAATTGGGACACTAATGTACTGTTTGTGAACCTGTGAACTAGTCTAACCATGTTGTTGTTTTTTAGTCATTTCCTAACACTTCTGTAACCCTATTTGGGTTTTTTTTTTTGGCAAAGATACTGGAGTGGTTTGCTATTTTCTTCTCCATCTCCTTTTACAGATGAGGAGATTGAGGCAAACAGGGTTAAGTGATTTGCTCAGGGTCATATAGCTAGTAAGTGTCCGAGGCCAGATTTGAACTCGGGTCTTCTTGACTATAGTCCCAGTGCTCTATCCCCTGCACCACCTAGCTTCCCAGTCTGCCAATTCTGGAGAACAATTTGGAACTGTGTGCAGAGAGCTATAAAACTGTGCATACTCTTTGACCTAGCATACCACTTATGGCTCTTTGCTCTTTGCTTTGGATGGCTCAAATTAAGAAGCTTTTTCTGATATCAAGCCCAAGTTTATCTCTTTGTAACTTCCTAGTTCCGCCCTATGGGGCCAAATGGAAAAAGTCTAATCTCTCCTCCACATGATGGTCCTTCAGATCCTTGAAGACAGTTCTACTCTATATCCCAAAGAAATCAAAGAAAAGGTAAAAGAACTTATTTGTATAAAAATATTTATAGCAGCTCTTTTTCATGGTGGCAAAGAACTGTGAACTGAGGGGATGCCCATCAATTGGGGAAAGACTGAATAAGTTGTGGTATATGATTGTGATGGAATTCTATGTGCTACAAGAAATGATGAGCAGGTTGGTTTCAGAAAAATCTGGGAAGACTTACATGAACTCATGCAAAGTGAAGTGAGCAGAACCAGAAGAATGTTTTACATAGTAACGGCAATATTATAAAATGACCAACGGTGACACACTTAGCTACTTTTATCAAGACAATGATGAAAAATGTTGTCCATCTCCAGAGAGAGAACTGATGAACTCAATGCATATTGAAGCATACTTTTTTGTTACAAAATTATTTTACATGTAGTTGGAAATTATTTAAAGAAATAAAAACTATATTTTTAAAAAATCCCCTGCCTGGTTTCAATCTAACACACGGAATTTTAGGGAACTGGTTTCTGGCCATGAGTAATTGAGGATTGGTGTCATGTGATGGATAAAAAAGTCTTCTAGTTGTCTGTGGAGACAGAAAAACCAAGAGAAGTTCTCAGGGAGTGCTGAGCTAGAACTGAATTTGCATATAAAAAGGAAGATGTGGGTCTCTCAGTCTCTTTTCCATTTTGGCAGGTGCAGGAAGTGAACTGTAGGTCCCTTACTCTCATTATCCTTTAAGTTTGAGCCCACTCCCCAAGTACCTTGTGTGTATGAAGGAGGAGTGTTCCCTTTGGTGATGGTGGTGATTTTTTATAACTATTATTCTTGCTAAACTGCTTTTCTGAAAGTTAATAGAGTTCTACTGGTTGATTGGTTATTGTTGTTCAGTCATTTCAGTCATGTCTAACTTTTTGTGACCCAATTTGGGGTTTTCTTGGCAAAGATAACTGTAGTGGTGTGCCATTTCCTTCTCCAGTTCATCTGACAGATGAGGAAACTGAGGTAAACAGGGTTAAGTGACTTGCCCAGAGTCACACAGCTAGTTAGTATCTGAGGCCAGATTTGAACTATCAGCAAGTTCCTGATTCCAGGCCTAGCACTCTAATCACTGTGCCACCCAGCTGCCCTGGTTGGTTGATAATGGAAAGCAAAATTGTTGGGGCCCAGGAGTTACAGTGTCAGAAACCTTGCACTTCTCGGTTATGCCTAATGCACTGATAGGAGAATTAGCTAACTTCTAGAGTCCCAATCTGTCAATGCCAGGGTATTGGGGACGTAGTTCCAGAGTGAGTGCTATGTCCATGTCTGTTTAGGCTGGGCATAGGGTTTCTAAGACTTAGGGTAACATTTTTAGGTGTTGTGTTGTGGCCAGCCTCTATCTGTTTCTTAGCATTAAACTTGAGTAACTTTCACAAAATAGATCAGGCAAATTCTCACAATGTCAGTCTACTAGCCAGTGTTTCCAGGGTAACAGGTCACTCCTACTTTTTCTCATTCCTTAAAAAATTACAAGAGGTGCAAATTATCCCACCAGCTACTAGAAGGAATGTTCATTTATTTTCTGGTAGAGATTCCCTCTATCAAATATTGAGGTTATTGTGATATTCTTGTCATGTTTTAAAGTTTGAGAGTATGTCCTAAAGAAGAGATCTACTTCCCTCTCTTTACCTTTTCTTCTAATTTCTGCTACCAGATGTTTAAAGTCACATCTCTTTTCTTGGTAGCATAGCAGGCACCATTGATTAGCCATGGGATGGTTTGGTCATGGATTCTAAGAAATGCAGGAATCTACTATACCAAATAGTATTTTGTATATTTTTTTAAAAAAGAATTTAAGCAAAGTTACTTAATTCATTTTAAATACAATTAGATAAACCAAACAATACATAGTAAGGGAAAAACCAAGCCAAATTAAAAAAAAACTTCTAAGTACAAAAGCATGCAGTTTCACTTATAATTCTAGGCTATATATCCATATCTATATCTATTGATAGATCCCATGGAAATCTGTGATTAGATAGATATCACACGGATATTTATGGATAGATGTAGCTAGAGATAGACACTTAATTATCTAGCTGTCGATAGCTATCTCACTGCTATGTATTTTTTCTGACCTTTCCACTGTTTTGGAGCCCTCTCTCCTTAAAGTCAAAGTACCAGTGCTTAAATTACACCTTAACATTACTTTACTACTTGTAGAGACATGTAATTGTACTGTTTCTGCCCCAGGTGTTTCTAATTTACTTCACTTGGATATTCTCTGGGAAAATAATTGAGTTACTTGACTTTAAAGGAACCAAATGGTTTTAAAACAGGACAATAATATAGGAGGTTTGGGGCAGCCACATAATAGGGCAGAATAGAATGGAGGCAATCCCGGCAATTTGCCTAGACAGAAATGAAACTGGTAGGTAACAGCAGAGACCATGAGTCCAGACAATCAAGAAGTCCTGAAGACCAGGAAGCCAAGATGAGGAACCTTGGCTAAGTGATTGAGAACTAAGGCCTAAGGTCCCAGGCAAAGGATTTGGAAAATGAACTGAGTTCAAATAGTGTATTCACTACTCCTGTTCTTACACTCTATACTTCAGCCAAACTGTTCTATATACTATTCTACAACATTTTCCTGTCATATATTTATACATACATTTCCCCTAATTTCTGAAAGCAATTCTACTCACATCTCTGTTATTGTTCAGTTGTGTCTGACTCTTCATGACCCCATGGACTTGTTCATGGGTTTTTTGTTGGTTTTTTTTGGCAAAGATATTGGAGTGGTTTGGCATTTCCTTCTCTGGTGCTGCCCCATTTTACAGATGAGTAACAATGAGGTAAATAGAGGTTAAGTGATTTGCCCAGGGTCACACAGCTACTAAGTGTCTGAGGTCATATTTGAACTCAGATCTTCTTCACTCTAGACCTAGCACTCTATCTACTGCACCACCTAGCTGAGCACTCACATCTCTACTTGTCAAAATACTTTTTCAGGGCTTTACTCACAGACCATCACATACCATGAAGCCTTCAGGCATGAATGATCCTTTCCTCTTTAAATATTCCATGCTATGTCGTTTCAATTTTCTTATGCACTAGAAAACAGGGGTAGGGAACCATTTGTTCTCTGAAGCTTGGATTCAGTCAAAGGGCTGCATTTGAGGACCTAAAGGACCACATGAGGCCTTGAGGCTGCAGGTTCCCCACCCATGCACTAGATTATCTAAAGTGTAATTAAAAAAAAACATTTTAAAGCCCCAACCCATTAGATTGTAAGCTCTGAGGGCAGAAGACGCAGAATTTTTCATCTTTGTATCCATAGTACTTAATGAATGATGTTTGAATGTAAGTAAATTGATCATCCATGGGCCAAAATTCCAGGTAAAAGGTCAGGGTAGTGGTAGGGGGCACTGCCAACCAGAATAGAGTTTGCTAGTGAAGTAACATTCTTCTGAGACAAGTGTTCCTAACATGTTTCCCAGCGAGAGGCAGAACTGGTCTGTTGGTAGGAATGCCTGCCTGAGCATATAGGTGGAGACAGGTAAGGACAATTGGCTAAAACAGAGGAATCATAAGGGGGGGCCAGGTGATCCTTAGCTGATCTGTGCTATAGAAACACAGAATTTGAGGGCTCAAAGGGACTTCAGTAGCCATCTAGTCCAAGCTATATCTACATTAATCCTTATTATAAAATGCCTGATAAGTGGCTGTCCAGCCTCTGCATGAACACCTCCAAGAAAGGGGAATCCATCACTTCTCAAGGTAACCCATTACTCCTTTTGGATGGCTCAAATTAAGAACCTTTTTCTGATATCAAGCCCAAGTTGACCTCTTTGTAACTTTCTAATTCTGCCCTATGGGGCCAAATGGAAAAAGTCTAATCTCTCCTCCACATGATGGTCCTTCAGATCCTTGAAGACAGTTATCATGTTATCTTGCTCCCAGTGAGTTTTCTCTTCTACAGACTTAACATCCTCAATTCTTTTAATCTCTCCTCATATGACATGATATGTAATTGTTATTAATCCACGCCACCCCTCTCTTTACCATCCTGATTGCCTTCCTTTGGACAGTCTCTGGTTTATCAATGTTCTTCTCAAATCATGGTGTCCAGAACTGAACATAATACTATCAGGTCTGATGAGGAACAGTTGAACAATTATGTCCCTATTCTTTGTAAGCTCTATCCCTCAAAGTGCAGCCCAAGATCACACTAACTTTTTTGACTACCATGTTACATCACAGACTCATTGAACTTGTCATTTGCTAAAACCCATAGATCTTTAAACAATTAAAAAAATCTTTTTAGAACAACTGTTATCTATATATGCCTCTTCTATCTTATACTTGAATATTTGTGCTTTTGGAATTCCCCATAATGCCTCCATACCAGGTATTGTTGTCTTTCCCCATTAGATTGTAAGCACCTCAAGGTTAGGGACTATTTCAGTTTTGCCTTTATATCCTCAGCACATTATGCTTGGTAGAGAGTAGACATTTAATAAATGTATGTTGGTTGTGTAAGAAATGATAAATATGAAGAATTCAGAGAAATGTAGGAAGGTACAACATTTACACATATACTTGGTTGTTTTTGTTCAATTGTTTCAGTTGTGTCTGACTTTTCGTGACCCCATTTGGGGGTTTTCTTGGCAGAGATACTGCAGTGGTTTGCCATTTCCTTCTCCAGCTCATTTGACAGATGAGGAAACTGAGGCAAACAGGGTTAAGTGACTTGCCCAGGGTCACACAGCTAGTAAATATATGAGGCCAGATTTGAACTCAGGAAGATGAGTCTTCTTGACTCCAGGCCCAGCACTCTATCCACTGTGCCACCTAGCTGCCTTACACATGTACACATATGTACTAAGTTAGAATATACAAAATGTGTACAACATGAAGACAAGGCAATTTTTTAGAGGAGGCACTGTCAGCTGGGGAGGACCAACAAAAACTTTATGTAAAAGATGGCATTTGAACTGAATTTGAAAGAAATTAGGAACTTTAAGAGATGGATGTGAAGAGGGAATACATTCTGGGGATGGGATGGGGAAACACAGTTTATTTAAAGGCACCAATATGGGAGATGGAATATGGTGTGTAAAGAACAGAAAGAAGTCCGGTTTGACTAGACTGAAGAGATGTTAACATAGAGCAACAATGATAGAACGTTAGTATTGAAAAGATAATTCTTGGATTTCATGAGAAGGTTTGGGTCAGTAAAGGAGCTCTGCATTTTTCCTAAAGCAATTCAGTCTGCTCTCCTCCCCTTATTCAATTCTGTGTTTTGCTTGTTGTCCATCTATACTATCTGTCCTAGAGAGACATGTTGTTGAGGCAGCTGTGTAGGGCAGTGGATAGAGAACTGGAATCAAGAAGACCTGAGTTCAGATTTGACCTCAGACACTAGCTTATGACATTGGGCAAGCCACTTAACCTCTATTGTAACCTCATCTGTAAAAAAGGAGGTTAGATTAGATGACCTTGGAGGTGTCTTCCAGTTTTGCATTTATGATCCTTTGCCCTACCTTCGCACAGCAGCCACATTTTGGTAAAATTGTTTTGGCATACGGGCTAAACCAGGTTGAGGATAACTTACAGACCTTAAACCCATTGGTGAGTTAGGGGGATATCTACCCCAAGCATGTGAACACTTCCCCCAACAGAATGGGCAGACGAGAACAATTTATTCCATGGCCATGAAGGAGGCTGAAGTAGGCTCTGTGGAGTGCTTAAAGCTTGGTCACACATTGAAGGTACCAGGTCATCTACTGCATCCTGGGCCATCACCAGTCATCCTGACTTTTGTCTTGCCACTGGACTTCAATGACTCTGGAAGAGAAAATGAGACTGACGACTTTCTGCTTCACTTAAATCCATTTCACCACAAGTTGAGACATTACCCCGTGATGTCATTGGTCCTCTTAGAAAACAAAGGACAAACAACAACAACCAGAAGTGGGGTAGATTTGTATCTGTTTTGTTTTGCCCTTGTGATCGGCTAGCAGCAGATGCTTACAGAATGGACCACCAGAGTTATGGCTGAGGTCTGTGATTGGGAACAGATCTAGAACTGGGAGGGACGTCAAAGATCATGTCATTCAGCCACCTCATTTCACAGATAATAACCCTGAGGCTTAGGGAAGTTAAGGGATTTTGCCAATGTTATAGAGGAGATTTGAACTCAGTTTCTCTAACTCCAGAATCAGTTGTCTTTCCAGATCTAACACTCTACCTATCTTCCTATCACCCTTTCCCCCCCTATCTTTTTGTCTTGAGTTTATTGAATCTTCTGACTAGAGACAAAATAAACACTAATTGGGGCTTATAAACTGTACTTTTAGGAGTGTGGCCCCACAGAATACCTAGAAACTGGAGTAAAGTTATTCCTTAACCTGCTTGTGTGTATTGGGATATAGTCTGGGGGGGGGGTGCTACACTGACAATAAAACTTAAAAATTTTTTTTTTCAGTATTTTTGTGAACTCTTTTTTTTTGGCAAGGCAATTGGGGTTAAGTGACTTGCCCAGGGTCACACAGCTAGTGAGTATCATGTGTCTGAGGCAGGATTTGAACTCAGGTCTTCCTGACACTAGGGCTGGTACTGTATACACTGTACCACCTAACTGCCCCATATTTTTGTGATTTCATTGTTGTGGGTACTTCCTTCACTGATGTAGATGATAGTCCCTCTATGTCCTCTAACATCTTGTGTGATTCTTGTCCATTTCTTTAAATTTTTTTTTTGTTGTTACATTTGAGTTCCAACCTTTTCCCTTCCTCCTTCCCAACCCCGCATTAGAGAAGGCCAACATTTGACACAGATCTATCTATGTATCTATTTATCTATCTATCTGTGAAACTATATAATACTTTAGTTCCATGTATCAATTCTTTCTCTGGAGGTGGATAGCATCTTCCTTCATATATCCTTTGTAGTTGATTTGAATATTCATATAACTCAGTATAGCTTAGTCATTCACATTTACTCTTTGAACAATATTACTGTTAGTGTTTACAATGTTCTCTTGGTTCTGCTCATTTCACTCTTCATTATTTCATGCAAATCTTTCCATGTTTTCCTAAAATCAACCTGCTTATCATTTCTTATAGACAGTAGTATCCTATCACAACCATATATCACAGTTTATTCGGCTGTTCCCCAATTGATAGACATTACCTCAATTTCCAGTTCTTTGCCACCACAAAGAGAGTTACTATAAATATTTTAGAACATATAGGTTCTCCTTTTTCACTGATCACCTTAAGAAACAGACCTAATAGGGGTATTGCTGGGTCAAAGAGTATGCACAGTTTTATAACTCTTTGGGCATATTTCCAGATTGCTCTCCAAAATGGTTGAATCAATTCACACTTCCACCAATAGTGTATTAGTGTCCCAATTTATCCATGTTCCCTCTAAGATTTGTCATTTTTGCCCTTCTATCATTTTAGTCTCTGTATCTTTCCGTAACTGATTCATCATAATGTCTTACATTTATGTAAGCATTTCATAGTTTTCAAAACACTATCACATGTATTTCCTCATATGACCCTCACAGTGATCTTGGCAGGTAGGCAGGGTTTATGATTCCCATTCAGCTGTTTTCTTGAAGGGAAATGAGAAACTCTGGACTCTTCTTTGCCAAAGAGGACTGTTTAGAAATACTTTCCTCTACGAAGCAGCTTGGCAAATTCCCATGATGCCCAGTGACTAAGTGGAATTCCATCAAGGTAGGTTATCTATAGATATTTATTTTTTTGAAACTTTAAAAATGGAACTTCCAGGAACCAAGATGGTTAAGTAAAGCAGAAACTGTAAAAATGAAGATTTTCCAAATACACAGCTGTCACCTTTGGGGCAATGTAAGCCTAAGGTCTAGAGGTGTGAATTTGGACAGGAAGTCTACATCATCAGAGTAAGGGTACTTAACCTTTTCTGTCTCATGGATCCTTTTGGCAGTCTGGTGAAGCCTATGGACATTTTCTCAGAATAAGATTTTTTTTGAATTGAAGAAAATGCTGAATTTCATCTATATGTTAGTGAAAATAAAAATGTAATTTCTTTTCCTATCCAAATTCATGGACTCCCCGCAGGTTTAGAGCTAGCTTGGTTTTTGTTCATACTAAGTCTAGAGATTCCCCAGAATATCAGCTTGACTTCTGGGCTGTCCCAAGAGGTGATCCCATTCTGGACTAACTCTTACCATTTCTTTCCAGCTTGCTAGTGTACTGTGAAGCTCCTTTAAGGAAAGGTTCTTTGCATAGTCAAAATTTTGCTTTGTGTTCTGGTGGGGTTGTTGGAGAAAGAACCTCATTTAATATATGGCCCACTTCTATTTTAAGAGGACTACTACATTCAATAACTGATAGGTTGAAAATTGTCCTAATTATCTTGTGTAAGACTGTACATGGGAAAATAGGGCAAATATGAAATGATTTTGTACCAGAAGCTGATTTTCTATGCTGGTATTTATTATATGATTGTAACATTCTGGAAGAGGATATAAAAAACAGGAAGACAAGTATACGCTGTATATATTGTAGTTCTCAGTACTTAGTGTGGCCTCATCCCACTTTGTACTGTGCTCTTTATGCTAACAACTGTTTATTTTAGCTGAGGACTGCTAACTACGTTTACTGTGTATATTTATACTATGTCTGGCAAAGAGAAGTCCAGGAAGGTGGTACTAGATGAAATAACAAGGAAAAACCCCATCATTTTTAAAAAAAAAGGGGGAAAAAGTAACTTCAATATGGAGTCATGATATGTGTTTCTGTTCTGGGAACCCAGGATAAGGATATTCACTGTTTCTTTTTCATCTTCCAATTTGACAGTTTTTTTCCCCTTAGAAAATAAGTAAATTTAAATGTGAAACATTATTGATATTAAGGGAGGCAGTATGCTGGCTCATTGGGGCTCACCTCCTTCTTCTTCTGTCACATTACCTGTGTGATGTTGGACAATTCGCTTAGATTTTCTGGGTCTCAGTCTTCTCTGTAAAATAAGGAGATTGGACAAGACAGGCCCTCAGGTCCCTTCCAGCCCAAAATCTAAGAGTCTAACTTGAATTTTTATTGACAATAAGCTTGAACAGAAATTAATGATAAGATTCCTCTTATTTCATGTACTGACTATTACATAGTTTTCCTATAAATTCTCTTTTCAGATAGGCCCCTGGAGTAGTTGCAATTCTAACTCTGCCTTGCTATGTAGCAGCATGTGTGGGTTTGATTGGGGGTTACTGATAATAACTCTGATATCTTCTCTGTGATCAAACTTATTTAGGTTCTACAAACACGTTCAACCAAACAATCTCTTTAGTGTGGCATTTCCCTTTATAACTGAACTATTTCTATTGCACACTTAAGAGCAGAAAACCTATTTTCTTGGAATTATTATAAATGCTCCTCTTGAAGAAGAAAGGGAAAATACAATGTAAAGTATTAGGAGAAAGGAGGTTGAGAGGGAACTGCAGGATAGTGGAGGGAACATAAGAACTGAGGATAGGGATTCTATAATATGGTCCCTACTAATATGGCACAGAAACACAGAAAAACCAGTGGGGACACTCTGAGTTTAAGATGCTGCGTTCAGTCTTCTTAAAACAGTAAGAGCAGTGGATTGGAAGGCTAAATTATTCATGAGTCAAGAAACTGTCTCAGCCACCTTGGGGAAAACCATTTGAATGGAAGCTAATGTTTTAAAACGAGATAAGTTGTGAGTTTTCCGTCTGTGTCTCTAGGGCACAGTCAGTTTGATATCGTTTCTTGATCTCCAGGCAATTGTCCCCCATTCTTGGTGGTCACATTCTGGCTTGATTCTATTACATTACATTGTCTACTGTGCAGCTGTCCCCTGTGCCTCTATTTGGCATTCAGAGCTAGGAGGAGATGAGGACAATTGAAGGGCTGGCAGATGTAGATTTCTGGGAGGGTTGGAATTGATTGCTAAAAGTGGAATGTCCTGAAGCAAAGTGATTTGGTGTAGACATGTTCACCCTTTCAGCAAATATTTATTGAATACCTACTGTGTGTGAGGCATTATACTAACTACCACAGGGAATATGAAGGAACATAAGGTGATCCCTGCTCTATATTGTTGTTCAGTCATTTCAGTCATGTCTGATTATTCATGACACCATTTGGGGTTTTCTTGGTAAAGGTACTGTAGTGGTTTGTCATTTCCTTCTTTAGCTTATTTGACAGATGAGGAAACTGAGGCAAACAGGGTTAAGTGACTTGCCCAGAGTCACACAGCTGGTAAGGGTCTGAGGCCAGATTTGAACTCAGGAAGACGAGTCTTCCTGACCCCAGGTCTAGTACTCTATACACTGCACTGCCTAGCTGTCCTCTTGGGGAGATGACAGATACACAAATAATGACAATATAAAGCCATCTTTGCTAAGTGTCATATGAGTGGTACTGATAAGTGTAGGAATTCGGAGAAGGGAATTATCTTTTCTAATCAGAACAGTATAAAAAGGCTTTTTGGAAGAGGTAAGATTTGAATTGGGCCTTAAAAACTAGCATTTTGAGAGGAAGACAGGAGAATAGAAGAGGGAGAAAAATGGGAGATTCCAATTGGATTCTTCTGCCGATGCAATAATAACAATAACAATAATATTTATATAGTGCTTTACATAAATTACTTATTTGCTCCTCAATGCAAGAAAGCACAAAGTATTTTAAGGGCATGTCAGGCAGATCTGGCACACATCAGGTACTTAACAAATGTTTAGGAACTGACTGACTGACTGAATTCTGCTGGGCTCAGTAGGAGATAAAGTTGGAAAGGCAGTATGGGACTAGCCTTGAACAGTGAGCTGAGGAGTTTGGATTTTATTTGTTAGGCAGTCAGGGTCAGTAGGCATTGAAGATTTTGGAGTAGAAAGAGAGCATAATCCAAGAAGTGCTTTTGGATGATTAAGCTAGAGGGACCGAGGAGACCAGTTAGGAGACAATTGTAATAGTCCAGGCAAGAGGTAATAAGGGACTATTTCAGTGATGGCAGTGGGAAAGGGAAAGAACTGATGAATTCAAAAGATTATAGTATTGTGAAAAAAATTGTATAGTTCTTGGTGACTGGATATTGTGGGGCAGTAGGTGGTGGTGATGATGATGATGATGATGATAATGATAATAATAGCTAACATTTATATAGCACCTACTATGTGCCAGGCATTGTGCTAAGTGCTTTACAATTATTATTTCATTTGATCCTAACAACAAACCTGGGAGGAAGTTGCTATTATTATACTCATTTTACAGATGAGAGAACTCAAGCAGATAGGGGTTAAATGACTTGCCCAGGGTGGAAAGAAGGAAGAGTTGAAACAGACATTGGACAAAGAGGAACTTTTAAGGTTCCTTCCTGCTCTAATAATCTATGAGTCTAAAACTGAAGTTTTAGCCCACAACAGCTCTCAATTATTCACCACACTGAATCCAAACTCCTCTTTTCAGGTAGCTTTCTAGGGTCTCCTTAATGTGACTCTACTCCAACTATCCAACCTTAGTTCCTATGCCTTAAAATAGCTCCTGGAATATATAGGGTCTTGTATGTATAGTTGGTGCTTGAGGTTCCATGAACTCACTAAACATTCACTCATTACCTTCCTTTTCTCCCCTGGTCCCACTTTGAATGCCCTTGAGTGGCATGTGGTAGAGTGGAGAGAGCATATACTGTAGAGTCAGAGGACCTAACTTCACATATTGCCTCTGGCTCTTACTATCTATATGACCACAGCCAAGTTATTATAACTTTCTGCTCCTCAATTTTCTTATCTGTAAAATGAAGGAGCCAGTCTAGGGGGCTTCTGAGGTGGCTTCCATCTCTAGATCTAAGATTATAGGATCTTTCTTCTCATAATAACAATTTATGGACTCTATAGCAAATTGGGGGCAGTAGTGGGGTTGTCCAGTGGTTTGGAGCTTCTCTCAGGTGCTTCCTATTCTGGAAGCACCCAAGCTCCCAAGTTAGCCTAGAAATGTATCTCTTCAATGGCCCTAGAGACTGGAGCTCTAGCCTCAGGCCTGGTCTGGCCTACATAAGATTAAAGCTCCTGCATCAATTCCAGGTTTGCCAGATGAAATGAATGTAGGGGCTACTTTGTACCCATGCTAGTAAGTTTATCACTTCATCAGATTGTGCCTTTTCAGTTAGCAATTAAAGGAACTGCCCTCCCCCAAAAGCATCCTCAGAGTCTGGACAACCTGGGATCAAGTCTGACATGTATTGACTTTGCATCCTGGGCAAGTCAATTAACCTCTCAGTGTCTCTCTTCCTCTGGTAACTCTCTAACACTGTCAAGTTACAGAACCATTGTTGATCTGCTTTGGTTGAAGGAGTTTTGTCAAGGAGACTTTGCCCATACATACAAATGAATAGCAGGTCTGATCAAAACAACAAAACAAAACAAAAAGGTAGAAAACAAAGATCACAGATCAGAGCTGGAAGGAATCTTAGAGGACATCTAGTCCAACCCCATCCTTTTATAGTTGAGGAAACTGAGGTCAGTGGAGGTTAAGTGATTTACCCAGGGTGGTACAAGTATTAAACAGTGCTGGCATGTGGACCTAGAGCCTCCAACCTCAAAGCCAGTTCTGTCTCTAATGTAATATGCTGTCTGCTCTTCAGATATATTCAAAACACTGCCTGAAGGTGATCACAGCATCTTCATCAGCCAGAGAAGATGATATAGTATTGCATGTAGTATAAAATGTGGTCAGTATGATGTAGTGGAGAGAACACTAGAACAGAGTCAGAAGACAGGAATTCTTGGCAAATCATTTAACCTTTCTAGGCCACAGTTTAATTTATTCAGTTCAATAAACATTTGTTTCACACTACATATTATACTTAGAATATCAAGTGCCATTCAGAGCCTTTTCTTTATTCCTTTTAAGTGATGACTACCTTCAGTTTAAAGTGACTTTTTGTCTTGTATATGACTAATCTAAAGTGTAAAGTGAAGACTTTGTACTTAGTGTGTGTGTATCCATATCCCAATTCCTACTTGCACTAATGAGTCAGGTCATCAGGGGGCTGGCTAGCTACACTGTAGAGTCAGAGGACCTAACTTCACATATAGCCTCTGGCTCTTACTATTTATATGACCATAGTCAAGTTATTATAACTTTCTGCTCCTCAGTTTTTTTGTCTATAAAATGAAGGAGCCAGCCCAGGGGGCTTCTGAGGTGGCTTCTATCTCTAGATCTAAGATTATAGGATCTTTCTTCTCGTAATAACAATTTATGGACTCTATAGTATTTCCCCTTTTGAATCCTACAGGTACCCGCTGGGGCAATGAGGTTCTCTCTAACCTTATCAGCTTGAGCATAATTGCCAATTACAGTTATTACCTCCTTTATATCATTAACTTACTCAAGGGTTAACACTCCAATATCATTTAACCAATTGACAGCAATTAGCTTTTACAAAGGGGATAGTTATTGAGAAGATATAGAACAGAAGTAGAAACACATTCCCCTCCCCTCTCCACCCTTAAATCAGGAGCACACTCCCCTCAACATCACCTTGGTCCATGGGCTCAAACTTAAATGGTTGCTACAAAGCATTTAACCCACCAAGCTCACTTGCATGTAGTACAGCTGATGAAGTATTTCCAGAAAATGGTATCTGGGTCAGATTCACTGTGGGGCTAGATCTCACAGGTTAACCCTTTCTGGGCTCACTTATTGACAAACTCTAGTATGGATTCCACTTTCTGAACATCTGGCAGCTTGGATTCCCAACCTTTCGAAGTTCATAAGGTTACAGCTGTCTCCAATATTCCTTCACCCAAGAGCAGAAAAGAATCCATACAACAGAAATAGAAATAATGGAAAGGCCATGCCTGGGTGAGAAAAGGTCCATGGCCCCACCCCTACCTGGAGGCCCACAGCATTTCATCCTCCTCATTGGAACACAGCTAGGGAGGAAAGGGGAATCACTTTGTCTGGTTCAGTTCCAGCTCAGCAACCAACCAAAGGACCTTTTCTTCATCATGTATTAAGCATATAGGAATCATCCTTAAAGTAATTGCACATACTCTGAAGTCCATGTGGAAGATTGTATTAGGCAGAGCATGACTCATGCTTGTAGGGACTCAGCTTCCATTGACCTATATCTCCTGTTATAATAGAATCCTATTCCATTATAGAATAGTAAATCTAGAATCATAGATCTAGACTTTGAAGGAATCTCAAGGGTCCCCTGGTCCACCTCCCTCATTTTACAGATAAAGAAGGTGAGACCCAGCAAGGTGAATGACTTGTAGCTCACACAGGTATTAACCATAAGAAGAAGGATTTGGACCCAACTCCTGTGATTCTAGAGTCTAGTACCATACTGTCTTGAGCTGCAGGAACTTTGGAAAAAGGAGGTAGGAGAATGAGAGTGGTTCAGGTCAGAGAGTCTTCTGATCAACAAGGAATCCTTGGCATTGACAACATTCTCCTGAATGGCAGGTTTCTAAAGCCTCCTGCTCTAGCTCCCAGTCAATGAATGATAGGCTTATTATCAAACCTCCCTATTTATTGTATTTCCAATTCAATTACAGCCCAAAATTGAAGCCAGGGTTCCTTTCTGCACTTCATTATCTACCATCACACAAACATAGCTTGTTTTAGCTTTAAGCAATAAAGACAGTTTCCAAACACCCTTGAATCACGCCTCGGATGGGGAGGAATAACTCATGAGCCAGTCTGGGGCTGAAGACAGTATCTGCAGAGTTCCTGGAATGGCAAGGGCACTGAAGCAGATAGGACAAGAAATAAGAAACCTGACATGTTTCTCATTTCCTCAGACAGAGTCAATCTGAGAACTGCACTTGGAAGACTGGAAGGTGGCGGAGGTTCAGATAACTATTGCTAAGTGTTACACTGTAGCGTGAGGGACTGCAGGGTCTGGGAGTTCTTCTGTAAAGGAATTTAGACTTGCATGCGCCATTGACTGATTCCCAGGGGTTATTTGGCATATTCTGTTTCTCTAAGTATTTCTTGGATGGAAAGAGAAGTGTTCTATGACCAAAGCCTTGACCTTTGGGCTTTATTCCTTCATCTCTAACTTCTCATGTGACTTGGGAGTTTTCTTTTAGTCTCAGTGCTTTTTGCTTTCTAGCATGTAAAGTGGCCATTAGAATACCCACTTAAATTACCATGGTGAACTTAGAATTAAGTGGAGAGCTCGCCCACTAAGCCAATTTTCTTCTTAATAAGTAATTTTTACAAAGAGGCAGGGTGCTGGAGTGGATAGAGGACTGGGCTGAAAGTCAGTAACCAACTTGGGATAGTGTGTGACCCTGGGCAGCTCATTTAATGTCCATATAATTGAGGTAACTTTTTAGGGCTTATCTGCTCAGTGATAAAGGGCCTCAATCTGCGTAGGTGGAAAGAAGTTCCCTCATCCTTGGGAAATAAAGAACTGAATGACTTTTATGAGCTCACTTTTCTGAAAAAGGAAAAATTCTTCTGTTGATACGAATATGTATGTGCATGTATATATGTGTATACATATACACACATACACATATATTTACATGTAATTGTACACATGTGGTATACATCTATATACACATACATGTGTTATACATATACACACATAGATAGACATGTATTGAGCCAATCATTATCTGAGATTACAATTTCTTTTGGTTTCTGGCATCCTTGGGTGGTTTAATTTATTAATGAAAAATAATCTAAGAAAGACTTATAAATTAAATAGTAAGAATCATAGGGTTGGATTTATCTGGCGCACTAATTGGCTGTATAATTATGGAGGAGTCACTTAATCTCTTTATGGAAGAGGGTATATAGTCTTTCCTTCCACTCACTAGGGGATTTTAATGAAGTTTATGTCTATTTGAACTATTTAGCATTTAGCAAAGGGCCTTAATTGGTACCATGTCAGTGATACTGCATCCTGAATGATGAGTGATATTTTTTGGTAAGTAGTTGAAGTCTAACTGGGCATAAAATGATGAAAGATTTTCTAAAGCCCCATGACCCTTGCTCCCTACATCCCAAACCAAACCCAGAGCTTCACAAGTAGTAAGATGTCTCTAAGATCTCTTTCAGTTCTCACATTCTCTGAGTCTATTGACCTGATAAAGTTCTTTTCTGAAGCCACAGTGGAACCAGCTTTCATGATAGAACCTAATTAACCCTGTATGGTTGAGGACAAGATAAGGCATTTGAGATTAATGGAGTAATAAGTATACAGGGAAATGTTAGTTCTTTTATAGTCCACAGTATAGAAGCCCCCTGCCCTGGGGAAAGCAATAAAATGAACAGCCTCATGCTGTATACTGTTGTTTCCTGCAGGGGAGACAAATGTCTAAGCCAAGGGCAGCTCCTAAGCTGAGCTTCGCAGAAATAAGCTATACCTAGGGCACAGATGTTGAGAGGAAATGCTGCTCTTTTAATTCAGCAGAAATAGTGTATTGCAAAAGTAGGTAGGGTTGTCATGCTTGGTAAATGAGTCACAGGATGATAGATCTAGAAGAGACTTCTTCGGCCATCTAGTCCAACCCCTTCATATTACAGAGGAGGAAACTGAGGCCCTTGGAGGCTAATTGACTTGTCCAAGGTCAAACAGGTAGTGTCAGAGATAGGATTTGAACTCATACGTAGCCTGACTTTGGAACTAATGCTTTTCATTGTACTATGCCATTGTGCAGAAGGGAAACTTCTACTTTATTATAGCATAATGGGTCAACTTTTGGTAAGTAAAGTCTTAAATTCAGATAATTAGCCCATTGAGTTTAATTTTGTGTTTTGTACAGCATTTGGCACGCTTGGGTGATAGCACTTGCTGACTGCCTCAGGCCCTTTGTGTGTTAGAATCTGAATCAATAGGTCGTTGTCTCTATGCATGGAGTCAGTAAGGGGGTGTCTCCATAGGAGGACCATAGATATAGAACCAGAAGGGATCCTAGAGGTCATCTAGTCCATCCCCTCATTTTACAGGTGAGGAAACTGAGGCCCTGAGAGGTTAAGTGATTTGCTTAAGGTCATACAAATAGTAAGTCAGAGATGAGATTTGAACTCAGGTCCTGTCACTAAAGATTCAACACTTTTCCCTCTGTGGATAGGGAAGAGGAGAATTGAAAACAAAGTCCATTTCTAGCTATGCCCTAGAAGCAGGGAACACAAGACATTCTCACCATTCTGTACATGTGGAGACATCCTCCTCCTGCTCTTCTTCCTGCTTCAGCTGACCAAGGTGGATTAGGAAGTGGTTCTAAGAGTGTTGAACTTGAGACTTAGTTTCAGATCCCACCTCCAAAGACTTACTAGCTATATGGCCTGGCCTCTCCTCTCCTCTCCTCTCCTCTCCTCTCCTCTCCTCTCCTCTCCAAGCTCCTCTCCAAGCTCCTCTCTAAACTTCTCTGTAAGCTCCTTGAGAGAAGGGACAATTTTCACTTTTATCTATATGTCATTAGTGCCTGGCACGTGGTAGGTCCTTGAAAATGCTTACTGAATTGAATTGAAGCCCTTTGCTATACTTAAAAATTCCAGCAATCCATGATTAATTAACTGTTGGTTTGCATTTTCATACTTAGGAATGCCATTTTCTACCATGTGTTAATCTTTATGTGTTTAACTGGAAGGACTAATGAATGACTAGGTGCCCTCAGATCATCTAGAAACCATAGGAAATTAACTATGTGGCTTTGGTGATACAGGTACCATTACTTGTTTCATAAAGACTTTTAGCAGCAAATGCCAAAGGCACAACCATGTGCCTGGCAAGACATAACATTAGAATTAAAAGTAAGCTTTGTTGGGCCCTTAAAGGGCATGTTGCAAGTATTAATTATAATTAACTCTCAATGATCTCTACCCATAAAGGAGAAATGTGGTCCATATCATCCAAACTATACAATAATCTCCAAATTGTATATGTTGAGCTTCAAAGTGTGTCTGCAGCAGTCTTTTTTTTTACTTTCTGAAATTATTTCCCTTCTTAAATATGCATAGGCTAAGAGAAACTGATTGTAGAAGCAATTTCCTTTCTTAATTATGATTTATTCAGGTTAAGGGAGGAAACTGGTGTAATAGAGAGTTTATCTCTAAGGCAGGTAGATGTGGATTCAAGATACATCCTGGGTTTGTGTCTCCTAAGTGCTGCTGATACAAAAAGAGGCAAAAGAGAGGCCCTGGCCTGAAGGAGCTTACAACCTAATGGAGTGGTAGGCACCAAAATTGGGAGTAAATAAAAAGGAAAAAGGAACAGGAGTTGTGCCCTTTTAAAGGAGATTGGTCAAGATACCTTTTTTTTCCCCTTTGGAGCAGGGGGGAAACTGATTGAACAACAAAGACAGGATTGTGGTGATGGTGGATGGAGAGGGGAGGAATGAACTTCCTTTAACCTGTCATCAATTAAAAACTGGAGAAGGACCATGAGTCATTGGTTAACCATAGTCAGGCAATGTGTGTATGTGTATTTGGGTGTGTGAGGGTGGGTGTCATAGCAATGGCTACTCTTGGGCTAAAGAGATTCCACACATGTACAATTTTTGGTCCAGAAAGTGTTGAATAGGGAAGCATATCTGAGATTCACAGTTTGCCTCTGAGAATGTACACAGGGGCTCATCTCCATTTGACATGAGCTAACTAAAGACAAACAGGGACAGACATAGCTGACAGGCTCAAATCCCAGCTGAGCAACCTGGTTGGCAATTAGGATCTCATGCAGCACATGGCATTAATGTCCTGATTTACATATGATGCTAGATAAGGAACCCAAGTACTGCCAAAGGATTAGAGGAAAGCTGTTAATTCCACTCCTCTTTGTGCCTCTCCTGAGCAAGAAATTAAGCCCCTTCAAGTGCTGAGCTTTGTAAAGCCTTGTTTCTGCAGGCAGAAGGAACTTAAATATATGGTACCAAATGCCAGGGAAACAACTTGAGTCTGAACAGCGTTGTAAATTGGAAACAGTCTTGCAGCGAAGCATGGCTAATTACATCACTCTGGGAAGTTATTGATGTTCCTACAAATCATCCAGATGACTCCAATAAAGAGCATATCGCAAAATTTTCAGAGGTGGCTCCCGATGCCGTGGGTATCACTGCTATAAATTTCTCTTTACGGCTTCTACTGCTTGGACTACTTCTATATTCATAAATGGAAAGAATTCAGGAAGTGCTGATGGGTGATAAGTAAAATCTAGAGTGGATCAATGGGCTTTCCTCCCTAGAAAATTCTTGTTTCACCTCCCCATTCCCCACCACCACCACCACCATCATCATAAGTCCCACCACCATGGCAGAATTTCCATGCTTTTGAGAAGAGGTGCATGTATGGGGTAATACTTTTAAAAGAGTAGGTGGAGAAGATGGTAGATCATAAGACAGAAGTGTTTTCAGAGGAACAGATTGTGTTCCCATGTGATTAGGTGAAGAATAGCAGTGGTGATAGTGTGGGGATGGAATCTCTAGTTCATCATCCTTATTTTACAGATGAAGAGCTGAGGGCCAGAAATGTTAAGTGACTAGAACAAAATCACATAGATAATAAAGAACAGGGTAGAATTTGAGCCTAGACCTTCTGACTACGGATCATGTGCTATTTCTACTACCCCATGATGATTCAGATATCAGGGATGACAGACTACTGCACTACCGTACTCTACTTGAAACACACAACAAATTCTCTATGTCCCATAGGCACCTGGGAAAAAGCCTGACTTCCTTTTGCTTGTTCCTCAGACTTCTTCCCCACTCCCAGTTTGGGAATCACTGATCTAGGCCGTGTTTTCTTAGTCTGTTGATAAGTATATAAATCTGAATTTAAAGCTAGGCTAAGGGCAAGAAGGTTATACTTTTGTCACCAGAGCCCTGAGAGTAGTTCAGACCTATTGGCTTGATTTTTATTCCCTTCCCTCTTTTTCCTTCTTTCCTCTCCCTCCCTCCCTAATCCTTGCTCCAAAGCTGGCTTACAACTTTCCTCTCTGGGCTGGAGCAATTATATCCTAAAAAGCAGATGTTCAGCCAGTCAATTGATAAAAAAAATCAACCTCCTCCTTCTCTCCCTCCCTTCCTCCCCTCTCCCTCCCCCCATAGTTCCCTGAGCTCCAGCTGGCAAGATGGAGTACTGCTAGAATAATATTAATAAGACACTTCCTACATGCAGGCACTGTGCTAAGTGCTTAACAATTATTATTTTATTTGATCCTTACAACAACCCTAGGAGGTAGGTGCTTTTATAATCCCCATTCTATGGATGAGGAAACTGAGGCAAACAGAGGTTAAAGTCAGGAAATGTATATATGTGTGTTTGGGTATGTAAGAGTGGGTGTTATAGCAATGATTCCTCTTGGGCTAAAGAAACTTGACCAGGATTATACAGCTCAGTGTCTGAGGCTGGATTTGAACTCAGATTTTTCTGACTCTAGGCCTGGCTCTCTATCTATTGTATCTATCTAGCTGCCTAGAGGGGAGTACAAAATCCCCTTTCATTTAATGGGGTTCTTAACTATTAGCCAGAGAACTAACGTCTTCCAGTGCTTCAAAGAGGTAGGACCCATAGAACTAATTCTGAGGGAGAGCAATTAGTTCTTTTAGGTGCCTTTGGGCACTTCTGCTATGGAGATTGCTGAAGATCTCAGTGGTAATATTGTTGAAACCTGTGGGTTCCATCACCTCTGGACCAATAATTGAGTAATAACCCACTACTCCAATAACTGAATAGTAGGCATAGCTACTCATTTCCAAAACACAAATCTATAATTTTTCCTAGAATTAAGCTTGTATGGTTTGTAAGCAGCATCTGTGTTAAATAAGTTGCTATGATGGCACCCCAGAACACAAGATAGCTACATATTCTAGGCCCCAAAATATCATTATAGATTTTACTTCTCTCTCAAAATTTCAGTGGATTCCTGCAGTGCTGATGAAGGCAGCCTCTATTCTAAAACACCATTTTTCAGCTGAGACAAATCCCCTAAAATTTAGCCTGTGGCTTCTTTCACTTCTGGATCCTCACAGATTTGGGTTCAAATCATTGGGAATTTTCAATGGTGATTTGCCTACCTTGGCTTGTTAGTCCTTGCCCAGCTTAGGAACTGGGAACTAATTACTTGGTATCTCAGGTCTAATTGCTCATCATGCTAACAAATCCAGGTAAGGAGTAACATTGACATAGCAAAACATTTAATTTGCACAGAAATGAATAGTAAAGCAATGATGATATCAGCATACATTCCCAAATAAGTTTAACTTTATCCTCCTTCCCCCAGAACAATTTGGGATAT
This sequence comes from Vombatus ursinus, assembly GCF_900497805.2. Lineage (NCBI taxonomy): Eukaryota > Metazoa > Chordata > Mammalia > Diprotodontia > Vombatidae > Vombatus > Vombatus ursinus. The sequence continues at coordinate 4,442,145 of NW_020954576.1, forward strand.
AGGATACTCCAAAATACTTGCCCTCCTCTGGGGCCAGGTATAGGAAATATCCCTCTGTAGCCTGAGTAAGGACTAGGAAGCTTCAGTGTGAACAGTTTTGGTACCAGTGCTTGGGAAAAGCTCCTGTCAGTATCTACCATCCAATGTTTGCTGCTTTCCTGGCCACTTCCTGCTTGCCATGAAATTGTAGACTTCCAGCTTGGCAATGTTTGTCCTTCTCAGCAACACTTGTCCTCTCCATGGCAGAAACTAGTCACCATCAGGTCTTGAAAATAGGTTGGCCTAGCACGTCTCCCTTTCTGATTATGATCCCTGATAAATAAGACCATTATTCCCACATCTTCTTGGTGAGTGAAAAACCTCATCCCCAGACATTTCACTGAGATGAGTGAGGGATCAGAATTTGTCTTCCTTAGCCACCTTGAGTAAAAAACACACTTCTCTGTGCTCCCCAAATGTGCAATGAACCTCTCTCCCTCACTGATAAAAGGAGGGATAGAGAGCTGTCCACAGGGCACCCAAGGAGCCACCAGTTACATTCTCTTCCTAGTTAAATTATTACAGATACACAATCCCTGTACAGTTGTATAATCTATAGCATATACCATCCACACTAAAGCTGCATACAGTAAACCAAATATTTAGGAAGTGTGCTAAGATAGAATACATCACATATCGGTGTTGCTTATTACCAAATGTATAGGTCAAGCACAGGTATGGAGTCTATATTATGACATTTGGGTTTTACTAAAAGTACATTTTTATATACGCTACCAATTGGGATTGTTTGACTATATCCAGGACTTCTTTGTTCATTAGTCTAGGGGTGTCATATGTAAATTACGGTCATTCAATCAGTCAATATGAGTTTATTAAGTGCTTACTGTGTGCTAGTACTGTTCTAAGTCCTAGGAATACAAAATAAGACAAAAAAACCTGGTGTCTGCCTTCAAAGAGCTCACATTCCAATAGAGAAGACAAGATGCAAATAACTATGTACACACAAGATATGTACAGTGTAAATGTGAGATAACCTCAAAGGAAAGGCACTGGGGTAGGTAGAGTGGAAGATAGAATTTGAATTGAGTCTTGAAGGTGGCCAAGGAAGCCAAGAGGTGTATGTGTGTGTGTGTGTGTGTGTGTGTATGTGTGTGTGTTTGTGTGTACACGCGTGCGTGCACAGGGCATTCCATGCATGGAGGATGGCCAGGGCAAATGCCCAGAATTGTGAGATGGAGCAACATGTTGGAGAAATAGCCAGTGTTGTTGAATTATAGAATATGTAGAGGGGAGTAAAGTTCATGATGACTGGAAAGGTAGAAAGGAACCAGGTTATGAAGGGCCTTCAATTCCAAATAGAGGATTTTATACCAGGAAGCTATTAGAGTTTATTGAATAGGGTGTGACATGGTGAGATCTGAGCTTTATGAAGAAAACTTTGGCAACTTAGTAGAGAATGGTTTGGAGTAGAGAGAGACCTGAGGCAGGGAAACCAACCAGAAGGCTATTGCAATAGTCCAGGCATGTGGTTACATGGTTACTTTTGCACTGCCAATGCCTGCAGGTGGTATGCTCAGTTGCCCTGCCCATGAATTCCATTTTTGGATCCAGTTCAATGACTTTGTCCCTTGTCCCTACAATGCCCGGTCTGCTTGTGATGTGCCAGATGCTGTGTCAAGTGCTAGAGATACAAACATGAGCAAACAATACAGTCCAGGCTCTCAAGGAATTACATTTGAACTGAGGAAGACAACCCATAAGGGGAACTGGAAAAGAGAAGAAGAGAGGAGAATGTATCCATGGAAGTAGGGAGTGGAGAGGAGGGCTTGGCTACTGGCTTGGAAGTGAAGTGAGTTAATCTAGGAGTGAACATGGCTGAGACCCCTCATGAAATGATTTTCCTCTGTGGATGAGGCTGATTCCTATGATTCCAGAGGTTATGGGAGGGCTGTCATAGATTTCTGGAGTTTAGGAATGTTCTGAACAATGTTACAGGAGGGTATTGAGTAGATGGAACATATGCCATTCTGCCTTTATCTAAAACAAGTATAGTATATTATCTAAAACCTTTGGGCCTCTGAACCAGTACCTGAATACCCAACCCTTTTGGGTAGTTCAATCTTGTTGAGCAGGGTTTTTAATGAAGAAAAATGGCCTCTTCAAAACATGACCTTTGTGGGGAGTATGGAAACTGTGTTGGCAGGGCTTCTCCACTTGAGGGTGCTTGGGGAAAAAGTTTTTGTGTGTGAGAACTTTGAGTTAATTCTCCTGGAAAAGTACTATTCATTCATCGTTGGGTTTTGCCTCAACCATGTATCATTCCTCAGACAAACTAATCTTACTGTTTTGTTCTCTTCTCTGGCATTCCAAAGCAAGCTCCCCTCTCTTATGTGACACACTGCACTTAAACCTATCCTGTTAATTTGCTTTGAAGCCCCGGCAAGTCATGCTAAGCCTTAGCCCTTCTCTCCAATTGGTGCTACCTGGCTCTGGGTGTTAATGCTTTCTCCATCCTAAAATTATCTTGTATTTGCTTGTAGTGCCCTATTGTCACATTCAGGTTCCTAGAACCTGTTGGGATTTACTATCTACTAAAAGCCACAGCCCAGAGACCTTCATTTTTCTATAGGATATCTCTTCCACCTTGGCCACAACAAATCATGTTTCATTAGAATATCTAAGGCAAAAATTACATATACTTACAGTAGAATTCAAGATAAAGAATAAGAAATTAAAGTAAATAGCAGGTGTTCCATCACGTGTTTCCCCAAATTGTCTTTAGTCCCTGCAGAATGAAGGTGTCCACTTGTCTTCACTCCCTCCAATGCCTCATTAGCATAATGCTACAAGGTAAGGAACAGAAAGGGTATTGATGTCATACTCAGCAGCTGAAATCTCAATGCCTAGGATTATGTTGTTTCTTGGCATGGTTATAGTAAATTCCCAGGATACTGCAGCATTAGAATGGAAGTGTTAGAAACTTTCAGCATTATCTCTCAACGTGGACCTTGTGAAGTTTCACTGTGCCAAAGGTGCTACTACTTCAGTATCAGAAACTGTTGGCACCAGCATGCCCTAGGACAAAGTATGTTAGGGAGGTTCTGACCTAGCTCTGATGAGGAGATGAAACCCCAGGAATGTCCCTGACTCCACATCCATATTTCTCCTCCTTTCTTTCCATCTTGGTCTCCTCCCGTAGCTCCATGTTTGGTGCTAGGAACTTTCTCACCCCTTGTCTTTCTCAGGAAATCAACATCCAGCATCTCTTAGGTATGAAGCAAACAACCCGATCCAACCAGAGAACACACTACCTGTCTCTGCATCCAAGTGACTAAGACTTATGGGCAATTGGAGACTGTGCCAGAAGTATCCATTACTGGCGAAAGCCAGCTCTACTGTGTAAATGGTGTGCTATCCAGTAAAAGGTAAGCTCTTTGAGGGCAGCTGCTGTCTTTCACTTTCTTTTTGTAACTTCATGGCCTTGCCCAGGGCAGGTTTGTTAAGTTAAACTGAATTGTGGGAAGGGGAGAGGGTCAAATTGAAAATATCTATAACAGGGATTCTTAACCCTTTGTGTGTCATGGACCCCTTTGGGAGGCTGGTAAAGTCTATAACCCCCTTCTCAGAATTATGCCTTAAATGCAGAAAATAAAACATGTAGGATTACAAAAGAAACAAGTTTTATTAAGATACAGTTATCAAAATCTTTTTTTTTAATTTAAAAAAACAAGTACATAGATTTCAAGTTAGGAATGCTGATCTAGAGCCACTGTTTGGGAAAATAAAATAATTGTCTTTTATGTGGAATGTTGCCCACAGGAAATGTAGCTCAGAAGTGTGATATAATAAAAAGAGTAGGTTTGGAGTCAGAGAAGTGGAAATTTACTCCTGAATCCTAGATTTGTTCTGAGTTAAAATCTTGACTCTGCCGTTTACTAGCTTTGTGACTTTGATTCATTTCATATCTCTGGGACTCAGTTTCCTTATTTGTAAAACAAAGGGGCTGGATTATATGAACTCCAATGTACTTTTCAGCTTTAAATCTATAATCTTATGATCCAGGTTTAATTATTATCTCTTTTACTTACTCCTTGTGTGACTTTGGGCAAGTCATTTCTCTGGATCTCAGTATTTTCATCTGTAAAATGAAGGCATTGGACTATGTGATGGCTAAGGTCCCTTCTGGTTCTAAATCTGTGATTTTAGTTAACCCAGAGAAGATGAAATTTTGATATGTGTATATTTGGGTAGGGCTGATTTTACAATATAGAAAACTAAGATATCTGTAGACTCAGAGTTAAATTTTTTAAGTTTAATATTTCAATTGGTTTCTGAATCTGAGGTGTAAATGCTTTGAGGCAATTCCCTGACTTGGGTCTCACTATCTGTGTGGATAAACTAGGGATAATGCCGATGATATCTTTCCAAGATAGTCAGGGGGATATGGAGAAGATTAAAGTCTGTAAAGTACTTAGGGTAAGGCAGTACAGTACTTACAGCAGGGCTTTTAGATTAATTAAAGTAGAATCCACCAAAGCTTGAACAACCATAAACTGTGAATGTAATTTCAGAAGCTGGAGGCAATAGAGAACATAGCTACTGGGTTTGATCAGACCTCAGCTGAGTTGCACATTAGGGAACAAAATGCTTTTCTTCCCATAGAATGTCAGTCCTGAAATGCTTTGGCTGATCGAGTGACAACTGCCTCAACCAATGAAACACCAGGTGGAAAGCATTACATCATTGGGGCAAACTCTGGTTGGCCAGTTGTCCTCTGGGAGCCAACCTAGAGTAGCTAGAGTAGAAAACTGCTTTTTCATGGGGGCAGGTAGGATACACAATACAGTGCGGCAAGAAATGATGCTTAAGCATCTTCCAACATCTGCATTCATAAGGTCACAGAGTAGAACTTGGTGATTTACAGCTGACACCCGGGTCTATTTTTTTTTTTTTTTGGTTTTAAAATTTTTATAAATGAACAGGGTAGAATTGCTTTACAACCACCTTTGGCTATTGGGAAGGCCAGATATTGAACACTTCCTAAGATCATTTCTGCAGCTGGAATTTTCCACAGATGACTACCCCTACCTTTTTTGGTATTCATTTAGACTATGCACAGTCCAAATGTACCATTCAGTTGGATCTGGAGAGCATAAAAACAATTACAATGGCTATATTGCTTGCTAAATCACTTTAGGTTATGTATACATTTACCTTAGGAGCGACTTAGGGATCCGCTACCTTACACTTGAAATGCTTCTCCTATTTCCCTTCCTCCCCCTCTTCTCTTTCTGCTCCATCTTGCTCCTTCTCTTCCTCTTCTTTGTTTACTCTTCTCTCTTTTCTTCCCTTCCCTTTCCTTTTTTTCTTCTTTTCTGTCTCCGTTGTCTCCACCTCCCTCCCCCTTCATATTCTCTCCCTGTCTCCATATGTAGAGATAAATCTGGTCTTGACCAAATGAGATCATCCAGGTTTTCTTCATCCAATGGAGATTGGCTAGAAAGAATGAGAGTACTGCGGAAGCGAAGAAAGAGCTGAAGAGGAAGAGAGATTTATGGAATCCTGGTCCTGGTTTCATTGACTCATAGAATAGAACCATAGCATTTTAGAGCCAGAAGGGATATTAGTGAGCATTTGCACCACTGCTTGTCAACCCAAGTTATACTACAGACTGTTTAAAATGTCTAAATTGTTGGGAAATACCCATTTAGTCCAGCCTCCTCATTTAAAAGATGAAGAAATTGAACCTTAGAGAGGCTGACTAACTTGTCCAAGGGCAGTTAGTGGCAAAGAGGAGACTTGGTGGACTAAGAGGTCAGTGGAAGGAAGGAAATACATATTTACATAGCTCCTGTTGTATGTCAAGTACTTTCCTAAGTGCTTTACAAATATGATCTCACTTGATTCTCACAAAAAGCCTGGGAGCTAGGTAGTATTATTATCACCAACTTACAGTTGAGGAAACCAAGGCAAAGAGAAGTTAAATGACTTGTCCAGGGTCACATAGCTAATAGGTATCTGAGGCTGTATTTGAACTCAGGACTTCCTGCCTCCAAACCCAGCACTGTACCACCTGTCAGTGGGATAAAAATAAAACAAACCTTAGATTATAGATCTTATTTCACTCCTCTACCCTCACTTCAAGGAGGTTTCCCTTTAGTAGAAAAAACTTCAGGGTTGACTAGATATAGAGTATTGCCAGATTAGAGAAGAATTTGAAAGCAGGCAGAGTTTTGACTTGAAATAAGGGCTCAACCATTTAGTCACCTAGGAAAAAATGATTCTGACCTGTTAATTAAAGCGTTGTCTCTTTCAAAAGAGATTTCAAGATTCCCTCTTGTTAGGGCTCCCTTCATTTTATATTTATTTTGTATACTTCGTATTTGTTTATCTGTGAACATGTTGTATCTACTCAGTAGAACATCAATCCTTTGAGGAGGACTATCTTTTATATTTATATTTCCAGTGCCTGGCACACAGTAGGCATTTATTACATGCTTGTTGATTGATTGATTGACCTATAAGTCAAGGCTCAGTTAAGCAGATATCATTATGGTAACAGTCTGTGTGTAGTAAAAATATTCAACTCAGGCTCAGGCCCACTTACAAATTTCCTAGCTCAGTTGAACTAGAAGGGGTCTTAACTTTTTCAAGCAATATTCAGTAGAACAAAAAAATAGTTTAGTGATAGAATTTGGACTATCCCCAAGAATATATGTAATGGAATAAGATATGAATTTTTGTTGGATATCATTATTGTCTGTGTAACTTTTGTGTCAGAGGTTCTCACTTAAGTTTAAGGCAAATTATAACCTTAAAGGTTATTTAGTACAGAGATGTCAAAGTTGCAGCCTACAAAACTCCCAGTGCTGCCAAACAAGATTAAAACGTAATTGGGAAATGATTAACAAAATTTAAAAAAATACAATGCAACATAAATAATGTTAATTTGTGGTTTTCTAATTGATCTAGTCCATTGATCTAGTTCAATACCCACCTTTTATAGATGATAAAACTGACACTCAGAGACTTGTCCAAAGTCACATAGTTGGTGACAGAGATTGGCAGATCTGGGATTCAAACCTAGTGTCCTCTGATTCCAAATACCAGTGCTTTCCTCACTGTTTAATGCTGCCTTTTAATGAAACAGAGCATATCATTCTGCGATTTCTCACCTTCCAGGATGCCTCCACCCAGAAATTCTGTGAAATTTGCTATATGGTAACCTCTGGTGGGTCATCATTAATGTTCCTTACCAGCACCCAGTTCACAAAATTCAAAGAAGGAAAGTATTAACACTTTGAAGAAAACAAGGTGGGATTTACAGTATATCTCATGAAAAAAATAAAGATAGCCTCCAATAAGCAGGCCTCTCCCCGGATATGTGTATAGCCTTAGCCACTTTCACCTAGGTAAGGCTCCCAGCAGGTGCCATCTTGGTTTTCCAAAAGGTGGCTCTTTCTATAGTTTTGCACAGATTCCAACAGGTGGCAGTGGTCTTCATTCTCATGAAGCTCATAGCCATTCTGAATGAAGGTAATTTAGGGCAGGGGTGTCTAGCTCAAATAGAAACAGGGACCACTAACCTCACATAAGAATTGCCCCTGCCACATGTTGACTTAGAAAACCACATATTCTCATTATTTATGTTCTATTGTATTTTTGTTAATTTTATTAATTTGTTAATTATTATTTTATGCTTAATTTTTAAATATTTTTCAGTGATATTTTAATCTAATTAGGCTAGTTGGGATGTGTTTGACATCTTTGTTTTAGGGGACCCATGACCTTTGCCAGGGAAAACTCTTTTCTGTCATGGGGACCATACTAACACTTATAAGAGGAATACTCTAGCTAGGCAGTAAAGTGGATAGAGCACCAGGCCTGGAGTCAGGAAGACTTGAGTTCAAATCTGGTCTCAGACACATCAATAAATATTTATTAAGCACCTACTATATGCCAGGCACTGTGCTAAGTGCTTACTAACTATGTGAACCTGGGCAAATCACTTAGCCTCTGTTTGCCTCAGTTTCCTATTTGTAAAATAGAAATAACGTAGCACCTTCTTTCCAAGTTTGTTATGAGAATCAAATGAGATAATAATTATAAAGCACTTAGCATAGTGCCTGGCACAGAGTTATTATAAAATGGTTATTATATTATAAAATATATTATATTTATTATATAGTAAATATTTTATCACATGTAAACATGATATTTATATATTATATAATATGGTATATAAATAGTATCTTTATATAATATACAATATTATATTAAATATAATTATTGTATATTAAAATGTATTATAAAATAGTTATTATAAAATGGGAATAATAATCATACCTCACTTCCAGGGTTGTTATGCGGACCAAATGAGATAATAATTGTAAAGTGCTAAGCACAGTGCCTGGCACATATTAAGTGCTATATAAATGTTAGCTATTATTATTATTATTACTATTATTTTTATTATAATTATTGTAAAATGGGGGCAATACTAACATCTACCTCTCAGGGTTGTTGTGAGGATCAAATAAGATAAAAATTGTAAAGCATTTACCATAGTGCCTGGCACATAGTGAGCACTATGTAACTTTTGGCTACTGTTATTATTAATTTCCTTGTCCTGGCAAGAGAGGCAATTCTCCCTACATCATCGCTTCACCATAGGACCAGACAAGGCATCTCACTTCTGGAGTTTCTTCTCTGCTGACCATTATCCTCACAGAAGTTGTCCTTGGGGACCAGGGCACACCACTTCACTTATATCCAAGCAGGTCCTACCCATTGATACCAGGTTCAGACAGTATCTGACAATATTGCTCATTGGGAAAGAAAAGGTAAAAAAGGATACATTTTCTACAGTTATGATACTGGCTTGCATACTGTAATCATCTAGGAAAAAGGAAGAAGAAAAAAACACCAAACAAAATCCTCTTTTCTCTTCTTGGGAAATGAAATCCAGGCCATACTAGCTTCTCCTTCCATGGTGCTTTGAAAGTCTATTTTCTGGAAGTGGTCAGTGTGAACTGAGCACATTTGGAGTAGCAGACTGTGCTCTCTGGCTATGGGGCCAGCAGATTTGAATTTAATTTAGAATCTGGGGAGGCTCAGCCTGGGGTATAAGAGAGCTGGTCTGATGGATGGTAGGACCCAGGCTACACACACTAGATAAATCTGTCTTTGGATGTCCCTATCTAGCTTTGTTTGTTGCTGTTGCCATCTATTACCTTGGGCAGTGTGGCTTGGGATGCTAAGTAGGGGACATGATACCTGTCAGGCCTAGTTTTTTCCCAGATATAGAAATCCATGGGTGCCTTTACCCTACAAAATTACTTTTTGATCAACTCTCCAAAAGAATAAGAATAGCTCAAATAATGGTAGTGATTCTCTGGACGTCTGCTCCCGGATAACAGATCCTTCTTTTGTTAGTTCACAAAGCTTTTTTTTTCTCTTGAGGTCTTTACATACACAGAACATGAACTTTAGACAGTGTATGGAACTATGTTGTTTTTCTTTTTTTTTTTGTCCTGTTTCTATAGCAATTCAATGTGCAAAGAACCTTTTATAACACTAGCTCCTTTAATAAAAATAATATTCTATATTTATGTGCAGCTTGTGGCCTCAGGAGCTGAAATCATTTCATAGACAGTATCTAATTTGCTCTCACAGTATCTCAGTGAGATAGGAAAAGAGTTAGGTGTTCTAGGATTATTTCCCAGTAAGGAAGGATCATAGAAACTGGCTCTGGGGAAATTAAGAGATCTGTGCATGAGCTATATGGAAGGATTTTCTGCCTAGAATGAGTTACTTGGGGATGTGGTGAGATGGCTGTCTTGGAAAGTCTTTAATGGAATAGAAAACAATTTATTTCAGCTGCTAGAAGAATGGTCCTGCCTGCAGAAAGGGGATGGAGTAGGTGACCTCATTGAGAGGTCCTTACGAGCCCTGGGATTCTCTTTTATTTTTTCTGCTTTGTAAAACAGAGAATGGAGATGCAGGGAAGTTATGTGACTTTCTCAACATCAAAAAGCCAGTCTGTGAAAGTGATTGAAACTAACATCCTCATATCAGTATTTCAAGATTAATACTAAAATTTTTAGATCATACTACCTCTTTAGATTATATGGTGGAAGGGTATATGTTTCCTTTCGTCTCTCCTCCCTTCGTCTCCTCACCTCTCCTGCCCAGATTTGTGATTTTGCTTCAGCAACCCTCTCCATGGATGCATAATGTATTTGTAACTTTTAGTTTTAGGGAGTTACTATGGGAGAGTTGAAGGTCTCAAGACTTGTCCACAGTCACATACCTGGTGTAAAGGCAAGATTTGAACCCAGGTTTTCCTAACACCAAAGCTAGCCTTCCACTCACCATGCTGTTATCTCTCACTCATGAGAGGCAGCTTGGTGCAGTAGATAGAACATTGGACTTGGTGATAGGAAGATTTGAGTTTGAATTCTGTCTCAGATCCTTACTAGCTAGCTGTAGTTCACCAATCTATAAAATGTAGATGATAAACAGTATCTACCTCAAATAATTTTTGTGAGGATGAAGTAAGATAATAAGCATTTTGCAAACCTTAAAAAGTCATATATGTTAGCTATTATAACATGTAAGTACATATGTATCCATCTAACATTCTCCCATAAATTCATACTGGTATATTTATCCTTTGTAATAAATATATTCAACAGCAATTTGCCAAATGTTTATTGGAAGCCTTCTATGTGTAGATCATTGTATTAGGTGCTACAGGACATACAAAGTTTAGATAAGAGACAGTCTCTATCCTCATGGAATACATAGTTTAGCAGGCAACCCAAACTCAGCCTATCCAAAATATAACTCATCATCTTTTCCTTTAAACCCACCCTTTTTCCTAACTTTCCTATTTCTGTTGGGGGCACCATCATCCTTCCAGTCACCCAGGTTTCCAATCTTGGAATCATTACTTTTTCCTTCCTCCTCTCCCCATATACCTAATCAGTTTGCCAAGTTTCACACTTTCTATCTCGATAACATCTATTTGATTTGCCCCTTTCTCTCTATTCACATAGCCACCACCCAAGTTAAGACCCTAATCACCTCTCTCCTGATCTATTGTAATAGCCTTCTAATTATTCTCTCTGAATCAAGTCTCCCTTTCCAGTATACTCTCCACACAGATATTCCTAAAGTATAGGTTTAATCATATCACTCCCAGCTCCTGATGTTCTAATTTTGTCTCTAAGGTCAAATACAAACACCTCTGTTTGGAATTTAAAGCTCACCACCTGGTGCTAAATTACTTTTCCAACCTTATCATATCTTATTCCCCTTCATATACTCTATGACCTACTAACTGTCCATCTTACTGTTCCTCACACATGACAATCTGTCTTCTACATCTACATCATTGCCCACACCTGTAGTGAACTCTGTCTCACCTCTGCCTCTTAGAAGTTCTAGCTTCCTTCAGAGTTCAGCTTAGCTCAGATGCTTTCTTCTACATGATGCTTCTTCTGATTTCTTGACCTCCCCTCCCAGCTGCTAGTGCCTGCCCCTGAAATTACCTATAGAAATCAAATACAATATGATATAAAATGATATGATATAATAATGTAACATAAGATACACACACACACATATATATATATTTTGTGATTACTTTATATGTCTATATGTTGTTTTCTCTGTTGAAACGTAAGCTCTTTGAGGACAAAGATTGTTTCACTTTTGTCTTTGGATTGTTAGTACCTAGCATCATACCTGTCATATAGAAAGTACTTAATAAATGCTTATTGATTGATGATAATAAGGGGAATATGACACATGCACAGATAGCTATAATAAAACATAACTCATGATAAATAGGTGAAAGAAAAACAAACAAGATGCTTTAGGAGGTACAGAGGAAGAAGGTCATTAGTCTCTGGAAAGATTGGGGAATGCTTCCTGAGGAAAGCATTTCATTTGGGTTTTGAAGCATGGATGGAAATTCAATAGGTAGTGAAGAAGGTATAGGGGTAGGGGTAGGGAAGTGAGAGGTGATAGAGAGGATATTCCATGCATAGGAAACACTGTGAGAAAGGCATCGAGGTGATTAAGTATGGGGCATGTATTGTGGATGGTGAGTAGTCCATTTGGGCTCAGTGTATAGTACATAGACAGGAACTGTATGAGATAAAACTGAAGAGGTAGAGTGAGATCAGATTATATTTCTAAAGAGTTCAGTATAAACCAACCGTTTTTCTGAATACACTGGAAAAGAAACTCTGAAGTGAATCCATTTTGTAAAGAAAAAAAACCCCTCAAACCCTTGCCTTAAAACTGTTTTAGAATTTTTTTTTGCATAGGTTAATTTTTTTCTTAAACTTTGGTACTTCTTTCCTGTACAGTATTCTTGAAATGGCCAAAGTCTATCCCTCTCTTCACCATATGCTTTCCATCAGGCCTTGCCTACTCCGTCCTCTCTTTTCCCCCATCTCCCTTAGAGTGCACTAAGGCCGAGCTCCTTGAATGTACTTAGGTTGTCTGATATGACCTTAAAGATTCACTCAAGAGTCCAAAAGTAAGTGGTGATTCCATCAGTGTTCTGCCCTCCCCATCCAGATGAGTGTATGCAGAACTGGAGTTTTCATTTCTCTCACACAGATTCTCATAAACATTTATTTATAGCATGAGCTCAATACAAATGGGGAGGGGGTGGAGCAAAGGATGATCCAGTTAAAGCAACTAAATGATGTTATATAAATGACTTCATAGGGCTTAGGATTCTGGGCTGCTTAATGTCACTCTGGAATAATCATGCCTTTCCCTATACTTGATGTAATAAAGTGGGATTTGGCCCTAAGGCTCCACTCCTTCTGTTCCCTATGTTGTATTTTCTGGTCCTAGTGTCAGTCACATTTCAAAATGGAGATAATAAAGCCTGCAGCCTCAGGACGCTGAAGAACCAAAACCAATTTATCAGGCGACAGAGGCCAGCAAAAAGAACCTTAGATACACTAGAAAGAAATAGATCGACTTCAGGAAAGAAGACTGTAGGACCAGGAGGCCAGAAAGTGGACTCTGAGTGCCTTTCCCACACTGCCATCTAAGTCTTTTCCCCTTACCCGGATTGTTCATTTTCAAGCTATTTCTCATTTAAACAGATAATTGGTATCCAGCAGAGAGGAAAGCAGGTCATGGAGGAAAAGTAGCTAACCCTACTTCGTCATCTAACAGTTTCCAAAATAACCTACTTACTTTTTCTAACTAAGCTACTGGAGCACTCATGTGCAATCTATAACCTCTAAATTCACTGCTCTGATTCAAAACCCTGGTTGCTGCCCAATTAGATCTGTGACTCCAGGCAAATGAACTGATATGAACAAGGAGAAAGAGACAGGGGTGCCCGTGGTCTTTACAGGGGAGAGTTAGTAGACTAGGTTAGCTGGAGCAGAGTTCACCTTGGAGAGTCATCCAAGATAAGGTTGCAACGTTGTGCTTTACCAGTACTTTTATCACTTAAGCTCCATGAGTACACTGTGGCAGTAACATACAAGTATATTTAATGTACTTTAGCAGCAATAACTTCAGTATGTGTTCAATTTTGTTGTAGTTGCTTCCCCTGTCAATGCTAGTCACAATCCCCTGTGCCTGGAATTTATTCCTCCACACCTCGACCTCTTGGCACCCTGGGTTTCCTTTAAGACTCAGCTTAAGCACTGTCTCCTACTTCAAGCTGTCCTTTATCTGCCCATGTCCCAGTGCCTCCTCTTCTAATGCTACCCTGTATTTAATGTGTCTATATTTTATACATATTTATATATGTTTTGTCTCTTCTGATGTAAGAAAGCCTCAAATTTTTCTACCTGGCCCCAGGAGGCAGAACTAGGAACAATGAGTAGAAACTGCAGAGAGGAAAATTTAGGTTTGATGTCAGGAAATACTTCCTTAAACCTAGAGATACCCCAAGAGGTCATAGGAACGTAGATTTTTAAAAAAGCATTTATTAAGAGCCTGCTGTGCACTAGACACTGTGCAGAAACTGTAAGTTCCTTGAGGGCAGAGACTGTTTCATATCTGTCTTTTTATCCTTAGCACCTAGCATAGAACTCAGTACACAGTAGGTGCTTAATAAATATGTATTGATTGCTTGATTGAAAGAGAATTGGACTTGGAACAAGGACCTGGATTCAAATCTCAGCTCTGTCACTTACTGCATGTGTAATCCTGGGGATGTTATTTAAACAGTCTTCCTCAGTTTCCTCAACTGTAAAGTAGGGATAATGATAGCACCTACTTCTCAGGAATTGTTGTGAGGATTAAATGAGATGTAGCTGGCCCAGTGCCGAGTGCATAGTAGGTTCTTAATAAATGCTTTTTAAAAAAGCTATGCTCATGGTATAGAGCACTGGCCCTGGAGTCAGGAGGACTTGAGTTCAAATCCGGCCTCAAACACATAACACTCACTAGCTGTGTGACTCTGGGCAAGTCACTTAATCCCAATTGCCTCACATAAAACAACAACAACAACAACAAAAACAAAAACAAAACCCTATGCTCCCTTGACCTCTTGAGGCGGCTCTAAGTTTTAAGGAGATATTTTCTGACATCAATCCTAAATTTTCTTCTTTGCAATTTCCACTCATTGTCCCTAGTTCTGCCCCTTGAGACCAGGTAGAACAATTTGAGGCTTTCTTCTACATGATAACCTTCATATACTTGAATACCATTAGCATCGCTTTCCTGTGCCTCCTCCTTTCCCAGCTTTTGTAGACATAGCATCTTTTAAATGGCTCTGTTTATTTTCTAAATGCATTGGTCCTGCAGTGTAGGAACCATAAACAAGACAACATGATTATGAGTTTGGCATTTCTTGTCTTTACAATGAACTAGAAATGTAGTTATGAGAACTTTAGTTGCTCACATTATATCATGTAAGTAGAAATTTATGGAAAGAGGACCAATTTGATCCTAAGCACCCTGATTCACCAATTTAGCACAGGACCCCTTCTGTGGTGAGTGATGGTTGCAACTTTTCCTGTAGATAGATGTTTCTATTCTTTTGGTCAATGTGGATAGGAGGAAGAGAAAGAATGACCATTATTAGAGATATTTCTGTTTCTGTAAGAATAAGAACACATTTTGGTTGGATTTTGAAGTTTTCAAAGTAGGTCTTTGCCGTGATGATCTGTGTTGCAGGCACTCATCATACATATTTCCTATCTACTTTCCTTAGCCCTTCTCTTGTCAGTCCTCTGGAGGGTAATCTGACTTGATGGCCCCTGGCAGTTTTCCCACCAAGTCAGAGCTTGGATTTCTCCCCTGCTCAGACACTGGCAGGTTATTCATGAACCCTGTACTATCAAGGATCTCTCTTTTTTTCTTTTTTCTTTTTTTGGCCTTCTCTTTGAACTTGGGTCATTTTCAGGTCAGGTTTACTTTTATCCCTGTGTCCCTTCACCCTTTCAGCCCTTTAATTATGGGCTTTTGATTTTTAAAGGGAAGGAGGCTTACTGGAAACAAGGTAGGGCTTTTAGCTCTTTAACACTGAATGGTGACTGGCAGTTAGGGTCTTGGCCTTCTTTCTCTCACTGCACTGGGGGTAATATCTCAGGAATGGCTATTTTGAATTGCTCCTGCAGAGTACATGAGGATGAAACAGACAAGATCTACCATGGAACCTCTCTACCCCTACATGCAAAATATTGCCATGGCAGTTTCCTGAGGAAGTGACTTTGATTTGCCCTTGAAAAAAGTCCTTTTGTGAGTTCTAGACCCCTTTATGTAAATCACTGTGCTTGGAGACTGATAAATAATTTGCAGAGATTTTCCTAGGCACTTGCCATACCTAATTCATTTCTGGCTACCCAGGGAGGTCCTAAATCTAAGCTTCAAGGAGAAAGAGAAGCCAAGGGTGGTACCCCGTGATTATTCTCCCATTTAAGGTATTCTCTACTTCATTATATTTAGTAAGAGCTAATAAGACTATCTCCATCTGGGAGCATCAAGGGTTGTCCCAAGGTTTGGGTGTTCCGCCAAAGTAACCCTGCCTTACCACAGAGACCCCTTATGGAAGGAGCTGTAGGCATTCTAGGAGACTTTTAAATCCAAACTGGGTAATGGCAGATCTTCATTACCCATTTTGGCCTAACCCTAAACCATAGCAGAAGTAGCTGCCTGTTGACTTGGTCTTTCTCTTCCAATCTATAGGCCCTATGTTGGTTATATATATATATATTTTTTCACCTTCCATGCCCTGTCTTGCCCTCGTGATGTTTCCTTACATTTAACTTTGCTCTTGGCCCAAGCTATACTGGCTCTGCACGTTTGCTCATCAATGCATGGGATGAACAATTCTCCCTCCTCCCCCATTGAAATTCTTCTCTTCCTTGAAGGTTCATATCAGGTGTCTATCTTCTGTGAAAGCTTTCCTGATCCCATCATTTGTAAATTATCAAGTCAAACGCTCCACTTGTCATCTCTCCTTTTCAGTCTTACACATATCTCCATAACGTCTTTCCATACTTCCTTTTTCTTTCTTTTCACAAGTCACAGCAGTGTGGGGTATTAGAATGAGTGCCTAGAGCTAAGGCTCAAGAACTAGACCTGGGCTCAAGTCAAGCCTCCAACATTTGCTAACTGTGAGATCCTAAGCAAGTCCGTTAACTTCTCTGAGACTGTTACTATTCCTATCTGTAAAGCAGGCACAATAATACCTACAGTAAGAGTGCCTCACAGGATTGTTTTTTATTGAGCAAAGAGCAAGTTCAAAAGCAATTAGTATTTATGTGTTTCTGATCATAGCGATGGAGTAGAGTCTCAGTTATAGCCCCTAGTGAAATCTGAAGCCTATAGATGGATAATAGGGCAGAGAACCCAGACCAAAGGGGAGCCTGTAGTTGTCATTCTCACCCTGTAGATCTTTCCAGTTGACTGATAGTGCCTGATTTCAGCAGGGGTCTACTAGAACTACAGCCAAGAGAAAGGTCATGGGCATATTGTTTAGATCTGAACCCAGGTTAAGAACTTGTAGAGCTCATACAAGGGGGGCAGTGATTAGACTTTGTCCCAGATCAGACTACTTTGGGAACAGTGAAAGCTGTAGATCCCTAAACTGAGCTATCCTTGAGATCTTGGAGTAACACAATATTTATTACCTCAAGAAATCAGCGGCAGGACCTGAGGACTCAAGCTCAGCCCAGCCATTCCTTCTAAAAGTTGGCAGAGCCCAACCCTAACATAAAGCTTGAAGTCAGGAAATAGGTTATAAAAATGAGCAAACAACAAAAAAAAAGAATCATACTATAAAAAGCTTAATAGCTTTTTAAAATAATGACAAAACATCTTTTGTATAAGCTCAGTTAAAATCCAAATCAGCAAAGTGCTAATTAGTCACACACTACTTTCAGGAAATGGTGGGTTCTTCAATTGGTAAACATTTGGGAGTATGTGTAGGAAGGGCTTGTGTAGTCTTTAACAAGGGCTTTTGACTCCATGAGAAAGGATTCCAGCTCTGGAAATGATGTAGAATGAGGTGGTTCTGAAGCCCTGATTTAGGCACCTTTTGGAGCTACTGAGTAGTTCCAGACTTTGAGTAGGAGTTTTTCTACAATATGTTATCACCACAAGCTCAGGGGACAATTTGGTAGCTTTGCCCAGCTGTTCCTCATGCATGGAATTCTCTCACTCCTCATCTCTGCCTTTTGGCTTCCCTAGCTTCCTTCAAGTCTCAACTGAAATCCCACCTTCTGCAAAAAGCCTTTCCCAGTCCCCCTTAACACCAGTGCCTTTCCTCTGTTGATTATCTCCAATTATCCTGACTATGTCTTGTTTGTACCAAGTTGTTTGCATGTTGTCTTCTCCGTTAGAATGGGAGCTCTTTGAAGGCAAAGACTGTTTTCACCTTTCTTCATATTCCTAGCACATAGCACAGTTCCTGGCAATGGTAGGTGTTTGATAAATGCTGTTGACTGATTGACTGACATTGGATTCCTTGGTGTAGTTGTTATTTGTCCTCTGTTGTCTTTTTTGTTGTTGTTGTTGCTTTTTGGGAAGGTAATCGGGGTTAAGTGACTTGCCCAGGGTCACACAGTTAGTAAGTATTAAGTGTCTGAGGCTGGATTTGAACTCAGGTCCTCCTGACTCCAAGGACAGAGCTCTATTCACTGCGCCACCTAACTGCCCCTTGTCCTTTGTTTTCAAAGAGAACCAGTGACGTCACTGGTGATACCTTGACTCATGAATAATTGGATTTAAAGTGAGGCAGAGTTTCACAAAGTCATCAACCTCATTGTCTCTTCCAGAGTCATTAAAATCCAGTGGCAAGACAAAAGTCAGGATGACTGGTGATAGCCCGAATGAAGTGGATAACCTTGGCATCCTTGATGTCTGACCAAGCTGTAAACATCCCACAGCACCTACCTCAGCCAGCTTCGTGGTGATGGAGGAAAGTGTTATCTGCCCATACCACTGGCAGAAGTCTTCACATGCTTGGTGTAGACACCGCACCCCTCCAACTTACTGATGGGTTTGAGGCCCATTGGTAACCTGGTTTGGTCTGTCTGTAAAGATGGTTTTACTGGGGTGTTGCTGCCGCACATGCTACAGCTTCTTAGAGTCGCTGGTGAGAGTTGGGTGAAGGTAGACACTAAAGGTGGATGAGTAGCCCTGAAAAGGTCTCAGCAAGCTGTCACACCGGAGTTGCTAGTCCTCCCTGAACACCCCAAACACCCATTCCTTGGTGTACATGTGTATGGGTTTGTGTGTGGGGGCGGTGCAGGGAGGTGGAGTGAGATAGGGAGTATAGATGCCCATAAACTAGACAAAAATTTTAAATACTTCTTCATCTTAACCTGGTCACTTTGGTCTTCTCCATACAATCCAGGCTGTGCAGGACCTCCCACTTCTGAGGAAAGTTTGTTTTGTACATGTGGGTTGGCATCAAAGCAGGTGGAAGGTTATCTTGTTTAAACAAAAGCCCTTTGTTCCATGGAGTAAGAAAGAGCAGTAGCTCATTCCACGGTCCTGTCAGTGACCTCATCTCTGACCCTAAATCCCTAGAGAGATAAAGCTGGAACTATGTTTTCAATACCTATGATCTAATTCTAGGGGAGAATCAGGACCTAAACAAACGATCCAACCAAAGATGTGTTTCTTCCTTTCTTTCCATGCAAACAAAGCTACTGCATCCCTATAGGGATACAGACTGGGCCTGTGACTTCATTAGTATAGGGAACTCCCTGATGAGGAAACTCATTCTACCGATGCATGTCAGCACCTTCTCTGCAACTTAAAGTCTTAGAGAGTGGTCTAGGGCACTGAGAGGTTAATTGTCTTGCCCAGGGTCACAGCCAGCATGCATTAGAGAGGCAAGACATGAACCCAGGTGTAACTGGCTTGGAGGCTGGCTCTTTAGTCTCTGTACCATGCTGCCTCTCTGGGTCCCCATAGCCCAGTACCACATTGCAACTTGTTGCAGAGGGTTCCAATGGAGACTGTAGTCGGAAGGGTACTATAAATAGCAACAAACTTCAGTCTTTATGTTCTTAAGAAAAGACACAATGTCTTATAATCCTTCTATGTTTCCTAATACCACCTACCAAAAGGCAAGAACACTTGATGAATACTTATTGATAGATATGGTGACTCATGAATGGTACTGGAATCCGGGGAACCTAGTTTTTTCTTTCACATTTCTGGCATGCAAGACCCCCACTTTTCTTTTCTTATTTTCTGCCACATCCTGCCCATTGCGTGTGACCACTTGTTAGGAGAGAGAATTGGCAAAGATGGCTTATAATGGGATTTTAGGTACCTCCAAGTGCCACTGCTCTTAACGTTGCCTTTTTAGATTTGACTAACTAATTCACAGGTAATATGTGAGGGCCTGCAATGTGCCCAACTCTGTTGGGTGCTATAGGAGATAGTAGAGAAGTAGAAGAAAGTGTCCCTGCCCTCAGCAAACTTTTAATCTAAAGGGGCAGGCAAAACTCATACACATGTAACTAGAAACTCATAAACAAAAAGTAATCACTAAAATACTTTACAGCTATAGAATTCTATGAGATGAATAAAATCAAGTTCTCATAATACTAATTATAATTAGTACTGAAATAGCTATTAATAATGATTAGGTGCTAATAATATTAATAACGGCTAATAGATACTAATAATAGCTATTAATAACTACTAGCATTTATATAATGCTTTAAAGTTGGAAAAGTGCTTTACAACTGTTATCTCATTTAATTCTTACAACAAACTTGGCAAGTAAGTGCTATTTTTTTTTTAATTTGGTTAGGCAATGGGGTTAAGTGACTTGCCCAGGGTCACACAGCTAGTAAGAAGTGCTATTATTATCCCCACTTTACAGATAAGGAAATTGAGGCTAAAAAAAAAAGGTAAGTGACCTGCCCAGGGTCACATAACTACTAAGTGTCTGAAGTGGGGTTTGAATTTAGTCTTTCTTGACTCAAGGTCCAGAGATCTATCCACTGCCACTCAGTGCAGTAAGTGCATTGTGACTCCAGAGTAAGGAGAAATGTACACCTTAGGGTGGATGGTGGGTGGGACAATGCTGCTGAATGGCTAAGCCCCTGCTGACCTAGAATGATCTCAGCCTCAGAATTCCTGACCTCAAAGAACCACCAAATTTGAAAGAGACTTTAAAATAAAAAAATCAAGCCTTCCCAACAAACAGATTTGCATCAATATTCATTGGGAAAATTGGTCTATATGAAGCACCGGCCCTGGATTCAGGAGGAACTGAGTTCAAATCCAGTCTTAGACACATAACACTTACTAGCTATATGACCCTGGGCAAGTCACTTAACCCCATTGCCTAGCCAAAAAAGAAAGAAAGAAAGAAAGAAAGAAATTGGTCTATAGTTTTCTTTCTTGGTTTTTGTTCTTCCTGGTTTAGATATCAGCACCATATTTGTGTCATAAAAGGAATTTGGAAGGACTCCTTCTCTGCCTATTTTTCCAAATTGTTTATGTAGTATTGGAATTAATTGTTCTTTAAATGGAAATCAGTTCCTAGATGGTGATGGCGTTAAGGGTAACCATGGTCAGTAAGCGAGACAACTTCCATTTATTAAGTGCTTACTATGAGCCTGGCACTGTGCTAGGCAGTGGAGATACAAAGAGAGGTGAAAACAACAACAACAACAAAAAAAAACAAAAAAACAGTTCCTGCCCTCATGGAGTAGACATTCTAATGTGGGACATATTATGGGACACATCATGTGAATAATTAAGTCTGCACAAGATATATACAAAATAAATGAAAGTAATCTGAAAAAGGAAGGCATTATGGGGTATGTGTGTGTATAACTTGGAAAGGTTTGCTGAAAAAGGCAGGATTTTGACTGTCTTGAAGGATGCTAGAGAAATTAATAGAAAGAGGTAAGGGGGGCAGAGTATTCCTGGCATGGGAGACAGTTAGCAAGTACCAAGCAAATGAGACAGGAGATGGAGAGTCATGTTAGGAGAACTACAAGTGTAGTTAGAGCCTAGGAGAGTAAGGTGTAAGACTAGAAATATGGGAAGGAGCCAAATTAGGAAGTGTTCTAAATGAAAAATAGAGCCACTGGGGCTCACTGAAGTGGGGAGGAATGTGACATAATTAGACACAATGTGACATAATTAGACAAAAAAATCATCTTGTCAAGGTGTAAAGGAAGGATTGGAATGGAAAGAGGCTTGATTCAGAAAGACAAGTTAGGCTATTGTATTAGTATAAGAGAGAGGTGACAAGGGCCTAAACTAGGCTTGTAGCTATATGAGCAGAAAGAAGGGGATCTATCAGAGAGACCTGGTTAAGGTAGGAATGACCAACTTTGGTAATGGGTTAGACATATGGGGTGAGTGAAAGTTAGGAGTTGAAGTTGAAATGGAGGTTGCTGGCCTCCGTGACTGGGAGGATGGTGGTGCCCTCTACATCATCAAGAGGCAGTTGGGGGATGGGGGGAGTGATGCGTGAGCTACAAGCTCATTAACTGTAGAGAGACTAGGGTTGGAGATATAGGTCTGGGAATCATCTGCAAGGAGATGATAATTGAACACATGAGAGCTGATGAGATCACCAAGTGAGATAATATAGATTGAAAAGAAAAAGGGAGCCCAGGAAAGAGCCTTAGGGAATACCCAAGATTAATAGGTACAACATAGTTGAAGAACTGGCAAAGGAGACTGATAAGGAGGTCATTTAAAACAATAACAACAACAATTCAGGTCTATTGGTAGGAAAAGTAATTAATTGGCTGAATCCCCATTTTCTCATAGTGACTACAAATTCTCTCAGGACATGAATCTCAGACTATAAAAGTAAATTTTTATTGCCTGTGCAGTTAAGATTTCCTAGGACTAGATTCAGTGTCTGACCTTGGACAAAGTGGGGAAGCAGGAAATACATGTTGGTAGCACTAATACTATCTAGGTACTAATGGAATTTACCAGACAGGACAGGGTTGATATTTGTCAGGTCAGAATGGTTGGCAGTCCTAGAGAAGGCAGAAGGAAAAGGGATCAAGGGATAAAATAATAGGATTATCTTTAATAAGGAAAAGAGATACATAGCCAAAAGAGACAAAAAATTTAGTGGCTAGAGTACTGGATTTGGCATCAGGAAGACTTGGGTTCAAATTCTTCTTCTGATACTTATTGCTGTGAGACACTTAATTGAACTCTGCCTCAGTTTCTTATAAGTAAAATGGGGATAATAATACCTGAAGTATCTACCTTTTAGAAATTTGGGAAGATTTGTGGGAACTGATAGAGAATGAGGTGAATAGAACCTGGATAACAATCTATACAAGAACAGTCATGTTATAAAAACAAATAACTTTGAAAGATTCAAGAATTCTGATCAACAAAATAATCAACCCTAATTCCTGAGGTCTCATGATAAAACATGCCACCCATCTCCTGATGAAGAGACAGTGAACTCAGAGTTGTGAATAAGACATGTGTATGTGTATTTGGAAATGGCAAATGCAGGAATTTGTTTTGTTTAATTCTGCATGTTTGTAACAGGAGTCTTGTTTTTCTGGCTTTTTTTTTTTCAATGGATGGGTGAGAGGGAGATAAAGTGGATTTTTTGGAAAATAAAATAAAATTGATTTAAAAAAGTACTTACCTCCCAAGTTGTTGTGAGGCTCAGATGAATGAATAAATGAAAGAAAGGAAAAGCATTTATTAACGACTATTTTAAGCATCGAGGAAACAAATACAAAATCCAAAGCAACTCCTTTTCTAAAGGCATTTATATTCTAATGAGGACCAACAACATAACTCGGGCAATGGTGTGGTCACGGAGTGGTGTAGTGGTTTGGAAACTTATAGAAATGGCAAGGAGAACTATAGGAAAATAGACCAACACATCCTTTCTAGTAGCAATGGCAGTGCTAATTTGATTATGTTTTCAGAACTGGAAAATAGTGAGTCTAGTAGGGGAAAGGAGTTTTGCAAACCTTAAAGCTCCACAAAAAATGCTGATCATTATTGTTTTTCTATGATCAGAGCAGAGTGAAGGAAGAAGTGAATGATGCTGAAAAATTGTGAGGAATATCCATTGAAGGGCAATGAATGAACAGAGGAATCTCATGTTAACCTTCTCTGGGAAGTTGGAGATTAAGTCATCTGCTGTAGGGGGAAAGAGGTGGATTTTGGGGGAAAAATAGGAGGCTTAGAAAAGATGCTGTAGAGAATGAGATGAAGAGTATATTGTAGAACTGAATCATTACTGAGAAACAGTAAAGGCTCAGTAGAAGGTATGTAGCCTAATTTTGCAGTGTGAAAATCAGCTCAATTTTAATCTGCATTATTTACATTTTCCATCACTTTATTTAATCTAGACAATCAACAAAATGATAAATCGAGCTCCAGTTTTTAGCATGTGTTGATTTCCAAGGTGTCAATGCTTCCACTGAAAATTTAACAGTCAGTTCTTTCTCTGATTCTTCCTGGCTCAAGCATACCCTGAATTACAGGTTGGTGTCTGCAATAGTTACATTCTATGAATAGGTTAATGTCTATCAGTTACCAGCTAATTAAAAAATTGTGCTTGTGCTTACATTTCTGGTCTCAACTTAATGATTAAAAAAACCCAACAACCCAACTTTTGACTTTTAACTTCATGTAGGAATAACACTACAAATGCTATTTATTAACTTCAATAAAGTAAAACATTATTTTTCTCTTTATTTTTTTCATTTGAAAAGCTAATTTTTAAAAGTCTTCCTTATGTGTACTAGAAGGCACTAAATAGGGGCAATTAAATAAACAGAAGTGCCATCTTGGGTTCAGTTGCTAATATGCTCACTAATCATGAGTATTTGTCAAGACACATATCAGTAAAATAAGAGAAATCCTGAAGAGATCAATAACCTAGTTCTCTTTGGTGGCTGAGAGAAAAGTTACTTCTCATTAAACCGAGGAAGAGGGTGGGAGTAATTTCATTGTCTTCACTGAAGGGTTGCAGACCCACTGATTTAAAAAGTCCAGGGAATCTTATTTTCTCTTTGCAGAAATGTAGATAATTTCATTTTATTGAGTGGTCTAGGTGACGAACACGTATCTGTGGAAAGCTTCCTTTTATAGAAATGTCCAAGGTCTTGGACTAAGGAATTAGAACAAGTACCTTTCTATTCCAGGATTGGCCATTGATTCATTTAGTAACCTTGGCCTATGCCCACTTGCTCGAGTTAATTCATATGGGTCTCACTTACCTCATCTTAATAAAACAATGTCTATCAAACCTTTCCAGCAATCCATTAATTCCTTAAGTGCAGTTGTCACAAAATGACGGGTCGTGCTTTCCCCTCCACCATTAGGAAATGGTTTAGCTGCCTCCCGAGGATGTTCTCGGTATAAGTTGGCTATAATTTTTTCCTGGAATTCACACTTCTTAATTCCTATTTCTGTCTCCTGTTTTGCTTACCAGCCACTTGCAGCCATAGTCAAAGGAGGGCAGAACTGTGACCTATCAATAATAAAGAATATCTTATTATGTAATAGAAATAAGCTCTAAGTGGGCAGTCCTGAAAAAATAACTCCTTTCCGATTAATACCCACCACGTGACTTCTGGGACTCTCTTATTTTCTCAATACATTCAACTGAGTTTTCAAAGTGATGGCAGCATGCTAAGGGACTGTCTGAGGATGCCTCTTCCCTGGAACTCTCACTAGCTATTAGACACAGGAGGAAAGTGGAGTGGGGGTGGGGTGAAGATACAAGGACAGAAGGTGGAGGTGGGAAGAAGACTCAGGACTGCATTTTCAGACCCAAGCCTGCCCATGCTACTCTGGGGCAAGTTCTCATCAGTCTCAGAACATGAGAGTGGCTAACCTTAATAAGCTCACTAGATAGCACTAGCTGACCAAATCTCTCCTACCACTCACAGACAGACATAACTCAGAAGAAGCCAATCAAGGAGTCATCCTCTCCCAGAGACATTAGAAAACCAGAATTATTTCCCCTGGACAAGTACCCGAGTTATTGACATAGAGGAAAACATATAACACAAGGATCTCGGGATTGTGTTAAATGCTGGGCACTGTAAGTAAGCTGTGTTTCAGTCTGCTAAGTTCAAAAATTTGCTTCTTTGTTCTGTATTCACACAGAGAGTCTGAGACAACTTCCTCACTGAAGTTAGGAAAGGGTCAGTCAGGATCACCAGCACTGGGAACTCCTTTGTTCTGTCTTATGTACTGATATGCTGCAGGGTAGGAATGGTGGGTTACGGGCAGAATGTGACCACAGATGTCAAGTTTAGGAACTTGTTTATAACCTTCTGTAGCTTTATACCAGTGCCTTGGGGCTGCTTTGTTGTGGAGTAGCAGTCAGCCTATATTTGGGAAAACTCTGAACAGTAAGCAGATAGGAGTGTTTGTGGTTGAAACATCCTGTTCTAATACAAGGCATAACCTACCTAATGTCATTAATTGGTTCCATGAAATATGATTTTCGACAAAGTGGATCAGTCATTCCATTGGAACTCTTCAATTAAAATGGTTACAAAGGGAAATTGGTCATTAATAAAGATATTAAACATCCTCAAAAGAACTCACAATAGCACCACTTGCCCTCCTTTCCAAGATGGCACTGACCCACAGACCTCTTTGCCCTTTGAGACTGACCATCCATTCAGAGATTCAGAAACAATACAAGATCCTAAAAAAAGCAGAGTCATACCTCAGAACATCACACATCTTTTGCTGACTCTTAACAGGGTTTCAGAGAGCATATTTGGCATCATAATGTGCTGAAAAGTTCAAGACTTTACCTAAATTTAATCCATGTTTATGGGATGAATATCTGCCTTAGTTTCTGGTATCTGATCATGGTGGCAGACTGGGTTTCTATTGTTCTTCCTTTCCTTTAAGACCCTGCCCTCTCCCTAGTCCTGTATTGTCCCAGAATTTTCCCAGTTTCCTGATCTTGTCATAAATTAACCAATGCGTCCCTTGCTCCTCTAACTTCCCCCATCAACATAGTTTTGATTCAATTCAATTAAGATAATTATAAAGTACGCAACACATAAATACAAAGACAAAATAGGGGAAAAAAACAGTCTCTACTTTAAGTATCACAGATATAGAAATGAATGTAACCTTAGTAGTCATCCAGTCTAGTTTCTTCATTTTATAAATATGGGAACAGGGTAAGCTCACATAAGTAGTAAGTTGTCAGATCATTGGTTATCTGACTCTATAGTCTTTGTCTACATTTCTACGGGGGGGGGGTGGGGGAGAGTTGAGAAAACTCTAACAACTGAGGGGAATCAGAGAGGGCTTCATTGAAGAAGTGACGCTCAAACCAAATCTTGAAAAAAGAGAAGGATTCTGTGAGGTGGAGATGAGGAAGGAGTGTATTTTTAGGCACAGGGGATCATTTCTGCAAATTCATGGAAGCTGGAAATAGAATTTAAAGTTCTGAGAATAGCAAGTGGGCCAGTTTGGCAAGAACGTAGATAGAGGAAAAGGAAGAAATGTGAAATGAGCATAGGAAGATAGGTTGGAGTCAGCTGTGAAACTCCAGACTAAGGAATTTGTATTTTATCAATAAGGAACCCCAGAAGATTTCTGAGACTTTACTTTGTCAATGAAACCCAAACACTTTCTTTTTCTTTTAAAGAGGCATGAAGCTTCTTAATTGTCAAGAATCAGTCAAGGAAATGTCCTTTAAAATCAGTAGGCACACCCATTTTTAAACATTTAACTTTTCTGGCTTTTAGTGTGTTACCTCGGTTGCCATGGGAACAATGGCAGTCCTTGTCAGCAGCAACAGCTGTGGGTTTAGACTGGTACCATTCTGCACCAGCGTGGTTTGTAGCTTGAATGCCAAGGTTGGGAGTCAGGCCAACCATCTGGCTTTTTTCCTACCTTGCAGCGTGACCTTGAACAAGTCTCTCACCTCTCTGTATTTTGTATTTTCCTCATCATAAAGAAATCTAAAAAAAAAAAAAATCCATGCTCTGGCTTTCGGAGTAAATTAATTAAAAAAAATTGATGCATCATGCATAGTGCAGCCTCCATGGTACAAGTTTAAATTCTGGCCCTGAAAGTTAAGAATTTCCACCTTGCTTCTCAGCCCAGTGATGCCTTTTGTCATATTCCCTGAAAAATCTCTTTGTATTGTGGGCATCTAAGTACTGCAGGGATTGACTGGAGAAGAGGTTTGACCTCTTCTCCCTAAGAGTTCTAAGAACAGAATCAGAATAGAGGGTTTGAGAGAAACTGCCTGCTCTGAGCCTTAGCTTCCAGGAGGTAAGGGAGGGATTGTAACTGTTTAGTGGATAACACACATATGTATATGTGGATAGAGACATAAGGCAGGGTAGACCAGACCTACATCTTTGTGAAAGGCTTTGGGATTTTAGAGATAAGCCCTGATATGAATTCTAGGTATTTAATTATTATTATTAATTAACTATGAGTGAAGTAGTTGGTTGCTTTTTCCTGGAATTCATTCTTTCAGTTTATTTCTGTTTGTGGCATTTAACCTGCAGCCTGCTCCGGTTACCTAGTCCATTGGGTGAGGCCAGGTGGGGAGTCTGACACAATGACTTTCCTTTTATTTGCAAAAGCTTGATTTATGATATATTTGTTCCTGCTGTTCAATGTGAAAAATAGATGCAAAGCGGCGGCTAATCTTTGAAAATCATTTGCAAGACATTCTGTTCCAGCCGGGTGCCGGCATGGTTGTTTGAATAGAGTCCGTTACCCAGGCTCCCCAAGGAGATTTAGGTCCCTGAAGCAAATTAAGGAAGATGCTCAGTGTTTTTGCTGATCTCCCCTGGAGGATGTCTGGTTTAATACTTTCGTCAGCTCTGGGTTGAAGCTTAAAAGATGAGGACAGCAATGCTAACCACCGGCAGTTCTGGGGTGGCTTTCCTGAGAGGAGACATTTGTACTAACCTGTGGACTCACGGCCAGTGTGTTTCCATTCAGCATTCTGTAGCTAGCAGAGACCTCCAACTGCTTCTTACCCTGGCATTTGTTGTTGTTCAGTCATTTTTCAGTTGTGTCCGACTCTCTATGACCCCGTTTGAGATTTTCTTGGCAAAGATACTGGAGTGGTTTGCCATTTCCTTCTCCAGCTCATTTTCACAGATGAGGAAACTGAGGCAAGCAGGGTTAAGTGACTTGTCCAAGGTCACACAGCTACTAAGTGTCTGAGACCAGATATGAACCAAGGAAGATGAGTCTTCGTGACTCCAGGCCCAGCACTCTATCCACCGTGCTACTCAGCCACCCTGGCTAATTTATTGCTTCTTCAAGGGGTAAGCTGGCCAAATGTGGAGATAAACTCTGCTGTAATGGCCGTCTTACCTCCTTTGTCATCTCATCTCTCTGACATTTTGACCTTGAATCTTTAGGTTCCATTTCTGGTGGCTGAGAGGTATGCCATATCCCCTCTCATGATTCCAATCGGTAGCAGAATTTGGTCGCTCCCTACTCTTCCCCCAGTGCCAGTTATGGAGAAAAGTTGTGTGGAGTGAGGGTGGTATAAAACCAGTCATTTAAAGTTCACTTTTTAAAGTTTTGTGGGGTTTTGAGTTCTTCAGCTTGGTATGCTCTATGAAAGAGATGGGGAAGGAGGGTGTGACAATCCCAGAATTTTCATTCTGACTCTGACCATCAGACATCAGTGCTTTTATATTGGTTGATGTTGTTGCTGTTGAATCATTCCAGTTGTGTACAACTCTTTGTAACGCAAATTTGTTTTTTTATTTTATTTTATTTTATTTTGGCAAAGATACTGGAGTGGTTTGCCATTTCCCTCTCTATCTCATTTTATAGATAAGGACATTGAAGCAAAGAGGGTTAAGTGACTTCTCCAGGGTCACACAGCTAGTAAGCATCTGAGGTCAGATTTGAATTCAGGTCTTCCTGACTCCAGGCCTGGTGCTCTATCCACTGTATCAATCAGTAGCCCTTGAACCTCTATGTCAAAAACCTCCAAATATCTCTCTTATCTCTTTTGCAAGATTATTTCATTTCTTGGCCCAAAGGCTGGCTCTTCCTGTAAACAGATGTTTTTTAACATAATAGTCCAATAAGTGCTAAAAACAGCCAGCAAAGAAATTAAACATGTTTTATTGTTGTTTTTTTAAAGTACCAAAATTTGATGCAAAAGGAAAAAAAAAATCTTTGAGATTTATTTTTGTTGTTTATCATTTTCCCCTCAACTAGAATCATCTCATTGGCTCACAGAAGCAAAAAAGGTTATGTTTTTCTTGCTTAAAGTATTAAAGAATTTTTTTTCTTCCCTATTACACAGAATAGAAGACAAATCTACAAATCCACTGATTTCTTAACTGAATTTGGAAGCCCTACTACCCTGTTAAATAAATGTCTTGCTGAAGCTGACTGTCAAAGTATTGAAATTATCATATTTCTCTCCTCTTGAAAGGCAGACCAGTGATCACCCTTAACAAAAGACTCCTGTTGTTTCAGCAAGCTTCAGTCATGCACTCCTTTCCTCTGTCCTTTCTAGGAGATGATATCATCTAGCAAATAGCAGCTTTGGTTGATGCCAGTGTTAGTGGGCCGGAGGAGGTAAACATGAACTCATTCAACCTTCAAACATTAGAACTGGGGGAGGGGGAACCAGAGTATATATATTTTTTACATTTAATTTTTATTTTCTCAATTACATGTAAATGAAAAATTTTGACATTTTTTTTAAAAGTTTTGAGTTCCAAATTTTTTCCTTCCCTCCCTTCACTCTTCTCTCCTTGAATACAAAAGCAATTTGATATAGATTAGAGACATATGTAGTCATGCAAAACAATTCTATATTAGCCATGTGGCAAAAGAAAATGCAGACAAAAAAACAAGAATAAAGAAAGTAAAAATAGTATTCTTGAATATGTATTGAAGCTCCATCAGTTCTTTCTCTGGAAATGGATAGTATTTTTCATCATAAGTCCCTCAGAATTGTCTTGGATCATTGTACTGATGAGAATTGCTAAATCATTCACAGTTGATCATCAAGTAACATTGCTGGTCCTGTGTACAGTGTTTCTCCTGGTTCTGTTCATTTTTCTTTGTATTCGTTCATGCAAGTCTTCTCAGGTTCTTCTGAAAGCGTCCTGCTCATCTTAGAGCACAATAGTGTTCATTCACAATTATATACCACAACTTGCCCCAATTGATCGGCATCCCCTCTATTTCTAGTTCTTTGCCACCACAAAAAAGCTGTTACAAATATTTTTGTACGTATAGGTCCTCTTCCTTTTTCTTTGATCTCTTTGAGCTACAGACCTAGAAGTGGTATTGCTGGCTTAAAGGGTATGCACGATTTTGAACAATTTGGGCAAAGGAGCCAGAGTCTTGAAGTACAGAGTACTTTAGAACAGAGAGGAAGGCAGCATTGTGGAAGATACTTCATCCTTTATATATGGACATTATATTTGCCAAAATATAAAGAAATATATAAAATATAAAAATATAAAGAAAAGGGTCAGTCACATGAGAAAAACAGCTTGAAAGTTCTGAGTTGCCCCTCAAAAAAAGGTACTGAAAGGACCTGTTTGAAAATAGTTAAAAGTCACAAGAACCTACTGAAGGTAAGGATAGCTGTAATAATAATAGCTGCATGTACATAGTACTTTCACAGTTTTGAAGTGTTTTACATGTGTTATCTCATTCGATTCTCACAACAACCCTGTGAGATGGATGCTATTGTTATCTCCATTTTGTATAGGTAGAAAGTAAGGCTGAGAAAGGTTAAGTCACTTGCCCCCAGTTATACAGCTAGGAAAGCATTAGGGGCAGGATTTGCAGCGTGGACTTTAAGTCTAGTGCTCTATCTCCTGTACCACTTAGCTTCAAGATGTTAATGTCCATTAGTTCGTTTATACATGACTGTTTTTAGGCTTTTGAAGGATGTAGATGAGAAACTATAAATCACAGAGCTATTTGGGAATGGTGTAGAAACTGCATATTGTTTGCATTACATTTGACAGAACTATGGACTTTGGGTTTCTCAACCTGAGTTCAACCTGATTCGAGGCATTAGAAGCCAGAGAAATGGACAGTGAGACCACCCCCCTGCTACTTGGAAAAACTATACAGCTGCTTCATGCTGAATCAGCTGAGAGTGGACTGAAGCCCAACAGGGTCTGCAGCTGCTGGGAGCTTACTGGAGGAAATCTCTTTATCTTCTGGAAACTGATAGAAGAAAAGTGTCATTCCATTGCTATGTAAAGAGTTGGCTGGGATTGTTGTTCTGCAGCGCCATCTAGAACTTGAGAGCTAACTGAAGACACAAACATCTTGTAGTTGTTCTGGGAGCTGATTGGAGTAAAAGCAGGATGCTTCTGCTTGTGTGAGACCTGGTTGGGCTTATTACCCATTAGCCCATCTAGAACTTGAGAAAGGAGGAAATCCTTCAGGGGTTAACTATGTTGTCTTCTACTGCCCTATTTGGCTTCAAGGGGAGAGGCTTCACAGAGCCTGAGAGACTCAAACTGAAGAGCCTTGCATTTCTATGATTTTAGCAAAGTATTTGTCACTGACCTAGCTTAAAACTGCTATAGTACACAGTCAAGGAGGAGACCTAGAAAACTTCATGTCCTAGGCTTAGGACTGCTATTTCACTGAAAGGGTATAATGCTTTATTTAAATAGCTCAACATGCCTCATTGGCCCAAGAATAGCAGAGAAGCAGCTTTGTCCAGAAGGATAACAGAGAGGCTCAAAAGAGATGATATAGAGTACAGATTTTTTCCTGCTAAAATATACCATTGACATCCAGGCTTGATCAGTGGAATAGATTAGGTACATAACATAGTAGTAAAGGACCATTGATCAACCCAAAGATCAAAGCTTTTGGGACAAGAACTCGCTATTTGACAAAAATTGCTGGGAAAACTGGAAAGCAATTTGACAGAAACTAGGAACAGACCAACATTTCACACTGTATATCAAGATAAGATCAAAATGGATACATGATTTAGACATAAAGGATGATAACATAAGCAAATTAGGAGAGCATGGAAAAAATGTACCTGTCAGATTCATGAATAAGGGAAGGATTTATGATCAAACAAGAGATAAAGACCATCATGTGGTATAAAATGAATAATTTTGATTATATTAAATTAAAAAGGTGTTGTACAAACAAAATCAATGCAGCCAAGATTAGAAGGAAAGCAGGAAACTGAGGGAAAATTTATAACAACTTTATCTGACAAAGGCCTCATTTCTCAAATATGTAGAGAACTGAGTCAAATTTATAAGAATGTGAGTCATTCTGCAATTGATAAATGGTCAAAGGATATGAACAGGCAATTTTCAGATGAAGAAATCAAAGTTATCTATAGTCATATGAAAAAATGCTCGAAATCACTATTGATTAGAGAAATGCAAATTAAAACAACTCTGAGGTACCACCTCATACCTATCAGATTGTCTAATATGACAGAAAAGGAAAATGACAAATGTTGGTGGGGTTGTGGAAAAATTGGAATACTAACACACTGTTGCTGAAGTTGTGAACTGATTCAACCATTCTGGAGAGCAATTTGGAATTATGCCCAAAGGGCTATAAAGCTGTATATACTCTCTGACCCAGAAATACCACCACTAGGTCTATATCCCAAAGAGATCAAAGAAAAAGAAAAGGACCTATATGTACAAAAATATTTATAGCTGTTCTTTTTGTGGTGGAAAAAAATTGGAAATTGAGGGATGCCCATCAATTCGGGAATGGCTGAACAAGTTATGGTATATGATTGTAATGGAATGTTATTGTGCTATAAGAAATGATGAGCAGAATGATTTCAGAAAAACCTGGAAAGACTTGCATAAACTGATGCAAAGTGAAATGAGCAGAACCAGGAGAACATTGTACACAGTAACAGCAATATTGTATGATGATCAACTGTGAATGACTCAGCTATTCTGATCAATACAGTGATCCAAGACAATTTTGAAGGACTTACAATGAAAAATGCTATCCACCTCCAGAGAAACAATTGATGGAGTCTGAGTGCAGATCAAAGCATATTTTAAACTTCATTTTTCTTAGTTTTTTTGGGGGGGCAGTATATGTTTTCTTTTGCAACATGACTAATATGGAAATACATTTTGAATGATTTCACGTGTATGCTATTGTTATTGTTGAGTTGTTTCAGTCATATCCAACTCTTTCATGACCCCATTTGAGTATAAAGTATATCAAATTGTTTGCCTTTTCGAGGAAGGAAGAGTAGAGAGAGGGAAGGAGAGAACTTGAAACTCAAAATTTTAAAAAAAATGTTAATTTTTTAACTTATAATTAAGAAATATTTAATGAAATAAATGAAATATATTGGAAAGGAAAAAGGAGGCTTTGGAGCTTTGTAGTCCAACCTTGTCCCTTTAGAGATGAGGAATCAAAGGGCCAGGGCATTGTTAAGTGACTTTCAAGGTCTCAAAGGTACTAAGTGGGATGTGAACCCAGACTCTCTGAGTCCAGAACTAGAATTCTTTCTACTGTATCATACTATTTCCCATTGGATCATTTAGTCTAACTCTCTTATTTAATATATGAGTCATCAGGTATGGTCTTTTGTCCAAATTCATATATAGCTAGTGAAATGGAAGGGTCACGACTAGAACTCAGAATTCTCGAGTCCTAGTTCAAGACTTTTTTCATATCACACACCATACCACATTGTCTCCAGTCTTTACTTGCTATTTCACACAACAGGTATGTGAATAGATGTGGGGTATGTTGGAGACAGCTTATATTGCCCGGAGAGAGCTAATTGTTAAGTCTTCAGTGCAAGTATTTACATCTTAGAAATCAACAAATGTTACAAATCAGGGCTTGATTTGTTGTTTTATTCATTGTCTACACTTAAGTGATGGAGAAATTGTTAATGCATATTAAACTTATATATGTATATATTTTCCCCCAGAGGACATAGTTGTTAAATATTTAGTTGCACATCAGTGTGGTAGATGGGAGTGCCACAAGTGTATTTCTTGCCCACTAAGGATTGTACTTATAGGCTCTGAGTTGTAGGTCTTTTACTTAGTGCACTGAGGCTAAATTTTGTTTCTCATTACATAGCAACCTTGTCAGTCATAAAGCAACCACTTGAATCAAAGCTTGCACAGGAGAGAGGTTATTTTAAACCATCTAGAAGTCTTGTAAAATCCTGGGAGAGAGTTAATCTTGGTGTGTTCTGGAGAAAGGAATAATGAGGCTGATAGTTTTGAAATGAATTACCCAGCTTCTCCCCCTTCCTTTCCTTTCTTTGCTGTTGCCATGGTTTCTCTGCTTTGAGTTTATGGTGGGGGTGGGGGGAGAGGGGAGAGTTGTGGGTAGGGTTTAGTTTGGGGGAAGGCTCTTCTATCCATCTGTGATTTTGCAGGCATTTTCAACAATGCCCTATTGTGGCTGAGAGGAACGCTTTGGCAAAGTAAGAGATGCACTTGGCATAGACTACAGTGGTCCCATCCTTTGCCAGCTGTAGGCTGGCACCTCAAGTGACCCTTGCTTTCTGCTTTTATGCTTCAACAGTACCTAACTGCGCCAGCTCCTAACTTTGTAATCTGGCCTGAGACAGCTCCAGACCCTCCATAGAGTTGTCCCCAATCTAAGGGCTACCTTCCAGTTTGCTAATCAAGTCTCTTAGGTATCAGAAAAGCCTGCTCTAAGACCCTACACCATATATAATAACAACTGACATTTATACCATGCTTTAATATTTGATTAGCATTTTACATACCTGTTATCACAACTCTATGAAACAGGTACTATACTTAAGGTATTTTATCTCGATTCTGTTGAGTTGTTTTAGTCATGTCTGACTCTTCATGAGCCCATTTGGGGTTTTCTTGGCAGAGATTCTGGAGTGTTTTTGCCATTGCTTTCTCTAGCTCATTTTACAGAAGAAGAACTGAGACAAACAGGATTAAATATATAAATATATACCCAGGGTCACACAGCTAGTAAGTGTCTGAGGTTAGATTTTTACTCATGAAGATGAGTCTTCCTGATTCCAAACCCAGTGCTCTATCTACTGTACCACCTAGTTACAGATCAGGAAACTGAGGCTCTGAGTGGATTTCTAATGAGTACATCTCTGAGGTAGGTATGTCAGGTATTATGATATCCTTTTATCATAAAAAGGAACTGAGGCTCATGGAGGTTAAATGGTATTTCCATGGTCAAATAGCTATTAAGCTTCAGAAATGGGATTCACATTCATATCTTGCTGACTCCAACCATAGCACTCTATACTGTTATCTCTGAAGATGGCTTTAAGCTAAGTATATGAGTAACACATCAGCTCTAAGTTCACTCTCTCCCACCCTGTTCAAATAACATATAGGTTCCCCAGAACTTGGCTAGTACCCTCTACTTTCAGGGTTCTAGGAATAACTCAGAGTTGTCCCAGGAGTTGATAGCATCTTGACACCTTAAGTTGACACTTGAAGGGTTGTGAGGATTTCTGCAGTCACTCACAGACCTCCCATCCAGTTTTCCCCAATAGCATCACCATTTCATATCCTCTCAATATCTGTTAACCAACTGAATTCTCAACATCAATGAACTAATTAATACTAATTAGTTTTTTGTTTTTTTTTTTTTAACAAAGGAAGGTTTACTGAGAAGGTAAGGCAAGAACAGAAGTTTTAAAAAAATCTTTTGAACTAAGGCACACTTTCCTTGCCCCATACCACTCAGTTCCTAGAGAGAACAGACTCAAGATTACCAACATTTCCCCCCATTATGTTCACATCTAGCAATTGTTTAACTTGTGAATGAGTCACTCCCTTTCTTGAAGAAGATGGTGTCAACTGCTGGGACAGTTGTCTCCTGGGTTGGGTCAAGCATGTTGCTTCTTAGGGATAGCTACTCCTTGGGCTCAGCTGATATGGCTATTGGCAAACTATTATAGATTCTATGACCTCTGGTGACTCTTCTACTCTTTTGGAGATTAAAAAGTCATTGCAGGTAGGGATTATTTATTCCCTGTTCCTAGCATATTGCCTGGCACATAGTAGGTGCTTAATAAACATCTGTTGATTGATTGATTGATAAGCTGATCCATAACCTGATCCATAACATAGCAGCCTTGTCAGTCATAAAGCAACCACTTGAATCAAAGCTTGCCCAGGAGAGAGGTCATCTTAAACCATTCAGATCTTGTAAAATCCTGGGAGAGAGTTAAGCTTGATATATTCTGGAGAAAGGGATAAAGGTAGCTTTGAAAAGAGACAGAAAGAGCACTGCCATGCACTCACTGCCCAGGGAGATAAAACAGCTGCCACTGTTACCTCTTCTGCTTACAGTAGCTCTTTCTCCTCACTTGGAAATTACCAGGGGAAGAGAGAAAACTTTCTTTTCTTTGAGATCTTGGTGTGTACATCCCCTTCTAGCTTAGCCATTTAAAAGTCTTTTTGTCACTAACAGGAAGCAGTTAACCCGCACATGCTCTGAATTAGGGGCAGGGCCTCTCCACTAAACCTTCCCAGATCTGTTACACCTTACTTCCCAACACATACTCTTTGATCCAGTGACCTTGGCCTCCTGACAGTTCCACAGACAAGACACTCCATCTCTCTGCTCCCAGCATTTTCTCTGGCTGCCTGCCATTCCTGAAACACTCTCCTTCCTCTGCACTGCCTACTGACTTCCCTGGCTTCCTTTAAGTTCCAGTTAAAATCCCACCTTCTACAGGAAACATTCCTCAACTACTCTTAATTCTAGTGCCTTCCCTCTTTTAATAATTTCCTCTTTGTCATACACATACATATTTGTTTATATGTTGTCTCCCCATTAGATTGTAAGCTCCTTGAGGGCAGGGACTGTCTTTAGCCTCTTTTTGAATCCTAGCACTTAGCACAGTGACTGGCACATACTAGGCACTTAATAAATGTTTATTGATTGATTGATCTGTGAAAGCAGGTTCACCAGGCCTGCATGTGGGTTAATACCTGGCAGAGCTAGTAAGAACTAGGCCCTCTTTGCAGTCCCGCATTCTAGGTGCCGCATTCTGCTCTATAACAATAACTTTATTCATCACTTGATTTCGGGAGAATGCTAGGGGTTAACTTTGTTCTGTGGTGCTGATTGTTTAGGGGAAAAGGAGGCTATGTATGTATATATGTATGTGGGGGTAATGAAAGTCCTGATTAAAAAGCAGGTATAATCACCTTTTTACCTGATTGCCCTGACTCTCCTCACTTGAAGAGGTAGAAATACTTCCCCCCACCTTTTTCTCTCAAATTCACTCTATGTTTCCTTGAGCCCTTGGGGAGAGAAGAGGGGATGGAGAGGGTTGGGTCTGTGGTCAGATTCTAATTTAGGCCGAGGAGTAGTGTTTTCTGAGCCTTTCTTATTCCCTCCAGGACTCTAAACAGTGTTACTGACTTGGAAGGTATTGTTAGATGCACATAGAAGATGATCCTTAAGGACATCCTTTCTTATCTTCAATTCATAGTCAGAATTCCAGAGAATTTGTGGTGCTTCCTGTTAGAAGGAGATCACTTCCTACAGTTTTTGCATTGATTGACTTGGTAACTCACCCAGTTGTTTTCTCCAATTATCAGAAGACTCCTCTGTTATACCAAGCATTCCATTCTCAATCCATACTCCAGTAGCTTAGACAAAATGGTGGTTTATCTATGTGATGGATGAAAAGTCCAAGAGACATAATTTCTGGGTAATTAATAATCATTTTATGAATTATGGGTAGTGAATAATTAATAAAAGGATAGTCATTTGGCTTCGTCTAATAAACCAAAGCCCCTGCATGGAGGCCTCTTTGGATGAGTGGGTGTTTCTGACAGGCAGAAATCAACTCTGATTGGCTAACAATTAATGAACAAATGAGTATTATAATGAGAGATGGACCTATTCTAATGAGGGGCTAGGGGGCTGACTTTGATTATGTCACCCTTACTCCTCTCTACCCAGACTACCCCCAGCTTTGGGTAATCTAGACAAATGCACTGGGCTTGAATTTGTCTAGATTAGATTCTCTTTATAAGATTTTCTATTTGGGTGGAGTTAGAATTCCACCTAGATAAGATGGTCTAGGTGGGGTAAATTTTGGGGTGAGGTTAGAAATCTCCTTGAAAGACTGGACTTTGAATGAGGTAATATAAAAAAAAAAGCCCTGAATTTCCCCCTTCCTGATATTAATTGGTTATTAATGTAAGAGAAATAATCATTTTTCTCATCTAGAGTGCTACCTAACTCCCTGCCTCTCTCTAGTATCTTGGCATTCCCCTTACTCATACTTACTGTAAGACTCTTATTCTAAGTCCAGTAATTATAACCATCTCTGGGCCCAAAGGACTGGGGTACTATGGCCTCTCCATTTCCACTAAGAGACTCTTCTTAAGCTCTGGTCCTATGCACCAGTTGGATAGGTTTCAGTCCTGAGGAGCCTGACCTCCTAAAGAAAGAGTTAGATCCCCTTTCTAGCATTCTTAAGCTCCTTATGCCCCATCCTAGGGGAGAAATTATTTAAAGCTTAGGTTTACTTATGTCCAGCATCTCCCCAAAAGGGAAGAGGAGTAGAAATGTACTCGATGTTCAATTTATACCAGGTATGGAACAAGTATTTATTTCCTACACATGAAAGAAATGCTTAACACAAAAGACTTTCATGAGTGGTAATTAATGGGAAGACTTAAAACAAATAGCAGTAATAACTATTGTTAGAATATGCCAGGAAATTGAGACTAAAATCATCAAAATATAAAGATGGGGTTGTTGAATAAGCATTTTACATTTCAACTTGGCTAAGCACTGTCCTCTGTAGATAGATGTCTGAGCAAGCCAGGCCAGGAATTAGTCTTATACTTGGTGACCATTTTTTCTTTTTCTTTTAAAATTTTTTTTGTTAATTTATTTTTAGTTTTTAACATTCACTTCCATAAGCTTTTGAGTTTTAAATTTTCTCCCCCTCCCCAAGACAGGGTGCAATCTGATATAGGCTCTACATATATGTTCCTATTAAACATATTTTCACATTAGTCATGTTGTAAAGAAGACTTAGAACCAATAGGAGGAACCATAAGAAATAAGAAACAAAACAGAAGAAAAAAAGAACAGATGGTATGCTTCTAGTAAGTGTCAAGTGTTTGGTCTGAGGCCGGATTTGAACTCAGGTCCTCCTAACTTCAGGGCCGGTGCTCTATCCACTGCACCACCTAGCTGCCGCATCATTTCTTATAGCACAATAGTATTCCATTATATTTATATACCACAACTTGGTCAGCCCAATTGATGGACATCCCCTCAATTTCCAATTCTTTGCCACCACAGAAAGAACTTCTATAAATATTTTTGTATATGTGAATCCTTTTCCCATTTTTATGATCTCTTTAGGATACAGCCCTAAGTGGTATTGCTGAATCAAAGGGTTTGCACATTTTTATAGCCCTTTGGGCATAGTTCCAAATTGCTCTCCAAAATGGTTGGATCAATTCGCAACTCCACCAACAATGTATTAATATTCCAACTTTTTCACATCTCCAACATTTATCATTTTCCTGTTTTGTCATGTTAGCCAATCTGATAGGTGTGATGTGATACCTCAGAGTTGTTTTGATTTACATTTCTCTAATCAGTAGTGATTTAGAGCATTTTTTCATATGACTTTAGTAGCTTTAATTTCTTCATCTGAAAATTGTCTGTTCATATCCTTTGACCATTTATCAATTGGGGAATGACTTATCTTCTCATAAATTTGACTCAGTTCTCTATATATTTTAGAAATGAGGTCCTTATCAGAGACACTGGTTGTAAAAATTCTTTCCCAGTTTTCTGCTTCCCTCCTAATCTTGGTTGTATTGGCTTTGTTTACGCAAAAAACTTTTCAATTTAATATAATCAGAATTATCCATTTTGCACTTCATGATGTACTCTAACTCTTGTTTGGTCATAAATTCTTCTATTCTCCATAAATCTGATAGGTAAACTATTCCTTGCTGTCCCAGTTTGCTTATAGTATCAGCCTTTATATCAAAATCGTGTGCCCATTTTAACTTTATTTTGGTATAGGATGTAAGATTTTAGTCTATGTCTAGTTTCTGCCATACTGTTTTCCAGTTTTCCCAGCAATTTTTGTCAAATAGTGAATTCTTATCCCAGAAGCTGAGGTCTTTGGGTTTATCAAACAGTATATTACTATAATCATTGACTACTGTGTCTTGTGTACCTAACATATTCCACTGATCCACCACTCTATTTCTTAGCCAGTACCAAGTAGTTTTGATGATTGCTGCTTTATAATACAATTTAAGATCTGGTATGGCTAGGCCTTGGTGGCTATTTTTTCAGAGAGCATGGGGGACTCCTACCAAAGTACAACTTCCATAGTCTGAGGATCCTGGATCTCCAGACCTTTTTTCACTCACAAGGTTGCTTTATACTTGACATCAAAGTTTAGTCACCTAGGATCAGATGAACAAACAAACCTCAAAACAGAACACTTTCTGCTCAGCAAGATAGACTCCTTCCTTCTCCAGTCCCCAGCTGCCACCTGAAAGCAATGGACATGCTGCTGTGGTAGAGGAGGGCTACCTTCCCCCACGCCTTATAGGAAGTCCCAGTGTCACATGATACCACTTGGAGGATGGAAGAAAGAGGCGAAAGGGACAGTCACTCTTTTTATCAAGATCCACTGACTCATCAGCACTTCCTGCTCAGTGGCAGATAAAAGGGTTGCTTCATCAACCCCAAAGCCCCTGAGTCTTTCAGTGATCTGCCACTCATGTCTGTCCAGAGCTCTGAGGGAGTTCATCATCTCCAAACTGCCAAGCTCTGAGTTAGCCAATGTGGTTGACTGGGTAGCTCTGTGCATACCCTGTTACATAATGAAAACCTTCTGGGATGTGAACTTCATCAGTATTCATATTCAATGTATTAATTTGTTGGAGGCATACAATGCAAAACTTACCTTAATTTGATGCCTTTTCACTTGTTTTTTCTTGTCCCCTTATTATTTCCTCTCCTCAGTCTTCTCCATACCTACCTATCTGTTTCCTGCTTTTATTGCCTTTGAAAACCTTCTATACTATTTATTCCATTCTACCCTTTGCCTCATTTTGTTGCTGTTCTATGGTTTTAGTTGTATCAGACTCTTCATGATCCCTTTTGGGGGTTTCTTGGCAAGGATATTGGAATGGTTTGCCATGTCCTTCTCCAGCTGATTTTGCAGATGAGGAATGAAGACAGATAAGGTTAAGTGACTTGCCCAGGGTCACACAGCTAGTAAATATCTGAGGCCAGATTTGAACTCAAGAAGATGACTTTCTGACTCCAGTCCTGGCACTCTATCCACTGTGCCATCTAGTTGCTCTTTACCTCAGAATAATAGAATTTTTGAGCTAGGAGGGACCCTAGAGGCTTCCTTTCTTTCTCTTTCTTTCCTTTTCCTTTCTTCCCTTCTAATATAGACCATAGAAAAGTTAACACTACTCATATTTTTATGTTGCTTTATCGCTTATGTTCTTCACAATGACTATGTGAGGAAAGTATTCTTATCTCCATTTCATAGATGAGGAAACTGAGACTCAGATTAATTAAGAGGCTTGCTCACTGTCTCCCAGTGTTAAAGCCAGGACATAGTAGGTGCTATGTAAATGTAAGTTATTGTGATAGTTTGTTAGTCACTCCACTCCACTTCCTCCTCTTTACCAACCCTAATGGCATGAGAATGTGCCCAAGGCCCTGTAAGCGGGCAAAGAAAAGGATGGGGTAGAGGAGGAGAAAGGATGCAGGATGTGTTTGTTTCCCTACAAACACCTGGGCAGAGTGTAAAGTTGTAAAGCATTGATTACTATTAATATATTGTGACAAATGCTAGAGATACAAAGAAAAAGCAAAAAGAGTGCCTGCCCTCAAGGAGCTTGTAGTCTAATGGAAGAGGCAATATTTGTGTGTATACGCATATACACATATAAACACACAGGATTCATACAGAGTAAATATAAAGTCAGTTTAGAAGGGAAGACACTCATAGCTAGCTAAAGGGACTGGAATAGGTCTCCAGAAAGTGGCATATCTTGAAGAAAGTTAGCAATTCTAAGAGGTAAAGAGGGTTGGCATTTCAGGCATGTGGGATAGCTAATACAAAGGCATGGAGTTGGGTAAGGAACAGTAACTAGGCTAGTGTGTGGATGGGACTAATGTGTAAGAAGACAGGAGAGGTAGAAAGGATGGAGGATATGAGGAGTTTTAAATGCCAAACAGACATTTATATTTGATCTTAGAGGTAAGAGAGCCATTTATATATCTATCTATATATATATAGACATACATATATATATATATATATATTTTTTTTTTGGCTAGGCAATGGGGTTAAGTGACTTGCCCAGGGCCAAATCCAGATGCCGGATTCGAACTCAGGTCCTCCTGAATCCAGGGGTGGTGCTCTATCCACTGTGCCACCTACTTGTCCCCAACCATTAAAACTTATAGAGTAATGGGAGGGATATAGTCAGTCCTGTGCTGTAGGGATATCATTCTTTCATCTGTGTGGTAGATAGACTGGAGTGGAGAGAGACTTGAAGCAGGAGAAACAATTAGGAGATTTTCAATTGTCAAGGTGAAAGATTATCTCCAATTTACTTTCTATATACCTTATTGATACATAGTTGTTTGCATGTTGTCTCCTTCATTAGACTGCGAGATCTTTTAGAGCAGGGACTTTTCTTGCCTGTTTTTGTATCCCTAACATTTTAGCACAATGCCTGATACATAGTAGGTACCTACCTCCCAGTGATTCTAAACTCTTGTAGGTCATTATCTAAACCACATTCTCTATCCCCCACCACCTGATTCCTTATCCCAGTTTACTTCGACCTTCTTACCCTAAAGTTCTAACCAAACACACCATTCCTTTCCACAGTGCTCTCTGAAATGCCACTTCCATAGGCAACAAACTTCTTTTCATACTAAATCTTTTCCTCTCCCGCTCTCTTCTCACTCTTTTCTCAGCCCTTTGCAATCTGGCTTCTGACCTCATCATTCCACTGAAACTGCTCTCTCCAAAGTCACCAGTAATTTCTGAATTACCAA
Organism: Vombatus ursinus; assembly: GCF_900497805.2. Taxonomy (NCBI): domain Eukaryota; kingdom Metazoa; phylum Chordata; class Mammalia; order Diprotodontia; family Vombatidae; genus Vombatus; species Vombatus ursinus. The sequence goes on from NW_020954576.1 coordinate 4,485,666, forward strand.
ACCCAATGACCTGTTCTCAATACTCTTTCTCCTTGAAATCTTCAACACTGTTGATGACCTTCTCTTTGATGCTTCTTTCTCTCTATGTTTTCAGGACACCACTTTCTTCTGGTTCTTCTTCTACCTATCTGAAAAATCCTTCTTACTCTCCTTTGCTGGTTTCTCATAAATCACCTGGTACATAGCAGATGCTTAATAAATGCTTATTGACTGACTAACTGACTGCCTGATTGATGAGAGTCTGAAATAAGGTGGTGGCTATAAACGGAAGAGAAGGGGACATATAGGAGGTGTTGTGGAAAAAGAAACAATAAGATTTCAAAATAGATTAGCTATGTGATACTAATGAGAATGAGTAGTAGAGGATGACACTGAGATTTCAAACTCCATAATGTCTGCAGACTGGACTTGTGAACTTTTTGAAGAGAAGAGAGGGAGAGAGAAGATTCCATCGGCATAAAGGCTGCCGAATTTGGGCCTTGAAGCTTTCAGTTGATGAGACTTTAATAGCAAGGTTGTGACCTTTGGACATGAGCAGGCTCAGGGGCTAGTGGCAGATGTGGTAAGGAGTGGGAGGTTTAACCACTGCAGAACAATTAGTAGCTGCTGGCAGTAGGTGGAGTTAGGGTCACTTGGAAGAGAAATCAGCAGTCAATCCAGACTGCTACTGAAGAACCTACTCTGTTCCTGGGTAGAAGGAGAGACCAGCCAAGGCAGGGTGAATCCCTTAGTTACCTCAAAAGACATTGATCCTTGTACAAAAATATTCATAGCAGTTCTTTTTGTGGTGGCAAAGAATTGGAAATTGAGAGGATGCCCATCAATTGGGGAATGGCTGAGCAAGTTGTGGTATATGAATGTAATGGAATACTGTTGTGCTATAAGAAATGATGAACAGGCTGACTTCAGAAAAACTTGGAAAGACTTGTATGGTCTGATGCCGAGTGAGGTGAGCAGAGCCAAGAGAACATTGTACACAATAACAGCCATGTTGTGTGATGACTAATATTGATAATTTTAACCCTTCCTGGCAATACAAGGATCTAAGACTTCTCCAGAGGCCTTGTGATGGCAAATGCTATCCACACCCAAAGAAAGAACTATGGAAGCCGAATTGTTATTTTTCTTTCTCTTCTGTTGAGTTTTGTTTCCTCTTTCTGTTGGTTCCTCCTATTGGTTTTAATTTCTACTTACAACATCACTAATGTGAAAATATGTTTAATAGGAATGTAAATGTATAGCCTACATCAGATTGTGCACAGTCTTGGGGAGGGTGGTGAGGAAGAAGGGGGAGAAAAATTTTAAACTCAAAAGCATATGGAAGTGATTATTGATAAATCAAAATAAATTAATAAAAAAAAAGACATTGATCCTCTGCAGGCTTTCACAGTGAGTGGAATAATCCTGGGGTTGATACCTGCTTACTTTGTATGAGATAAGCTGGAGGAGGGACTGAGCTCTGAGATTTTGCTTGACTGCAGGCAAGGAACGGTTTGACTTTGAGCTCCTGTAACAGTGTTGCTTTGACATCCTGAGTTTTGGCTTCTCTGGAGACAAAGAATCTGGGCTGCCTCTCTGAGAAATGACCGTACTGAGTTTAATGTATTGGGCTTTGTTCCATTTTAACTTTTATGATTAAGGAACTATACCCAGTTATACCCCGCTGTTGTGAGTAAACTCCTTCATAAAGCAGCAGGGATGGGAAGATGGATGGTTGTTGTTCCCTTCCCCCTCCCCTCCCAGCCCCCAGTGGGTAGAAGCATTGTCAAGAGTCTGGATATATCTACATAACCTCAACCTTTAAACCAAGGGGATTAGTGTTACTACCTACCTAAAGATACAGCAAGGTGGGAGAGAGATACCCAGCTCCCTGAGTGTCACAGTCAACAGTACTTGTTGGTGATACATATGTATATGTAGGTACATATGCATGTACACACTTTCTCTTTTTAATTGAATACATGTAAACATGCAGTGGAGGTACTGGCCAATGAGGGCCCCGTGCCTGAAGCATGTGCAGTTATTCCTTGCCTGATCTCAGTCCAAGAGATCATGGGATGGGGATAGGGGATGGGATGGTTAGGGAGCTGAGTTTTAGACATGATGACTCAAGGTTAGTTGCTGTGTGATGATGAAGAACCTTCTAAATGGTATTGGAGCAAGAGAGACTGATGACTCCAGAAGAAGAACTGGAATTAAGTATGCATACGAAAGGTTCAAGCAGCCAATCTTTTACTCTCTTCTCAGGTGGCTTTTGAGGGAGCAGAATTGCTTTTAACTTTCTTGTGGGGGACAGAAGGTGGCTACTTTCCCTAACTCCTGGCTGCCATGTGTCTCTGAGCACATGGCACCTCGTTTCTTTTGTGTTTATATTTCCTAATCTTAAGTAAATGAATATTCAGGTGACTTAGAGGACCATTAAAGTCATCAGAGGTGCCATCTTCAACTGTGTTTGGTAGCAGAGTCTACTGGAATGGTTATGGTTGAAGACACAGGTGGAAAGACAGTACTCCAAGGATGCTGGTAGCTGCAGGGATCCTGAGCTCTCCTGATGAAAAATGCTACCTATGAATTCTGGAAAGACATTGATTCATTGAGCTCAGCAGAGAATTATACCTAAAGTGAACCTCATTAGGACTCCACAAAGAGAGAAAGGAATGTCTAAGGCCAAGAGTGAAGAGGTACCCCTTGGCAAAACCCACTTTTTATATACATGTGCCTCATTTCCATTGTTGTTGTTGTTTGTCCTTTGTTTTGGAAGAGGACCATGACATCAGGGAAGTGATACCATGACATGCAAGTGAATTAGATTTCAGTGAGGAAGGGCTGTGCAAAGTCACCAGCCTCATTTTCTCCTCTGGAGCCATCTGGGTCCAGTGGGAAGATATAGTTCAGGACAACTGGAGATTGCCCTGCATTACCATTGTACTTTAAACTTGAACTCAGTCTCCCCAGGAACTAACTCTCTCTCTCTCTGTGTGTGTGTGTGTGTGTGTGTGTGTGTGTTTGAAGGGAGAGTGTGACCCAACCTTAGGAGATGTTTTTATAATTTCTGTCCTTGCTGTACCTTCTCAGTATATATCTCTTGTGCAAAAACTAATGTCAATTGTTTAATATACATAGAGGGGTATACTGAATGGGCACTCAGGAGCTGCAGTGTTAGAAACCACAACCCATCAGGGTTACCTCTAGAATCCCAAATAGAACAGTAGTATTCATCCTCCTGGGGACCAAAACTTCTGGAGAGAGTTGAGTGAGTGGCCCTGGAGGAGGTGCTATATATGCACATCTTTTTTTTTTTTAATTATTCTTCCGAAGTAGGACTTCTTTGAATATTTTTCAGGATTTGGGAAAAGGAGAAAGGTATAGGAGAGAAGAACCAAGGATAAAGAGAGTAGGGAATGATAGCAACTTCCTCCCACCCCTCAATTCCAACTCTTGCCCTGCTCTTTTGTGTAATGTAAGATGGGTTCCCTCTGTGGTACTCAGTCAGATATATCCTCATCAGTAAGCATGCTGCTTCTTTTCCTGGGCTTCACACTTTCCTTCATAGATATTTACCTCTCCTGCATCTCACCCCTTTTAAAACTAGGCTCTTGTATCTTAAACCAGGTAAAAGCTACCTAAAATGATAGATGAACCCCTGCTAATATATTGAGGGAGAATGCAACCAATTCCCTCTCTCTCTCCCCAGGTAACAGATGCATTCTAATGGGAACATTCTAAAGACATTTCTCTTCCTCATCTTTTTAATTATGAAGGGTGACTCTAATAGCTGGAAAATTTAAAACTGGGAAAGCAGAGGACAACGTAATGAGAAAATGTTTTCTTTTTGGGAGGGAGAAGGTGGGGGTGGGAGTGGGGATTTGCTTTCCAAATCAAACTATCCAGGTCATGTTGCCTGTGCCTAGTGTTTGGTTGGCTTAAGGACCTTTTCCTTTCCTTCCCCCATCACCATCCTCCCCTAGTACCTGAACCCTGTTATCTACTTCCTACTTAATTGCATCACTTATAAAACTGAACCCGGGCTTGAGACCTGGGGATTCTTCCTAAAACCTGTTGATGTTTGCTGCCAATTTTATCCTGAGCACTTGGCGGGCAGGTTGGGGTGGGGGTGGGGGTGAGGGGGTGGTGAGGAGTAGAATGGGGCTGGTTTGATATTAAGAAGGCAGAATTAACCAGTTGAGATGTAGTAGTCTCTGTTATAGAGAAACCCAATGTATTCTTCTACTTTAAAATTTTTCCCCCAAATGAAGGTGAATCTATTCTACGAACATGACTTTCCTGACAATGAAAGAAAGTTCACCAGGCAAGGAGAGGATGTTGTACACTTAAGTTAAAGTGTGGGGATTCTTTATGTGTAACTTGTAGGATTGAGACATTTCTGATGATAGAAAGTTGGGAGCCATTATGGATTCTTCTCTCCTTTCTATCCAATCTGAAGCCAAGTCCTGTGGTTTCTCAACAAATGTTATTGACCATTAATTATGCTAGGTGTACTTTTGAAATGTGCATGGGAGATAGTTTGGTGGAAGAGAGCCTTTAAGGAAGTATTTTGCTCTACTGAATCAAATACTTATAAAAATAGTCAATAATCAATGAACTCAGTGGGATCTTGATCTAGATCTCTATATCTTTCAGTAAAATTTTGTGATAGATAGTAAACATCCATATTATTGTGGATGTATATTAAAGATAGCAAAGATGTATATTATTGCTATTCTCTGTTAATACCCTTATCAAGGATACCCTTGATGCAAGTATAAATTATTCTCCTAAAATTTTTATACAGATAGGAAAGTAGGAATATATATCAGTAGACGATGATGTTCTCTTGGTCACCTTTTTAGGGAAAGATATTAATGAAATATGAAACTTTTTCTACATCTTTGGCATAATCCCCTCCTTCAAGTACCTTGTGAGCCAGATTCTCATTGCCCTCACAACAGTGTCATCTCCAACATGGACATCTCCTTTGTCTAATCTAACTGCTTTTCCCTCTTAGGCACCGTTTCTTCCCCCCCGATAAGTACATCTAGGACTATGCTGTTAGGATCCAAATGCGTCCCACTAAGGAGGAAATAAAATGTATACAAGACACAAGAATGAGGCTGTAGGATCATAGATGTAAAGCTAGAAGGGACTTGAGAGGACATTTATTACAACTCTCTCATTTTATAGTTGGGGAAAGTGAGGTACAGAGAAGTTAATGACATGTCCAGGGTGCCATAGCTAAGTAAGAGTTTGAAGCTAGCTCTTCTTGACTCAAAGTCCTGTGCTCTGTTCACTACAGGGCAACTAGGTGGCCCAGTGGATAGAGTCAGGTGGTGCAGTGACCTGGAGTCAGGAAGACCCGTTCAAATCTTGCCTCAGACACTTACTAGCTCTGTGACCCTGTGCAAGTTACTTAACCCTGTTTGCCTCAGTTACTCATCTGTAAAATAAGCTGAGGAAGGAATGGCAAGCCAGGGCAGTATCTTTGCCAAGAAAACCCCAAATGGGGTCAAGCAGAGTAGAACACGAGCGATATGACTAAGCAACAGCAACAACAACTACGATGACCATTCATGATGCCATGCTATGTAGAATGCATTAGGGGCAAACTATAAAGTAGAATGTGTTAGGAGGAAAGGAGAGATCCAGATTCTGGGGGGAAATGAATAAGGGAGGGAACAATTTAAACTGAGGGAGTTGGGAAAGACTTCATGGAGGAGGTGGTGCCTGAATTGAGTCTTGAAGAAAGAGAATGATTTTGACAGGCAGAGATGAAGAGGGCATGTGTTGCAGGTGTGGAAGACAACATGAACAAACGCCTGGAGTAGAGAATGAACATGCTGAGTTTGGGGAACACTTTGGCCAGAAGGTAAAAATTAGAAGGTAAACAAGAAGTTAAGTGAGATGAGGCTGGAGAACAAAGCTTCTGTTTGGTCCTAGAGGCTGGGAAGCCACTGATGATTTTTGAACCAAAGGAATAACATGGACAGGCGTGTGCCTTTGTTAGATTTTTTGCAAGTTGTATTGTTGTTGTTCAGTAATTTTTTAGTCACATCCAACTCTTTGTGACTCCATTTGGGGTTTTCTTGGCAAAGATACTGGAGTGGTTTGCCATTTCCTTTTCCAGCTCATTTTATAGATGAGGAAACTGAGGCAAACAGGGTAAAGTGACTTGCCCAGGGTCACACAGCTGGTAAATGTCTGAGGTCAGATTTGAACTCAGGTCTTCCTGACTCCAGATCCTAAGTTCCATCCCTTGTATCACCTAGCTGCCCTGAAAGCTGTTTTAAGAAGAGATTAAAGGGAGGTGGGACAGGAGACTGGGGGACTAGGCATGAGGCAATTACAATAGTCCAGTGTGAGTGGAGACAATATGGACAATATGGAAATAAGAGATGCTGTGGAAATAAGACAACAGGCTGTTTGGCAACAGACTAGCTGTGGAGGCTGATAGGGAGGGAAGAGTCAAAGACAGTTTAGAAGTTTTTAGCCTGGGTGACTGGAAAGATAGTGTTGCCCTCAACAGAAGTAGAAAGTTTGGAGTGGAGTAGAAAGTTTAGTTTTGACAATATTGCATTTGTGAGGCCCGAAGGATTTCTGGTTGGAGAGAGCCAGTGGGTTCTTAGAGATGTGATCAGCCTAAAGCTCTGGTTAGATACTGGGGCTAGATATAGGAACTATCTGCAAAGATTTGGTGCCTAAACCCTTGGGAGCAGATGAGATTCACCAAAGGAGTGCAGAGATTGAACAAAAGAGAAGAAAGCCTGGGAGAGAGACTTGGGGGAAAGGCTCACTCTTAGAGATTGTAGTGAGATAACAAAGAGGCTAAGAAACAGTAGTCAGTTAGGTAGGAAAAAACTAGGAGAAAACAGTGTCATAGAACCCAAGGGAAGAAGAGAATGACCAGGAGGAAGAGGACAGGGTCATAAGTTGCAGGAAAATCAAGAAGAATGACAACTGATAAAAGGTCTTCTAATTTAGCAATTAAGAGATCTCTGGAAATGTTTAAGAGAGCAGTTTCAGTTGAGTGGTAGGTTCAAAAGCCAGATTGCAAGAAGGTGAGACAATTGAAGCAGAAGTGTATAGATAACAAATATAGATTACTTTTTTCTAGATGTTTAATTGAAAATGGGAGGGGAGACAATGATTGATGGCTTGAAAGTATATCAGGGTCAAGTGAAGGTTTCCCCTCTCCCCTACCATGGGAGAACTCTAAGCATGTTTTTAGGCAGTAGGGAATGATTCTGTATATAAGGGAAAGTTTTTGTTAGGGGACAGCATCGTTATTTCTGTCACCAAGATTGGCAACCTTGGAGTCATCTTTAACTCTTTATTCTACCTCACTATCCATATCCAATGAGTTTCCAAGTTCTGTCAATTCTACTTATAAAGCACCTCTTATATCTGTCCCCTTCTCTCCACTCATATAATTACCACCCTCCTCAGACCCTCATCACCTCTCACCTCCTTTTGCCTTCAGAAGCCTCTTTATTGGTCTCTCTGCATCTAGTCTCTTGCTCTCCAAATCATTCTTCACATAACTGCCATATTGATATTCTTAAAGGACAGGTCTCACCATGTCATACCCTTGCCCAAGAAACTCCAGTGACTCTCTGTTTCTCTAGAAAAAACCCATGGATTTCTTTGTTTGGCATTTAAAACCCTTCGCAGTTTGACTCCAGCCATTCTTTGTAGGTTTATTTCACTCCTTTTTGTGTGTTCTACATTCTTGTCAAACTCACCTACTTTCTACTCCTGGTATATGACACTCCATCTCCCATTAAGCCTTTGCCTGAGCTATCCCCCAAGACTGGAAAGCATTTCTTCCTCATTTCTTCCATAGAGTCTCTAGCTTCTTTCAAATACAGCTCAGGATTTCCTTATACTTATGAAATCACTATCCAACCCAAAACTATTTTGCATATGTTTATCTATCTGTTGTTCCTACTTCTCCCAGCAGAAATATAAGCAACTTGAAGTCAAGGATTTTTTTTTTTTTGTCTTTGCTTGCTCAGTGCCTACTGCCTGTTTAGTTTAAATTGAATGGAATTCCCTTCAGGCTATCTCCACAGTTAAGCCTTCCCTGAGCCATCCTGCAGAGGTGCACAGAGGGATGGGGTCTGATTTACCCAACTGTTCGCTTGCTGGTATTTGGCACCAAAGTAAGCTCATGGTTTAGGATTATGTAACAGAACAAGCTTTTGGGTCAGAACAGTACCTTGTTCTGAAGTCTCCTGTGGAATCCTTAGTACTTGTACCCTGCTGGGCTTTCAGAGCAGCTCACATTCATAGAAGCCCATGAAGGTTTACAAAGCTCTTCCCTCATGTATTAGAATAAGAAAAGAGGGTTTTTTTTTAGGTGAAACAGACATGGGTTCTGCTTAATGAAGGGAACTTCAGAAATAAGCCCCAGACAGATAATGTGAACTCAGTTCTTGACAATGGAATTATAGGCCATTAAAAAAATCATTAAATATAAATGGAACTAAATGACCTTTGAGGTGCCTTCCAACTCTGAAATTTGGTGATTCTGGGAAAATAGTTTAATAAGGAACTAGCATAATTTTAGCTGATATGATAAAAAAGAAACACCAGAATCTATCTTTCATTAGAAAATCTTAAAGCTCTTGGTAAGCATGATTAATTTTTACAACCCCCCCTCATCTTCCTCCCAGTGAAGTAGAGCTATACTGGTATACCCTGCTTTGCAACAAATGTTTTCCTGGAAAAAAAATACTGGTCAACTTTTCTAATTTGATTTCTAATTTTTCTTATCATTTACAAGATTTTTTTTTCAAGGATGCTTTATTTATTTTCCAGACTGATCTTTGATGGATTGTGAGTCTTAAAATCTTTAACTTCAAGTTTTTATGTAGTTAATGAAATGAAAATGCTTAAGGAGAACTAGGTGAGGTTTCTATTTAAGGGTACTAGCTATTGTGAGAGAATCTTCAGTGAAGCACAGAATCTTTTTGTAGCGTAAATAATCACCCCTAATTGATCAGTGTGATGTTAGTATTTCTCTGCACACCTGTAATACTCGAGTTTCCACGACCTGTTTAGAATGAGTGCAATATCTGTTAGCCTGGTGAATAATAAGGAATCACAGAGATATTTTCCTTCTGCTTCCTTTCTCCTCCACTCCCTTCCACTCCTCTCCTCTTTTCTTCATTCCTCTTTTCTCTCCACTCCATTCCTTCCCCTCCCTTTCCTTCTCTCCTCCCCAGATCACATGGTTATTCCTTCCCTTCCTTTCCCTTCCCCTCTACTCCTTTCCCCTCTTTTTCTCTCCTCTTTTCTCTCCACTCCATTCCCTCCCCTCCTTTCTCTTCTCTCATCCCCAGGTCACATGGTTCCTGGACCTCCAGCCAGGTCCAATACTAAACAGCCCAGGCTAGAGACTGTCCATTCTACGTTTCTGGGCAATACTATTATGCATTCACTTACCCTTAACAGTCAAAATGATCTCTCTTGTGACTGGCTGAATTCTTGTCATGCTGCAATCTTCTTTGGTTCAGTCCTTTTAGGAATACTCATCATTTGTTTAACAATTGCCCATGATCATACTAAGTCACATCTCTTACCTGGTACAATGTAAAGATCACTAGCCTTAGAGTTGGGGGACCTGAGTTCAAATCCCATCTCTGACACTTAGTGCCTGTATGACTTTGGGCAAATCCCTTAAACTCCATAAGCCTCCAATGTTAGCATTTGTAAAATGAGAGTGTTGGAACAGAACATCTCTGATGTGCTTTCCAGCTCTAGCATCTATGATTCTAATGACCTTCCTCTTCTCTAGATTAAATGAGCTTTTCCAGTATTTCCTTCCTTGATGTTAGAGGTAATAAAGGACAGTTTCCCACATTAACCAAAAGCTCTGGTTAAAGTACTTAATGATGAATCATGCTTCATATCAACCAGGTGCTTAGTAGAAAGGTGTTATAGGAAAATTCAGATTTGTAAGGGAGAGGAAAGGGCTCTTTGTTTTGTGAAAGGATTTACCTTATGAGTCCTTTCACTAGTGAACATTTAAAGTATTCGGTTGACAGATGGGACTCAATTACTATTACAATCCATTTTGTTTCATACAACTTTTCTGAAACATGTCTATGACATTAAGGTATAGCTGTAGCACTGTTTTTCTTGATACATGGGGTGCTGTGGCTAAAAAAATAAAGCATCCCTCATAGGCTTTTTTTTTGGTGATGAACCCTTGACAGGTGCTTCAAATGGAAAATGAACTGGGCCCAAACTAGATCACATTTGAGAAATTACATATGCCTTCAATGATCCTAAGTAGTTGCTTTCTGTCACCCAAATCTGTCTTTTAACATCAATATTCTCCCAATGATGCTATGTGACTGAACATTAAGGAACACCTCGGTCTTGGAATTATCAAAATTACAGATAACCCCAAAGACAATGAAAAGATGAAGGGTGAGTATGAATAGGCTGCAGCATACTACCAGTAAGGGTAAGGATTAGAATTGTAGATCATCAAAGATGTGAACTCTGGGGTTCCTTCTAGCTCTAGGTGTGATGCTGTGTGTGAGTGGAGAAAGTGGGAAGTGGGCTGTTTCTATAGCATGAGTAAAAGATAATAAATGGACAGCTTGAGTGGTGTACTGATAGCTGTGAAATATTAAAAAGACCAAGAGAAGACCTCTAGAGAATAGGGTAAGATTGATATCTTGTTTAGGTTTTATGGAAAGATGTAAGCAAGAATTGGTTGGGGGGGGGAAGAACAGCTAGGTGGCACTATGAATAGAGCACCAAGCCTAAAGTCAGGAAGACTCATCTTCCTGAGTTCAAATCTGGCCTCAGACACTTACTAGCTGTGTGACCCTGGGCAAATCTCTTAGCCCTGTGTACCTCAGTTTCCTCATCTGTCAAATGATCTAGAGAAGGAAATGGCAAACCACTCCAGTGTCTTTGCCAAGAAAATTCCAAATGGGGTCATGAGGAGTTGGACAGGACTGAAAAATGACTGAACAACATAAACAAGAATTACATGGGTTGAGTTGTGAAGAATCACAATCTGCATGGTGGAGGGAAGACCCATTGAAAGTATCAGAGTCTGTGAGTCTATGTATGTGTGTGTGTGACAGAAAAATGGAAAGATGGAAACAGAGAAACAAGAAAGATGAGCTAGGAGACACACAATGAGTCAGAGATACACAGAGATAGAGAGTTTGAATAGTAAATTAACAAAGTTTTACCATATATTATGGATATGAGATATATACATATCTCATATCTCATATATCTCATATCTATCTATCTCTATCTATCTAATCCTAGGCAACCAGGTGGCACAGTGGTTAAGAGCACTGGCTTTATGCTTACCAGCTTTGTGACCTGGGCAAGTCACTTAGCCTGTCAGTCTCAGTTTCCTCATCTGCAAAATGGGGATTATACCACCTATTTCATAGGGCTCTTGTGAGGATCAAATGAGGTAACATGTACAGTGCTTCACAAACCTTAAAGTGCTATATTAATGCTAGTTATTATATCTACATAGGGACAGGGATTAGATCTGTGAATTTATTGATATAGGTAGCTCCTTGGTCTATATCAATGCAAATAAGAATTTTCTCTGCACCTTATAGTTTTTTGTTGTTTTGGTGAGGCAGTCGGGGTTAAGTGACTTGCCCAGTGTCACGTAGTGAGTGTCAAGTGTCTGAGGCCAGATTTGAACTCAGGTCCTCCTGACTCCCAGGCCAGAGATCTATCTACTATACCACCTAGCTGTCCCTTTCTGCATCTTATAGTTTCACAGAGTTGCTTAGAACACTGACAGATTAAGTTAACTTGCTCAGGGTCACACAGCCAGTATGTGCCAGAAGCAAGATTTGAACCCATGTCTTCCCTGGCTTTAAGATTGACTCTCTAACCACTATACCTTCTACCTCTTCATAAACATATACATATATATGTACATATATACATATATATGTACATATATACATATACATTTGAGTATATACATTTGTATTTGCATACATGTCTGCATATACATCAAGCCATATTGCAAGGCACAGCATGGTAGCAGGTTCCCCACCCCTGAGTGGATAGAGAGCTGGCCTCAGAACCAGGAAGACATAAGTTTATGTCCCGCCTCTGACACATACTGACTGAGTGACCCTGGATAAATGACTTAACCCCTAGGCCTCAATTTCCTCATCTGTAAAATGAGGAAGTAAGACTCAAAGTTTTCTTTTAGTTCTAAATCCATGATTTATCCTAAGTTGCAGAGAAGGGAACAATTTCCAGTTGCTGAATTTTCTTTATCATGGAGCTGTTCATATGAATGAAATGACAAGTCTCGTTCCTAACCTTCCATATACACTCAGCCAAAGGGCCCTTTTTTTTCTTTTTGGTGAGGTGATCGGGGTTAAGTGATTTGCCCAGGGTCACACAGCTAGTAAGTGTTAAGGATCTGAAGCTGAATTTTAACTCAGGTCTTCCTAACTCCAAGGCCAGAGCTCTATTCACTGCGCCACCTAGCTGCCCCCAAAGGGCCCTTCTGAATTAACTTTGTTTCCTAGTTCTGTTTCTGCTACTAACTCATCATTGGACACCAGTAACTTAGTCTTCTTGTTTATGTCTCACATTTTCCATCTAAAAAGTGAGCACAACAATATTGCTTACTGGGTCTCTTCCAAAGAATGTATGAGGTCGTTGTGTTAACCTCAACAAACTAAGGCTAAGTGCCTTCTTACATCAGTAAGGAGGGTTTGTAATGGAATAGTAGTCCTCAAGAGAGGTGTTTATTGTAGCTGCCTTCTTGGGGAGGCCCATGAGGAGGAAGAGGAGTGAGCTCCAGCTGCCAGTTTTAAGGGTTAGGATGACTGTATTTTAATCTTGGATTTTCCACTTACTTAGTGTGTGATCACTGAAAAGTTCTTTACCATAAACCCTCCTGTACCTCAGTTTCCCCATTCTAAGGTAGAGAGCAAAAGTGAGTACATTTGTCAGGCCCTTCCTGGGTGAGCAGGGTAGTAGAGTGTTGTTAATTAGTGAACTTAATCTACAGCAAACATTTTGAAAATCTCGAGTGAAAAGCATTCTTCTCTCTTTCAGTGCCAGGTAGGATTAATAGATTAACTTTCCCCCCAAGTCCTACTCTCCATTTCCTCTCCTCACATCCCCACCTCCTGCTTTTACGTGACTAACATTTTCCATTTATTTTTCTTCCCTTGAAGTGGCTTTCTGGACAAAGCTTACTTTTGTTTTCAGAGAACTATTCCCCTCCGTCATTTCCTTTCCATTCTGAAGGCGACCCACTCAGAATATCTGATAAGAAGGGGAAGAGTTGGCAGTGTCCCTGATTATGGAGAAGTTTGCTTAGGTTGGTGGTCCCCTAAATGAACAACTCTCCTCCCTATACAGAGAATTTCCAGTCTCCTAGAAAACTTTTCCAGCCCACTTGGTGATAAAAGATGAGGAATTGTTATTACAGAGGTTGGCTTCTATTTTGGGCACTGATAGTCAGACTAACATTATAAACACAGTGTTTATCAGGGAGTTTTCTGACGCCCCAGGATTCTCTTTATCAAAGGCCTCTCCCAGTGTGAGACATCTGGACATCTGTGGGATCCAGAGACAAAGAAATAGTAGTTGCTGCTATTTTGATGCACTGATGTAGCTCTTTGTACCTTCTGAAAGTGCTTTGTAATAATATTTTCTCGGGTCTTCCTTGGTTTATTGTTAGTTTTATTCCCAACTCAAGAATTCCAAATCTAAGATAAGCACATGAATGGCAGCCTTTGGCTTAAAATTCCCAACCTCAGCAGGATCTGTCCCTCTTTAAAGGTAACCCACAATATGGCACAGTGTAAAGAACACTGGAGATGGCATCAGAAAACCTGAGTCTGGTCATGACTTTGACACTGGCTCATTATAAGACCTTGGGCAAGTCATGTTCCTTCAATGGGTCTCAGTTCCATCATCTGTAAAATGAAAAAGTTGGATTAGATTATCTCCAAGCTTCCTTTTAACTCTAACATTCAATGACCCTATGATATACTATCTCTCTGGCAATAATTTCCCATCAAAGCAGCTAAAAGTAGTCTAATATATAACCCAAGGGGCATTTCCAGAGTGTTAATGTCATCATTCCTGAGGTATAAATTCAGTGATCCTTACTGCTGCTCTGAAGAAGCTGGGACTTGAGACACATCAGGTCAGAGGTTGCGTCAGTGGGTCAATGAGAATTCAGTACAAGGATTCAAATATTGTCCAGAGAATTCACACTTTGACCAGGAGGCAGCAGTGGGGTGAAGGGATTACACAATCCCTTTTAATGGATTCCTGCGCATGCCCTTCTAGGTCCTCAAGTGCAGTCCTTTGACTGAATCCAAACTTCATAGAATTTGTTTTATGAAGTTTAGACTCAGTCAAAGAGCCATGCTTGAGGACCTAGAGGGCCGCAAGCTGCAGGCCACAGGTTCCCCACCTCTGGCCTAGGTTATCTAGTCATTTGTGGGGGAGGAGCAGGAAGCACTCCATTATTAGCCTGCCTTGAATGAATTCATATCAATGAGGGGATAGAAGCAAGAGGTGGATCCGTGAGATACCACTCAGTAACAAAATGTCATTTTATCATTGTCAGACCTGGCCTGCCCCCAAGCTTGCTGAATGGCAGCCATTTGTACTGTTTCCCTCTATATTCTAGGGGAAAATATGAGGGCTGGACCTTCCTTTCTGCATATGCACATACTGGGTTATTAGAGGAAAGATCTCAATAGTCACCATCAGGTACCTGCAGCTACACATGCACATATGTGTGGCATGGTCCATAGATATAGACATTGAATGTTAGAAATAGAAGGGACCTTATCTAGTCTAATTACCTCTAGTCTAGTCCATTCAATTTATGGAAAATGGAGAGCAAGAAATATGAAACGATCTCTTCAGGTTACCAAGCTGGTTAGGACAGTATTGGTAATAGACTCCAGGCCTCCTGACTCCAAGTTCAGTCTTCTTTCAAACACACCACAGTGCCCTAGATCAGGACTGGGTCAAGTTGATAGAGTTCCCTTCCATTGAGGATAGGAAGACTCCTTAGCATCCTGGAGCCCAACCAGATCTCTGTTTCATCTAGACTTGGGGCTCCCACTTTACACAATTCAGGGAGTCAGTGACCTAGGAACCAAGAGAAGTCTTCCTTATCAGGTCCTGTAAGCCCTGCCCAGACACCATGGTAGCTCTTGTCTCTCTGTTACATATTTGGCCTCAATAACAATGTTTCTAACATTTCAATAAATCTTCTACTCCAATGGAAGGGAAGCCTGACACTTGGTTTCTCACATGGACAATTGGAAAATACCCTCATCCATAGATGGTCAACACTGGGATCTCAAGAGAGATTCCAGGGATGGAAACCCCATGACCAGCTTCTGACAACATTGTTTCTAGAGAGAGACTCCAAACTGTGCCAACTTTTTCCTCTTTTGGTTTAGAAAAACCACTTGGCCTAGTTTATGGAATTGGCTTGGCCTCAGATAAATCTGGCTGAATCTTGCAGGAAAAAACCAAACCTATTGGCATGCCAGTGTAGGCACTCTTTATTATTGTACCCTCCCTGCTGTTGTGCATTCAGAGAAGATAACATAGTCATGCCACAATGTTTGAGTGTAAGTTCAATAGAACCCCACCCTGATCTCTATAGATTCCTTCTGTGTAATAAACCTTGATTTTGTGTTTATTTTGAAGGACATTAACCCATCCATGCTTTCCTGTCAATGACATACCACTGATTTTGATGTCTACTTATCACTTTTTCTTCTAGATAAAAAGTACTGTCTTACTAACTTGGATTATGGCTTTCCCTGAATGGCTGGAACTATTATCTTGTTTGTTCCAATAACTGAGTCCCCTCTTTACATCTTGACAAGGACAAATGCTACTTGCAGCAGTCCAATAGAGAACTTCCTCTAAGTGCCATTGATTCATTAATAACTATTTTATAGATCTGATCATTAAACCACTTCTAAATCTACCTGCCTGTGCTGTTATCTAGCCCACATATTTCATCTTGTCAACAAGGATAGCATGAGAAATTTTGTCATATTTTTTCTTTCTGAAATCCAGGTATGAATTCAACTGATCTACCAATCTAGTAATTCTGTCAAGAATTGGAAAGGAATTTAGTTTGGCATGACTTGTTCTTCCAGAAATTGTGTTGGTTGTTAGTAATCACCACTGCTCAGGAACCACCCCTTTAATTATATATTCTAGAATTAAGCTCCCTGGTCTATGGTTTGAATACTGTTCTCTTTCCTTTTTTGAAAATTGGGACATTTACCCATTTCTAATCTGGAGTTATCCATCCTCTTTTCCACAACCTTTTAAGGATCAGTGGTTATGCCTCAGCAATCACATTGACTAATTCTTTAAATATCCTGGGACATAGCTCATCTGAATCTTGGCACTTTAACTCATTAAGTGTAGCAGAGTGTTCTTTGTGGTGTAGCCGCCATCACTTCACTTTTGTTTTAAATTTCAGCTCTCTTTTTGCTATGTTTGTTCTATCCTTTCCAATCCAAAGATGATACAAGCTAGGTAGAGAAAACAGGACCAAACAGTTGTTATTTGCACTTTCTCTCCCTTGTCCATTATAATTGACTCATTCACCCAAGTAATAGTCCTTCTTGCCTCTTCCTCTTGGTTCCCCAAATCAACAATCAATCAATTCACAGGAATTTATTAAGCATTTACTATGTGGGAGGCACTGTGCTGAATGTTAGCAACACAAAGACAAAAGTGAAACAGTCTTTGTCCTCAAAGAACTTACATTCTAATGGGAGTGGCACCAGAGATACATATAAGTATAATATGGAATATTTGTGAAATGAATGCAAAGCAGTTTTGTGAGAGGATGCCCTCACATCTGGGGAGTCAGGAAAACCTTGGTGTTTGAACTGAATCTTGAACGAAACTGGAGACTGAGAGTTGGAAGTGAGGATAGAGTATATTCTAGACATGAGAGACCATCCAAAGACATGGAGATGGGAGATGTTATATAATATGTCTGGAATAACAACGCTGGAATGAAGAGTTCGAGGAGGGGAATAAAGTGCAAGAAGACTAGAAAGGTAGACTTTAAAGAAGGTTTTAAATACCAGGCAGAGGGCAATAGGGAACCAACTAGAGTTTGTTGAGTAGGGAAATGACCTGGTCAGGCATGCATTTTGGAAAAATCACTTTGGAGGGTACAGGCACCTTAACTGGCAGCAAATTCTGACTTGGAATTCAGTCCTGACTTATAGTAGTACACCCTTTTGATCTTTCAGAGCTCAGGAGGGCATATCTTTTCCCAATTCACCTTTATTTAAGAGCAGGAAAAAACAAACCTAGACTTATTAGTCCCTTTAGAATGCATTCTCATTTCTTAGCAGCCAACTGAAAGGCTTCCCTTCTTTGCATGTTAAGCAGACCAGAAACAATATACTGTATGTGCGTACTCTGAACTGGGGAGCAGGACCTTCCCATTATACCTCATCATGTTTTTCTGAAAGCAGGCTCCCAGCCTCTTCCATGTGACCATTTCATTGGCTGAGCATACTGAGCATGCTCAGAAGGGCTGTGGTTGGCTAGTCCCCCCATTACATTATGTCCTTCCTAAACCGTAGTGACAAGAATTGAATATAATTCACCAAAATATGTTCTGACAAAGGCATGTTACAGGGGGACCATGTGGTGGCTGTATTTCTCTTAAATTAGTTGATGTGTATTCACATTAATCTTTTTTTAAGAAGTTCTATTAATGCTTTTTTTTTTTTAGTTAAGTGACTTGCCCAGGGTCACACAGCTAATAAGTGTCAAGTGTTTGGTCTGACGCCAGATTTGAACTTGGGCTCTCCTGACATCAGGGCTGGTGCTCCGTCCACTGTGCCACCTAGCTGCCCCAATTTATTTCGTATCTGATGGACACATACTTTGTTTCCAATTTTCTGTCTCTAAATAAGGTGCTGTTGTGAATATTTTGGGATATTTCTTTCTGCCTTTGATTTCCTTTGGGTACACACAGAGTAGTTGGATTACTCCATCAAAGGGTATGAACAGTTTAGTAACTTTTCTCACATTATTCCAAATTGTTTTCCAGAATAATTGACACAATTCACAGCTCCATCAACAGTATATTAGTTTGTCTGTTTTCCCACAGCTCCTCAAACATTAACTGTGTTCCTCTTTTATCATCTTGTCTATTTGATAGATGAGACGTTAAACCTTGCTGTGGTTTCCATTTTCATTTTTCTTGTTACTTGTGATTTGGGACTTTTTTCTTCATGTGGCTGTTGATAGAGTCCATCATATGAGTCTTTTTAAACATGTCTTACTCTTTCTCCTTATTGGAAAGGTTTGTGTTGGTATCTTAAATATTTCATTTGGGAGAGCTTTCCATTTCTTCCAGGCTGACCTCCTTTATAGGATTGTAGTCATGGGATTCCAACTATTCTTTCTCTGAATTCTTAAATTTACTCTCTTCAAATTAGGACTAATGTAAAACTATGCTCAAAGGCAACTAGGTGGTGCAGTGGATAGAGCACTGGGCTTGGAACCAGAAAGACTCGTCTTTATGAGTTCAAATCCGGCCTTAGACATATACTAGCTGTGGACTCTAGGTAAGTCACTTAACCCTGTTTGCCTAAGTTCTTCATCTGTAAAATGAGCTGAAGAAGGAAACAGCAAATCACTTCAGTATCTTTGCCAAGAAAACCCCTAAGTGGGGTCATGGAGAGTTGGACATGACTAAAACAATAACAACAAAAACTATTTTTCTCCTCCTCTCTAGTCTGAACTCTAAGACGGAGTGGTTCCTTCCTGTATCAGTTCTCATCACTTCCATTTCAACAACTAGCTCCTTCTTATTGGTTCAAATAAGGTCCGTAATGCAAGGTCCCATGATCACCTTCTATACCTTTTGAAGGATTAAATTATCATAAAGCAGGTTAAGAATATCTCCTTCTCTGATTTGGATGCAGATCAAAATACTTCAGCAGATGCCCAGATGCTCTCCCAAATATCCTTCATAATGCTTCCTCCCTTCTTAGCCTCAGCCTCTAAGAATGTGGCCATTGAGAGTTCAAGGTTAAGGGAACCAAGAAGGGGGCTGGGTTAGGGATGGGAGGAGCAGGATGCTGGGGGAAGAAGTTATTTGTTGTTTGTTTATTTATTTGTTTGTTTATTTTAGTTTATACATTTGAAATAAGTAAGACCCTTTAAGGTAGTTTGTTGGGCTGGGTAAAACTTTGCTGTTCTACAAACTTGTAATTAGAAAACACTACCCTTGAAAAATATTGAGACTGTTATATATTCCATCAGCAGGAAAACAAGCACTTCTGTTACTCACCGCTAAGTTTTGTTTTAATAAACTCATGAACACATCTACCAAGAACAACCCCTCCCCTCTTTTGGAATTAGAATTTCTACCTCTGGCACTTCTTTCTGTTTACTCCTATACTGTGGTAAACTAATTCCTGGAGGGTTGTAAGATCATTAGTTTAAACACAGAAAGGGCTATTAAAAGTCATCTAGTCCAACCTTTTAATTTTATAGTTGAGGAAATTGAGGCCCGGAGAGGTTAATAGACTTGCCCAAATTCCTTAGGTAGCAAAGACAGAGACAAAACCCAGCTCCTTTGACTCCAGCTTCAATGTTTTTCCCACTAAAATAAATTAAAGGCTGTGTAATGTGCCTATATAGGATGCAACTGCAGTCACCTATAAATGGGCTGAAAACAACCACCAGACCTATGGAGAATCCTCATGGGTAGGGGTCAAGATATGGTTATCTATGAAGCAACTCTGGTCTCATATCTCTCCTGGAAACTGGAAAACAGAGGCATCAAACCCTTCACAGTTATACGAGCAGCAGTCCTACCCAGTCCCTGATCCAGTAAATCCACGAAGACTGGGTATTACATTTGACTGAACAATGCCACCGCTAACACTTGTAGATAGTCAAGAGGAATTTGTGGATGGGTAAATATTGGATTCACAATGATGACATGTTAAGGATACTACTTGATTGATTGGAATGGTGAAGGTCTTGTATGGGAATCTTCCCAAATCTTCACATGCTCATCCTAGTTTAACTGATTGGGAGGAAGATTGGTATAGCACAAGTAAAACTGATATAACCTATGTCAAGTATAACCTATGTCAGGTTGCTTACTGTCTCAAGGAGAGGGGAGAGGAGGGAGAGATAGAATTTGGAACTCAAAATTTAAAACAAATGAATGTTAAAAATTGGCTTTGTATGTAATTGGAGAAAAATATCATTTTTTTAAAAAAGGAGTACTAGATCTGATATTAGAGTCTGAGTTTCAGTCCTGGCTCTGTCATTTTATAATATGTATGAACTTAGGCAAACTACTTCTTTCTGGGCCTCAATTTCCTAATCCATAAAATGAAGAGGTTGTGTGAGATGGCCTGCAAACTCCTTTGCAGCTCAACATCTATGTTCCCATGATTCTATGACCAAAGGTGTGATGATAAATGCTTAACAAATGGGCTCTCTGGAAAAATAAATAAACAAATAAGTAAATAAATGCACGGTTTTTTTTTTGGCAAGGCAATTGGGGTTAAGTGACTTGCCCAGGGTCACACAACTGGTATCAAGTATCTGGTCTGAGATCAAATTTGAACTCAAATCCTCCTGACTCCAGGGTCAGTACTCTATCTACTGTGCCACCTAGCTGCCCCATATGCATGCATTTTTAAGTGTAATCTGCATTATTGACACTTTCTTAGGTCTAGACAATTAACAGAATAATAAATCAAGCCCTGATTTCTAGCAATTACCGATTTCCAAGGTGCCAATATTCATACTGAATAAATGACTTTTGCAGGCTGGTTAGAGCACACCCCTACCAATGACCTACATGCACCAATCTTTCTTCTGAGGCCTGGGGGGAGTACTTGGTGCCCATGCCCCGTCACTGCATCAGTGCAGGAGGTCACACAGAGACATTGGAAGCGATATGAAGATAAAGTTAAAAACAGGCCTGGGGCCGGAAATCTCTGAGCAAGCTTATTTTTCTCCAGATCCAATATAAACCCAAGCTCTGTTGATTCCTTCAGTCCCTGTAGATCTGGTTTCTGTAGGTCTACAGATTTCTATTGATTTGAGAATAAAGTGTCAACTTTAATTCTAGAGTAACTTATTCTAGCTTTCCTGCTAGACTTTGGACTTTCTACTTTTCATTCCTGCTTATCCTCTTCTCACCTTCTCTGTAGCATCCCAAGACAGCCTGGTAGACTCCGGTAGATTATGGCTTTACTGATCTTCTAGCTGCGAAAATTTTGAGCGAAGGCTACTTGGGTTCTGTTACATGTTCTGCCATAAACTAAATGGTCCTGAGTTTTGCTTAACTAATCTGTGCACAAGTTTCCAAATCTATGGAATGGGCACTAGGTAGATTAGTCAGGTGTAGTTTAATTAGATTTCCGTATAACAACCACGAAAATTGGCCAAGGCTCACAGCAGGTGTAAAAGCTTAAAACAAACCCTATTGTAAATTGGTAAGAATTTTAATGAAATGTGATCTGTAGCCTTTTTTAGGGGAACTGTTTTTGAAATCAGGAGACATGGGTTAGAATCCATGTTCTGGTGCTTACCATCTTCCCTCCCCCCGCTTTTTGAAAATTCAATTTTATTTTATTTTCAGTTCCAAATTCTCTCCCTCCCCTAACTTCCTATCCCACCCATTGGGAAGGCAAAAAATATAAAATTCATTACAGATATGAAGTCATGCAAAAAAATTTCTGCATTGGCCATGTCCTGTCCAAAAAACAAAACAAAACAAAACAAAACAAAACAAAACAAGAAAAAGAAAGAAAGAAAGAAAGAAAGAAAAAAACATACTTCAATCTGCAGTCCCTCAGTTCTCTATTTGGAAGTGGATAACATTTTTCATTGTAAGTCCAGAGCTGTGGTAGGTCATTATATTGATTGGAGTTGTCTTTCACAGTTGATTATTTTTACACTATTGCTGTTACTTTGTAAAGTGTTCTCCTGGTTCTGCTTACTTCACTTTACATCAGTTCATATAAGGTTTTTTTGAAACTAGCCTTTTCATCATCTCTTACAGCATAATAGTATTCCACCAGATTCACATAGCACAACTTATTCAGTCATTCCCCAATTGATGCACATCCCTTCAGTTTCCAATTCTTTGCCCCCACTCAAAGAGCTACTATAAATTTTTTTGTACATATGAGTCCTTTTCCTTGTGATCATTTTAGGGTATGGACCCAGTAGTGGTATTGCTACATCAAAGGGTATGCATAATTTAATAACTTTTTTGGGCATAGTTCCAAATTGCTTTCCAAAATGGCTGAATTAGTTCACAGCTCCACTGACAGTGCACTAATATACCTATTTTCCCATATCCCCTCCAGTATTGTCATTTTCCTTTTTTGTCGTCTTAGCTGATCTGATGGGTATGAAGTGGTACCCTAGAGTTGTTTTAATTTTTGCATTTCTCAAATTATTAGTGATTTAGAGCAATTTGTCATATGATTATTGATTTCGTCCTCTGAAAATTGTCTCTTCATATGCCCTGACCATTTATCAACTGGGGAATTACTTAATTTAAATTTGGCTCAGTTCCCTATATATTTGAAAAATTAGATCTTTATTAGAGAAGCTTACTACAAAAATTTTCCCTTAGTGGGATGCTCACTGTCTTTGCAATATTTAATGAATCACCAAATGTCTCTAAGCCTCAGTTTCCTCATCTGCAAAATGGGAAACATGTAAATATTACTTTAAAGGGTAGTAAAGCTCGAATGAGGAATGTAAATACTTTGTAATAGTAAAAGGCTACAAATACTTAAGTTCTTATTATTGTTGTTGGGAAGAAGGGATTAAGCAATTACATAGCACCTACTGTTTGCCATGTATTGTGTTAAGCACCTTTTACAAATATTATCTCATTTGCTGGGGGGAAGGGCAGTGCTATTATTATTACCATTTAACAGAAGAGGAAACTGAAGCAAATAGGTTAAGTGACTTGCCTAGGGTCGTAAAATTAGTAAGTGTTAGAGACCAGATTTTAACTCAGGTCCTACACTCTATCCACTGTGCCACCAGCTCACTCTGTTGTTACTATTATTATTATGAGAAGTTTCTAGGATTCTAAGGTTTCCTGCCATGTGATTTAGGATCTGAGTGAAAAGGCTGGTGAATTTCCTTGTGGTTTGTGTTCGAAGATTATCTGATTTTCTCTGTAAGGCCACCTGAAAACCCTATAGGTGTCCTTGGAAAAAGCTGGTTTATACATAAATAGATTCAAAGAGGATGGTATCCATGATTGCCATTTTGTTTTTATAACCCACCAAATTCACTCTTGCAGTATCCCAGGAGGGCAGTTAGGTGGAACAGTGGATGGAGTGCTGGGCCTAGAGTCAGGAAGACTCATCTTCCTGAGTTCAAATCTGTCCTCAGACACTTAATAGCTGTGTGACCCTAGGCAAGCCACTTAACCCTGTTTGCCTCAGTTTCCTCATCTGTAAAATGAACTGGAGAAGGAAATGGCAAACCACTTAAGTATCTTTGTCAAGAAAACCCCCCCAGTGGGGTCACTAAGACCCAAAAATGACTGGACAGCAACTGAACAAGTATCCCAGGAAGTAGTAGAAGCAAAAAGGCAGGCTATCCCTTGTGGTTCCACAGCGCAAAGAGTTACTTTGTCATGCATAAGCCAGCCAGCAAGGGCTTTCCACAGAGCACTGTGCCTGGGTTCTCAACTGACTTGTATGGACTGGCTGATCACTGCAGCAAAGAGCCTGACCCTATTCTGAGACTACTTGGCAAAGTACAGGTTTCTGATAGGTTGTCATAACCTCACTTAGAGAGTTGGCAGGCATTTCTGAGCCTGGACTTGAAAGGCTGTCACTTTATATGACTGTGGTGGCTTCACAGCTCATTAGAAAACTGACCTGATGATATTTCAGGTAAAGAGTGGGAGAAAGGATGCCAATTCCACGTGCATTTTTTACTTAACCAAATAGTTAAGATTTGACAAATAGTGCCTATTACATTAGATACTATTAAAAGAAATTAACTGCCAGGTTGCCATGACAGGTGGTCTGGATTGAGTCAGGAGAGACTTATGTTCAGAGATGTACTATTAAATGCTTAACAACTAGCTCTGAAAAAAAGGACATTTTTAAGGCTAACCTGCATTATTAACATTTTCTTTATCGCTTACATCTAGACATTTAACAAAACAATAAATTAATACCTGATTTGTAGTATTTGGTGATTTCTAAGGTGCAAAAGCCTACACTGACAATTTCACGATTGGTTCCCCAGTCTGTAAGAGCTGGCTCCAGCAAAATCCTGCATTAGATTTTTTTTTTTATACTATAGCAATTTATATAGAATTTGCAGTGGCTCTATGTGTCTCTTTTGCTTCATCTGGAGATAATAAATTCCTTTTGATGATGAGTCAATTAATAATTATTTACTTAGCAGGTGAAGAGGGAGCATGCATAGTGAATAGCTTGTTGGACTTGTAGTCAAGAAGCTGGGTTTGAATCCTGCCTCAGATATTAGTGACAAGTCACTTAACCTCTCTGGGCCTCTGTTTCCCTTTCTGCAAAATGATGGCATTGGACTCAATTACCTCAAAACTCCCTTTCAGTTTTTATCTATGATCTTATGACCCTATAATTCTACTGTATGTCAAGCACCACGCTGGACCAGTTGGGGAGATAAAGAAATATATAGAATGATCTTTATATCATGGAGTTTACAACCCATTTGGGGAGAAAAGACTAATACCCATTAAACTATACAAATGAATGATGTAAGACAATAAATGATTAAGTACTAAGTTTTATGGGAGAAACTGTTCATGTTTTAGGAACTTAGAGAAAAGGAAAATTACAGTAGGCTAAAGTACTTATGGAAGACTTCAGAGAGGAAATGGGACAGGAGCTGGGCCTTGAAGGATGGGAAAACAACAAGGGTGGAGAGGACATTCTAGGTGTAGAGGATTCCGGAAAGAAAGCTACAGAAGCAGAAAAGGAATAGTCAAATGCTATGGTTGAGGGACAGCTTAGCTTAGTAAAACAAGAATTTATTAAATGCTGACTATGTGCCAGACAGGGCACCTAAGTGGAACAGTGGATAGAGTGCTGGGCCTGGAGTTAGGAGGATTCATCTTCCTGAGTTCAAATCTGTCCTCAGACACTTACTAGCTGTGTGATCCTGAACACGTCACTTCACCCTGTTTGCCTCAGTTTTAAAAAATGATCTGGATAAGGCAAACCAGTCCAGTTTCTTTGCCAAGAAAACCTCAATTGGGGTGACAAAGAGTCCAACATGACTGAAAAATGACTGACCAACAACAATAAATTCGCCAGACACTGTGCTAAGTGATGAATGAGGATACGAATATAAAGTAGAAAATAAAAAGACATTTCAAAAGTGAGGCTTTCCCACCTTCATAATCAGTAGAATTATCTCGTTCCTTTAGAACAGGGGTACTTACTTTAGGGTCCATAGACCTCCCAAGAAGTTTGTGGACTTGGATAGGGAGAAAATTACACTTTTATTCAGTCAGTCAATGAGTCCATAAACATTTACTAAGCACCTACCATATACGAGGCACTGTACTAAGCACTGGGTTATAAAAAAAGAAGCAAAAGATAATTTCCTTCACTCAAGGAGCTCACAATCTAATGGGGTAGATGAGAGGCAAAAAAACTGTGGACAGGATAAATAAAAAACAATCAATCAATAAACATTTATTAAGCTCCTACTATGTGCCAGGCACTGTGCTAAGATCTGCTGATACAAAAAAAAAGAAAAGAAAAAAAAAGAAAAGGCAGAAGATAGTCCCTGCGCTCAAGAGCTCATAGTCTAATGAGAGAGACAGCAAGCAAACAAATATGTACAAATAAGCTATATTCAGGATAAATAAGAAATAATTAAGAGGGTGAAGACACTAGAATTAAGAGGGATTGGGGAAGGATTTTTGTAGATTTGGTTGTGACTTACAGGAAGCCAGGGAAGCCTGTAGGTGGAGATGAGGAGGGAAAACTTTCCAGGCATGGGGGACAACCAGCGTGTCTTGTTTGTATAATAAACAGGAACTAGTGTCACTGAATTGAAGAATGTAAGCAGAAGGAGTAAGGAGTAATAAAATTGGAAAGGGGAGGGGAGATGAACTTTGAACATCAAGCAGAGGATTTTGTATTTGATCATGGAGGTAATAGGGAGTCACTGGAGTTTTTTAAGCAGGGGGATGACATGGTCTGATCTGCACTTTCAGAAAATCACTTTGCTGACTAAATGGAAGATGGATTGGAGTGGGGAGAGATTTGAGGCAGGCAGACCCACTAGCAGGTTATTGCAGTAACACAAGCATGAGATGATGAGGGCTTGCTCTAGAGGGGTGGAGTGTCAGAGGAGAGAAGGGGGTGTATAAGAGAGATGCTGCAAAGGTGAAATCCACAGATCTTGGCAACAGATTGGATGTGGAGGGTGAGAGATAATGAGAAATCAAGTCACCTCTAGGTTGTGAGCCTGAGGGGCTGGGAGGATGGTATTGCCTTCCACAGTAATGGGGAAGGTGGTGGGGGGACAAGGAAGGGTTTGTGGGGAAATACAATGATTTTGGTTTTGGACGTGTTGAGTTCAAGATGTCTACTGGACATCCAGTTTGGGTTGTCTGAAAGGCAGTTAAAGAAGTGAGATTGGAGGTCAGAGGTTTTAAGGCAGAATAGGTAGATTTGAGAATCATTAGCCTAGAGATAGTAATTAAATCAATAGGAACTAATGAGATCACCAAATGAAATAGTGTAGAGGTAGCAGAGAAGAGGGCCCAGGACAAAGCCCTGTGGAATAGATATGGTTAGAGTTTGTGGTATGGATGAGGATCCAGCAAAGGAGACATAGAAGGATCAGTCAGATAAGAAAGTAGAGAAGTAGGAGAGAGTAGTGTCCCAAAAACCTAGAGAGGAGTGTAGCAAGGAGAAGAAGTTGATCACCAGTGTCTAAGGCTATAGAGCAGTCAAAGAGCATGAGGACTGAGAAAAGGCCACTGGATTTAGCAACTAAGAGATCATTGATAATGTTGTAGAGGGCATCTTCAGTGGGGTATGTGGGCCAGTTTTCATTAGCTGATGGGCCTATGCCTGCTGTCTCGCTCCTTCATTATCCTTCCCATTTGAGAGTGACCTCTACTTTGAGGCATGCTGTGGT
Source organism: Vombatus ursinus (assembly GCF_900497805.2). Classification (NCBI taxonomy): domain Eukaryota; kingdom Metazoa; phylum Chordata; class Mammalia; order Diprotodontia; family Vombatidae; genus Vombatus; species Vombatus ursinus. The sequence goes on from NW_020954576.1 coordinate 4,512,885, forward strand.
AGGTATAATATCCTAACCCCTGCCCCCATGCAAGTTAGGCTAGGTTTTCCTTAAAAGGGATTGAAACCATCTTCAAACTTGGTTGTCTCCTGGCACTAAAGGTTTAGACTATTGACGTCATTTCCTGGTTGCCTGAGTACAAAACTGCCTTTGGGAGCTTTAGCAATGATGCCTAGCTGGTGGAAAATAATGGGCAGCTCTGACAAAGGAAGTTTTGCTCAGGTGAATCAAGTTGGGATGTCCTCAGTGTCTATCCTTACTGAATATCCTTCTCTTGCTATAGCTAGAGAAATATCCTTTTGTTAACTTTTGGATCACCTGTGAAGTTCTGTTTTGTCCCAGTGATGAACATAAGCTACCAGTGGACTGGCCTGAGTCAGGCCCAGCCCAGAAAACATGTCCTTCTTTGAAGTAGCTGATGGCTGGCATATACCCCATTCTCTTTCTTCTCGAGTGCCTTGGTAAGTTGTCCCCCATTCACTCAGCCTCTGACATGCACTCACAATCTGGCTCTAGTCTATCTTTCTTGGCTAATTTCATGTGACTCCCCCTCACATATTTTAGGTATGCTTCCGCCAAACTACCTGATGTTCCTTTTTGAGTCATTCCAAGGTGCATTCATCTGTACCTTGGCACATATTGTCCCCACATGCCTGAAATGCTCTCACTGCTCATCCCCACCTCTTGGAACCTCTAACTCATTTCAAGGCTCATTTCAGATGCTGCCATCAGCAGCAGATCTTTCCTGCTTCCCCAGTATTTAGTGTCCTCTCCCCTCCCACTGAAAATACTTTGTATTTAGTATGTAGTTTATATTCTTGTAACTGTTTACTTGTTGTATCCCTGACCTTCACCACACCTTTCTCTCCCAAGTAGAGTGTAGTTTCTTAAATGTAAGTTTCTCTTTAATTTTCATCTTTATATCCCTGTTACTTAGCACAGTACCTTTGGTTTAGTACATGCTGAATAAACACTTTGAATAAATGAACATTGCTCCCTTTCCAACCCCACAAAGTCAATACATTGACTATACATCTTCCACCTCATAACATTACTCCCTTCTGAATCCCACAAAATCAGTGTATTAATTATGCATCGACCACCCCACAACACTGTTCCCTCCCAATCTCACAAAATCAATACATTGACTGTGGATTTTTGCACTGTATATGCCAAAAAAGGTAAAATTTGGAACGTTGGTATACCATTAAAACACACACACACACACACACATACACACACTTGAGCCAAGTTTAATGAAGCATGAGAATTATAGATGAAATGCAAATACCAAGTATTCTTTACATCTCATAGATGTCAGACAAAGAATATATCAACTAAAATTGTGTCAGGGGACCATCTCAAGCATAGGCTTCAGCATATTAGTGTAACATATCAGTGTTCCACGGAGGTCTCTCTTCTAGCTCTAAATCTATTATTTGGTTCAGTTGTGTTTCAGTCATGTCTAATTCTTCATGACCCCATTTGGAATTTTCTTGGCAAAGACACTAGAGTGGTTTGCCATTTCCTTCTTTAGTTCATTTTATAGATGAGTAAACTGAGGCAAACAGGGTTAAGGGATTTGCCCAGGGCCACATAGTAAGGTCTGAGGGCAGATTTGAACTAAAGAAAATGAATCTTCCTGACTCCAGGCCCGGCATTAGCCACCGTGCCACCTAGCTGGAAGCTATGTAAGGGCTATATTCCCACAGTCCACAATAGATGCTAATGTGTTTCTTTTAAAAAATTAGCAAATTAATTTTATAAGCATCAATTATCTCTGCCTCCCACCAGCTCCTTCCAAGTGAACAATTAAAAACAGAAAAAGAAAACTCTCATAACAAATATGAACAGTCCAGCAAAATAAATTCTAACATTGACCATGTCCAAAAATATATACCTCATTCTTTATTTTAAGTCTCTTTATTTTAACATCTCTGGCATGAGGTAGGTGGAGGGTACAGTCCTTTTTTAGGATCGCCACGCTCTGTACTTTATAAAGGACTTCCTGGACCAGTGTCTCATTCAAAATATAGAAAAGAACATTAGAGTTGCCAAAGGAAATCATTAGCCATTTTCAAGAGATCAAAATCTCCAACACATAGATGTAAATTACTCAATGTGACCAGTGCCCTGAAGGAAGCAAGTGGCTTTTCAGGGAAATCTCAAATTAGGTGCTTAGCCAGAATTCAGTGTGAGGGTCATAACATCTAGATCCCTGTAGGGTGATCCATATCAAACACAACTCTACAAAAGAGGCCTGTAAGACATGGTTCCTGCTGCCCTCCAGGGGGATCAAGGAAAGAGAGGTAGAGAAAGAGATAGGTTGTCACTTGAAGGCAGGGTGGAAGGTGGGGCGGCATCTGAAATCCCATCTGGAATGAAATGTTCAGGCCTGGATCTCTTATATCCAATTACCTTCATTTCCTCACCATTCAATCCTTCCTCAACCCCCTGCAGTCTGTCTTCAGCGCTCCTTCTCTATTGAAATCTCTCTCAGAAGTTGCTAATGACTTCCTTACCTGCCGATCTATTGACCTTTTCTCTGTCTTCACTCTATAGGATGAAACTTACGACACTACTGCCCACTTCCTCCTTGAAACTCCATCCTCCCTTGGGTTTCATGACTTTCTCATGGTTCTCCCTCTCGATAAATTTTCCTCCTTGCATACTGCCTCCTCCTCTCCCCCTCCTCATCCCTTCAGTTGTTGGTATTTTCCCAAGGCCCAATCCATGATTCTTTGCTTTTCCTTCACAATGTTTTTTTTTTCCCTTGAGCCACCTAATTCAACAATTATTTCTTTGCTAAGAATTCCCAAATCTATCCACTTCTCCTTTTCCATCCTCTCACCTGATCTTTAAGTCTGTATATGTCCCTATCAGACACTTCCATTTCTATATCTTACCATCACTTCAGATTCAGTGTTTCTGAAACTGAACTTGCCATCTTCCCCTAATCAGCTGCCTTTCCTAAAATTCTTTGTCTCTGTCATTCTTCCACTTACATAGATTAAAATCATCTCTCTCCTTCATCCTTCATAACCAGTCAATCTTTAAGTCATGTTTATTCTTCCATTAAATTATCTGTCATGTCCATTTATAACCAATCTTTTCTCTCCACTACCATCACTGTAATTCAGGATCGTATTGCTTGACATCTGAATTACTGCGACAGCCTCCTCAATGACCTTTTTTCTTCTGATCTTTCCCCCTACTAATCTATCCAGTGTAGCCAGACTAGTCTTCCTTACGTTTAGATTTTATAATGTCACCTTCTTCCTTAACAACTTTTGGTGTTTCTTTATGACAGAATCAAAGCAATATTCTTATGCCTGGCTTTCAAAGTGCTTTATAATCTGGCACTTTCTTAACTATCCAGCATCCTTCCTCTCCTTCTTCCCCCTCCCCCAACTACTTACACTGAACTTGAATCAGGTTGATCTCATTGTCCAATAAATTTTCCAATCTCCATTCCTTCATTCCTGTTTTTCCTTACATGGTGATTTTACTTTCTTCTAAACCAGGGGTTCATAGCCTGGGGTATGTGAAATTGTATGTTTAAAAAACATTTTAATAGCTGAATCCCTATATAATTGGTTTCCATAGTAATACTATGTATTTTATGTATTTAAAAAACATTATTCTGATAAAGGTCTATAGGCTCTTCCAAAAGGGCCTATAACATAAGAATAGCTAAGAACGCCTGCCCTAAACTAACAGGTGCTGCTCATTTAATAATCAAGCACTACTTGACACATCTTTTGCACATGTATTATCGTTTAACTCTGTATTGTTATTTAAATTTTTGTGTCTTCTTCCCCATCTGTATTTGTAAGCTCTTAGATGGCACAGATTTATATTTATTTTAAAATATATATTTATATTATTTTTATTTTTCCCTAAAGCACATAACAGAGTGTCTTGTACATAGCAGATACCTAAAGCATATTGCCTGATTAATTGTAGACACTTTATAGGACTGGGGATATGGATCCTATTTGCAGTCTGAAACACACTAGATATGTCCATAAGCTAGCAGAACTGAGTTCCAGTTTAGACCTGTTAACTACACTTGTGATCTTCGAGCAAGTCTTTTGATGTTCCTCAGCTTCAGCCCATAAAATAATATGGTTAGAGTAGAATTTGAAAGTCTCCTCTGACTATAAAATTACATGATACCATGATTCTTTTGTCATAGGAAGAAATGGGCTACTCAGATGTTTACTGTAGAATTTCCTACCAGGTATCTCTAGGTGAGGAGGTGGAATATGATGGAAAGAGTAATGGATTTGTAGTGTGAAGAACTAGGTTGAAAATCTGGCTTTGCCATTTACTACCTATGTGACATTGTACTCAGCCTTTCTGATCTTCATTTTCCTCATCTATAAAAGGAGAGAGTTGGATTCAGGGATGGGGAACCTGCAACCTCGAGGCCGCATGTGGCCCTCTAGGTCCTCAAGTGCAGCCCTTTAACTGAATCCAAACTTCAAAGAACAAATCCCCTTAATAAAAGAATTTGTTCTGTAAAACTTGGACTCAGTCAAAAGGCCTCACCCAAGGATCTAGAAGGCCACATGTGGCCTCGAGGCCACAGGTTCCCCACCCCTGGATTAGATGGTAACCAAGAACTCTTTCAGTATATTTGGGAGTAGTACCTGCCTCAATGAGGTAGGTTCCCCATCAATAGATGGAACATTTATTAAGCACTTTTTACGTCCCGGGCACTGTGAAAAGTGCTGAGGATGCAAATAAAAGGGGGGAAGTTCCTAAACTCAAGGAGCTACGTTCTAACTGAGGAAGACAACATCCAAAAAGAATATGCAAAGCTGCAGGGCAGGATAGAGGGAAGGAAGCCACTGAGGAGGAGGGAGAAAAGTCCATAAAAGTATAAAAGAGCATAAAGGTATATTTGTACAGCCAAAGAGGCATCATCTTTGGATCTTTGGAAGATCTTTGGAAGAAATGTAGGAAGTCAGTGCAGTGAGGTTTTATACCAGCTAAAATGCAGCATAAAACTCAGGGTGTCGTTGTTTCTGGAAGATACACATAATCAAGGCATGAATATGAACCAGGAAAATGAAGGACTTTTGTTCTTGCTCAACTTTATGTGCATGAAAATGATCCAATCAATCAGTGAGACTCTATGGAGAAAAGTGGGCTTTATCACTCCAAACTCGTTATCAATCTGCCTTTTTTTTTTTTTTTGGACAAGGGACTTGAAATGGATTTGGAGGAGGAGGGAGTAAACTCTCTGTGGATGATTAAATGGGATTTACAAAGAACTTCTAACTATAACTCAGATACTTATCTGGAACCATGGCTTCAAATCAGCACCAGACAAAGGTAAAAGAAAAAAAAAATAGACAATCTTAGCTCAGGGTATTCTGGCTTGCTTTGTTGGCTCTGGCCAGGTGGGATAGCTTATAACTCTAATGGCTATGAATGAAAAGATCTTAGCTGCCTTTGTCAGTCAAAGGCTTTCTTGTCACCTCACTTTATAGTAATTGCTCATATTTATCAGTTAGCAACTAGCATTTATATAGTGCCTACTATGTGTCAGGCACTGTGCTAAGCACTTTATAAATATCTCCCTTGAGCTTCACAACAACCCTGGGAGGTAAGTGTTATTATTATCCCCATTTTACAGCTGAGGAAATTGAGATAAACAGAAGTTAAGTGATTTGTCTAAGATCACACTGCTAGTAAGTGTTAGAGACCAGATTTGAATTCACATCTTCTTGACTCTGGGGCCAGCTCTCTATTTGCTGAGCCACCTAGCTGCCTCAGTTTATAAATTACTTTAAGTTTTGCAAAGCAATTTACATATATTATCTAGTTTGATAATCACAATAACTTTGATTAGTGAGATTTTGCCTGGACTCCAATTGCATGAGGTGCCCAGGTCAACATCACTTCACTCCTGGCTCCACTTCTCACTCTCTGGACTTTTCTCCCTCCTCCTCAGTGGCTTCCTTCCCTCTATCCTGCCCTGCAGCTTTGCATATTCTTTTTGGATGTTGTCTTCCTCAGTTAGAATGTAGCTCCTTGAGTTTAGGAACTTTCCCCCTTTTATTTGCATCCTCAGCACTTTTCACAGTGCCCGGGACGTAAAAAGTGCTTAATAAATGTTCCATCTATTGATGGGGAACCTACCTCATTGAGGCAGGTACTACTCCCATTTTATAGAATAGAAAACTGAAGTCCAGAGAAATTAAGTGATTTTTCCAATGTTAACACAGCTTTTAAATGTCTGAGGCAGAGTATAAACTTGGAACTTCTTAACTGAAGTCCATCATAGTCAATGTCCCTGGTGAACTGAAATGCAGTAGTAGTGGCAATGAGCAGTTTTGCCATCAGAGATGCCCACCAGAAACAATGTGATGCCTACTAGAGACACAATATCCATCAGAGACGTCACGATGGGACCGAGCCAAGTCTGTAGCATAGGCTATGTGAATTGTCCCAATAATGCATATACCTGGGTCACATGTATCCCCTACATGTATGCTCTCTGCAAACATTCCCTCTGTGTCAGGATGGTACAGTGGAAATTGCAGTATTCCAGTGTTTTCTCCTGGGTGCGTTCCTCAGATGATGTGGTACCATTTGGGAGATTGTCCTATGTGTGCATGGTGGGTAGGGATAATCCTTTTCCATTATTTTATTTGCTGTGCTGGTTGATGAAATCTTTTCTTAGGAATTATTTTGTTCTGGCTGATTGGGAAAAGTAAGTACATTGGTAGGGGCTTGTGAGCTATGGCTTTTAGTGGATAGTGACCCACAGAATGTTTTGAATCTGCAGTAGCTTTCTTTGGGGCCCCTTTGTACAGGGAGTGCCCTAGGAGCTTCTGGACATGAGGGCAACTGGGATGGCCCTACCATATGGCCATACCATACCTTCCTACTTAGAACCTTTCCCTTCCTGGAAAGTTTGCAATAATTCCTCTCTGCCTCATCCCACTTTTATTTTTTTTTTTTGGACAAGACTTATGATTTCACTGATATTGGAAACTTCCAGTGAGGAGACTCTTGTCTACCAAATCAAAGCAGCATCTGCTCTGCAACTTAGTATCTTAGACCGTTGAGAAGTAAAATGAATTGTCCAGGATCAAGTCAGGGTATGTCAGAGGTAGTACTTGAGCCCATTTGAATCTATCCTAGCTCTGTAACTAGAATACTGAGCTGCCTTTTTTATTCCTAAACTAGCTAAAGGATTCTCCTTAGCACTGTTGCTTACCCCTGACAAAAGCTTGAATTTGCCTCCATGGTGAGCATATGCAGAGCACTTACATTTGGTGGGAGCAGCTGACCCCTCCATAATGCATTTTGTTTTGTGTCCTGATCTCTCATTTAAAACACAAAAAACAAAAAGCTCTGATATTTGCCAATTAATCACTGCTAGGTTAAATCAGGTTGTGGATGTCAGGATCTGGGGCTTTTGTTCACAGAGTGGCTTTACCCCAGCTGTATCACATAAGAAAATTGTGACAATCTGGTACAAGGACATGAAACACAATCCTATTAGCCTTGACTGGCCAGTAGGGATTGACATTATCTTCCCCTTCGTCTTCTGGTATTGCTGCTGCAAACAGCTTGACAATTCTCTGAACCATCAGACCATGAAAACTTCATTAGTAAAATCTAGTCCTTTGTGTCCAAAGAAGAGCAGCTGAGGATGAATGGTAGCAGAGGAGGGCTGGGCTATGTAAATAATGGCAAATAACTGAGTTCAAGGGCTATAATTAAATAGGAGGGAATCAGAGACATGTTGCCTATTGGATGTCAATTAAGCCTCAATTGTGTTAAAGGTCTTCTTTTAAAGGCCTAGGTTAGGATATCCTCTGGAATATAGAAACCATACAATTTGCTTTGAGATGGCTAGCTGATGGCTTGAACCAGTTCTTTATGACCCCTAAAGAGAGACACAGGAATACTCCATTTCATATATACTGTCATTCAAACTCATCCAAAAGCATGTGTGCCTCTGCACATGTCACTGTCCTGAGGGCTCTTCCAAGTGAGCAAAATATGCATGATCTGTGCCCTCTAAGAGCTTGCAATCCAAAGAAAGGGATGGCAGAGGATGAGATGGATAGATACTGTCATGGAAGCAAGGAACATGAGCTTGGACAGACTCTGGGAAAGAGAAGAGGGCAGAAGCGCCTGGTGTGCCATGGTCCATGGGGTCATGAAAAGTCAGACACATTGAACAACAACAACAAAATTTTGGACAGACATATAGGTTTCAGAACTCCTTTCAAATTCCATTTTTGATGATGTTTAGAAATGAAGAGAAATGGGAACCCCAAAAATAGTCAACTAAAGCCAAATTTGAAGGTTCCAGTTTTATGAGAAGTTTTTTACAAGTTCATACAATTTTGATTAGTCATCCCCATAATGGGAAGCCAACAGTGGACTTCCTCAACTATTTGCCAGTGTTTGAAACCTATAGACACTTAAAATTTTCTAGTTGGAAGGGATTTTAGCCCTTCGTTTTACAGATGAGAAATACACTGGTCTAGATATTACTCAGGGTTACACATCTGATAAGTGGTAGGTAATGATAAAAAAAGCTTGAAGTGCTTTCCAAAGCCCATTTCAGGCTGATGAAGTCTCTATCCAGGAGCTACAGATGTGGAATACCATATATGCTACCAGAAGTGGTTGACGTGTTGGTTAATTTGGTTAAATGTTTTTTCCCCTTTCTCTTTTTGTTCTTTGTTTTAAAAAAAATAATGGCTTTCTAGGTGGGGAGGACATGTTGGGAGATGAAGGTGATATACAAACACAATACATCAGTAAAAACTTAAAAAAAATAAATCTATGTTTACCAATCCCTAGAAGATACAGAAGGAGATTAGGTACACTTCTTTGAAACCACTACCAATATCTGGTGGTAAACTAATGACAAGTGGTGTGAAATGAGAAGCAGAGTTAAAATAATCCTCACCCTAAAGTATCCTCCTCAAATATCTGCAGTGTCTGAAACTATAGACTCACGGAATGTTAGAGTTGAAAGGGGTCTTAGCCCTTCATTTTGCAGATGAGAAAAGCTAGAGCCTAAAGAAATTAAGTAAATTGCCCAAGATTACACAGCTAATAAATGGTAGGTAGGTCATGTTCATGCTCATCATCACTAGCATTTGCACAGTGCTTTAAGGTTTGCAAAACACTTTACTGACATTATCTCATTTGATCCTCACAACAACCCTGGGAGGTAGGTGCTAATATTATTCCTGTCTTAAAGATGAGGAAACTGAGGCTCACAGCGGTTAGATGACTTGTTCAGGCTTGTCACACAGCTTATAAGTGTCTGAGGTAGGATATGAACTCATGTCTTCCTGAATTCAAGTTCAGTAGTGGTGCAGAGGACAGAGTGCTAGGTCTGGAGTCGGGAAGACTCTTCCTGAGTTCAAATCTTGCCTCAGATACCTACTAACTGTGTGGCCCTGGGCAAGTCACTTAACCCTGATTACTTCAGTTTCCTCATCTATAAAATGACTTGGAGAAGGAAATGGCAAACCAAGAAAACCCCAAATGGCATCACAAAGAGTCAGACACAACTGAACAACAACTCTATCCATTGTACCTCCTGTACAAGGTTTAAATCCAGGATTCCAACCTCAGAACTCTTTCCATAATATTACATAGCCTCTTCATTCACCATTGTGATGCCTACAGGGAACAATTATTAATGACTGAACTCAGTGGTACTGACTTTATGTGGAATGGTGGTTCAGAAAAGGAAGAGATATTAATAATATTTCACATTCTTATGTTGCTTTAAGGCATGCAAAGTACTTTATATATACTATTTCATTTGGTCAACAAAAGATTGATGCATTGATGAAAACTTCATGAATTGGGAATGCAATGAAAAATACTAAATATTAGCAAAATTTAAAATCCCAATTAAATAATAAAGTAGAAATCCCCAAAATCAAAGAGATTAACAAAGTAAAAAACAAACAGAAAAAGACCCATTGAATTAACAAATAATACTTGGAACTATTTTAAAAAATAATAAAGGTACTCCATTAGCTAATTTGATTAAAAAGAAGAAAGAAGATTACTGATATTAAAAATGAAGAATTCACAATAAATGAAGAAAAAAGGCTACTATTAGAAACTATTTTTGTCCCACTACATGCCAACAAAACCAAAAATTTAAATGAAATAAAATATCTAACTCAATAGAATAAGAAATGGAAAAGTTAAACAATCCAGTTTCAGAGGAAGAAATTGAATAAACCATAAATGAACTTCCAAAAGAGAGAAAAACTCTAGGACCAGAGGGATTCGCAAACAAATTCTATCAAACCTTCAAAGAGCAACTAATTCTAATATTACATAAAATGTTTGGAAAAATAATTAAAGCAAAAATTCTACCAAATTCCTTCTATTACAGAGATAAGAAAGGTCCTGATATATAAATCAAGGAAGAGTCAAAACAGAAAAAGAAAGCAATGCAAAAAAACAAACAAAAAAGAAACCACAAAAAATCCTTAAAAAAAAAATTATCAAAGAGGCTATGGGGCAGCAAGGTGGCGCAGTGGATAGAGCACCGACCCTGAAGTCAGGAGGACCTGAGTTCAAAATCTGTCCTCAGACCAAACACTTGACACTTACTAGCTATGTGACTCTGGGCAAGTCACTTAACCCCAGTTGCCTAAAAATTAAAAAAAAGAGGCTAAAACAACATACAATAATGATTATACATTGTGGCTAGGTTGGATTTATACTAGGAATGAGGGTTTAGAAAAACTATAAACTTAATGATGTTAATAGAAAAAAATCATAATCATATCAATAGGTACAGAAAAAACTTTTGACAAAGTATGATACCCATTTGTGTTTAAAATACTCAAAAACACAGGACTAAATATACTTTTCCTGAAAATGGTAAATAGTATCTATCCAGAGGGGCAACTAAGTGGCACAGTGGATAGAGTGCTGGGCCTAGAGTCAGGAAGATTCATCTTCCTGAGTTCAAATCTAGCCTTAGACACCTACTAGCTGTGCGACTCTGGGCATTTAACTGTCTGCCTCAGTTTCCTCATTTGTCAAATGAGCTGGAGAAGGAAATGGCAAATCATACCAGTATCTCTGCCAAGAAAACCCCAAATGGGGTCATGAAGAGTCAGACACGACTGAAATGACTGAACAACAACAGCAATCTATCTTGAACGAAGAACTACCACTTTATGCAATGGAGATAAATCAGAATCCCTTTAAATAAAATCAAGGGGGAAACAAAGATGCCCATTGTCACCACATCTAGTTGACTTAATACTAGAAATAATATTAGAAATGGCTATAGCAATAAGAAAAAGAAATTAAGAGAATGAGCATAGGTTAAGAAGCAACAATTATCACTTTCCCCCAGATATTATGAAGACATACTGTGAAAACTCGTAGCAAGTCAACCGAAAAGTTGTTTGAAACAATAACTTCAGCAGACTTGCAGGATATAAAATAAATCCATCAGCCTTTCTATGTAATATCAATAAAACTCAGCAGGAAGAGATAGAGAAATTCCATTTAAAATTACTACAGAATCCATAGAATACTGGGGAATCTACCTTCCAAGAAACAAGCAAGAACTATATAAATACAGCTAGAAACCACTATTTATAGTAATACAGAACAAAATAATGAAAAATATTAATTGTTCATGGATTGGGTGAATAAATGTAATAAAAATTGCAATACTTCTTAAAATCAATTTACTTATTCAATGCCATAGCAATTAAATTCTGAAAGCATTACTTTATAGAATTAGGAAAAATAAAAAGAAAATTCATATGGAGGGGGAAAAGAAGGCCAAAAATCTCAAGGGAAATAAATTAAATATGCGGGAATGAAAAGGACCCAGCAGTGCCAGATCTCAAGCTATACTAAAAAACAAACATTTCCAAACAATTTGGTACCTATTAAAAAAGTAGAGAGATCAATCAGTCAAAGAGATAAGGTATATAACATACAGAAACAAATGAACCTACTATTCTATAAACACAAAAACCCCAGCTACTGGAATAAGGACTCACTATTTGTCAAAAACTGCTGAGAAAATTGTACAGCCATATAGAAAAAATTTTATTTAGACCAACACCTCATACCTTATGCCAAGATAAGTTCTAAATGGATACTTGATCTGGATATAAAAAGTCACATCTTAAAGAAATTAGAGAAATGTAGCTCCCTGGTTTTATGTAAGCCCCTGGCCCTTCAGGGTGTTATCAAATTCCTTCAGGCAATCTGAACACTTCCTTTCACTTCTAGTTTATCCACTGGCTCATCAGAGACAGCTATATGGATCAAGTTATTTTTACACTTTATTAGAATGCTTTTGGTTGATTTCATTCAATAGAGATCTGTTTGCACCTGGTTAACGTATGAGAGCATAACAATTTGTCACTTATTTTAGGAGGGGTGGGATAATTTGATTGACTTACTCAATTGGCTCCACCCTTATAAATGAAACTTGGAGTGGGTCTTGAAAGATGTAGCATTTAGATAAGGGGAGGGAAAGAGAAGAGGACATTCAGGTTGGTGAAGAGCAGAGGCAGAGATGGTATGCATGAAAGCCAGTGAATAGGCTTTCCTCCTTGCACAGAAGGACAGGGAAGTAAGGTTGGATAGATGAAATGGAGCAAGACTTTGAAGGGCCTTGAAAGTTTGTATGTTCTTGAGTAGGGGAATGATATGATGTAAGTCGAACATTCACAGAATGGTCAGCAGAGTGGACAGCTCTGTGTAGGATGGATTCAGTGAAGAAAGACCAGAGACTTAGAGGTCAATCAAGAGGTTGTTACAGCAGTGTAAGTGTGATCTGAGAATGGCCTAGACTGTGATGGTGGCAATGGGACTTAAGAAGCAAGGGTGAATCTCACAGGTATTTTCAAGGGAAAAGAGTAGTACTATAGAGGAAAGGTGCCTGGGTATTTGAGAGTCCTGGGTCTTGATTCTGATTCTCATGCAACTGTATAACCTTGTGTAAATCATTACCTAGTCTGAAACTCAGTTTTCTCATCTGGAAAAGGAGAGAATTGGGCTACATGATCTCTTACTTTCAGCTTTAAGATACTGTAATTCACTTTATAAACCAGCTTCTAGCCACTGTGTTTGCTTTAAGAAGGGCTGGGGAAAGGGAGGTACAGTGCAAAGTATGCTGGATTTAGAGAAAGGGGACAAGGTTCTGCCACTTATTAGCTATATGACTTTGGATAAGTCACTTGACCTCTTTAGGCCTTGGCTTCCTTATCTGTAAAATGAGGAATTTGAACTAGATGACCTCTAAGGTCCCAGCTCTGAATCTATGATTCTGTGATCCTTTATATAAGACTGTCTCTCACATTTATTATTAATTTGTTCATATATTCACTACTGACATATAGCCATCTTTGTGGTCTTTTTATATTTATAAAATCAATATCTTATACACTAAATAGTCCAAAAATCCAAATGAGACAGATTTCTTCCAGCTTTGTCTTCTTATCATGTCAAAATTTTACTCTTTAAATTTTCCTTGAGAATATGAAAACTGTCAGGAGATGGCAGTGGTAAAGTAATGAGAGTGCCTAGAAATCTAATTCATAAGCCTTGTATGCCCACATGCAGTCAAGGAGAGGGGATAACAGAGGCATGTAGCTAGTGCAAATGCACCCATTCACATCACCCCAGGAGAGGGCAACCTACCAGGACAGAGGATGGGTGTTCCTGAATTCTAGTCTGCTGGAAGAATGCTGAGTTTCTGAATCCTCACCCTTTAAGAGACAGGAAAAAAGAAGTTAGGCTGCATGAGTTTCTTAGAGAGAAGAGAATTCCCAAATGATGCTGGAGCTAGAGGAACAGAGGATTGAATCACTAATTTGGAAAATTTGGAAAAAAAATAAAACAACTTAGATTTTAACCTCTGCTATTATGTTGAATTATTTGGATGATGTGGGTCTGACAGGAAGGGGCCTGCCTGTCTTCCAACACCAAGTTTGTTTGCTTTCTGAGGAAAGTCTAAGCATTTGGGATAGTAGTATATATCAAAAAGTGTATAGTTAGTGGATAATAACTAGATACATGGAGAAGAAGGAGAATTTTATCAAATGTTTATGAGTTATTATGAGTCCTTTGTGTTTTCTTTATTTATTTCTGTGGGGTGATATAAGAGCTGTCCTGTCACCAATATACATTAATATACTGAGTGCTTATGTAGAAACTAGGAATACTTTTACTCATATCTGTAGAGAAGTGGATGTAAGCTAACTCTGGGAGCAGGGAAAAGCAAGTAAAAGAGACATGTTTGAGAGCCACTTACAAAATTGAACCTAATCCATGTAAACCTAGAGTTTGATGTTCTGAAATGTGGATTACACCTTGTAAGAGACAGTGATGTCTAGTGAAATAGGAAAGACAACCCGAAGACTATTATTTATCCCTATATGTAAACCTTGACTCTCTGTGAAATACTAAACCTTTCTGGGTCTCAATATTCCCAGCTGTAAAATGAGAGGACTAACCTTTGCTTGCAACATCTCCTACTATGAACCTTATTATGATGACATATCAAGGTGCTGAGATGAAAGATCATATAATTATAGATTTAAAGGTGAAAGGATGATCAGGGGTCACCTAGCCTCACCCTTTAATTTCAAAGATGAGAAAACTAAGGCTTAACAAGGTGAAATATCGCAGTAAACAGCAGCACTGGGATTTGAACTCAGATCCTGACTCCAAATTGAGGGTCCATTTCTACTATACTGGTTTGTAAAGGTGGTAATGGGTGCTTGTACTTTGATTTTATAATAACTAGTAGACATCATAGACTCTGACCAACAAGGCACAGTCCAGTTAATTGGCATTACTGAGAGAAAAAAATGTCTTCTGGGTACAGTATGTGTCACACATTGCTATAAATCAAGTTTCTTCCGAAAGAGGTTAATGTTTATGACCAAGACCTTGCTTTGCAAATGCTGGATCTTTTTGTCATCCAAGCCTTCTCCAGGGCTGAATGGTTCACTGTTGACAGTATTTCTCAGTAGTGGAGAAAGGGGCCAGTGCTTGATATCATCTCTGCCCCCTTGGCTTCCAGAATACTAATGAGGAGTGGCACACTGTGGCCTCTATTGATCTTTTATTTACTCATTTTAGATTTTTCTCATTGCTACGTGGAATTATACTTGGTTGATGGAAATCACATTGTTCAGACCCACAAAAGAGTCACTTAGAATACCTCCCTTCCCTGTTTACTTCTCTAAAACTGCTCGAAGCAAATTTCCTTCCAATTATACTAGTCATACATTTTTAGCTTTATTATGGTTATATCATAATGCATCCTGTATCTCACAGCCTGGCAAATAAGTTTCCCCAAAACAAACCAGCTCTCTCTCTCTCTCTCTCTCTCTCTCTCTCTCTCTCTCTCTCTCTCTCTCTCTCTCTCTCACACACACACACACACACATGCACACACCCTGCTTTCCCGCAGGAGCTAAATTTAATAAATTATATTATTATTGCTATCCATCTCAGATGACTGAATGGTTATATATTTGCAAGTTTTCATCATATGCTTGTATGATAAATGCTTCTCATAAACCAAAAACTATGCACTTTAGCCATAGTGCTTTTCCTAATACTACAGGCAGCCATTGATGGGCTTGGTAATCCCAGGATTTGATTTTACTATTCAGTGGGAGCTACTTTTGACGGCTACTATAAAGCTGTATTCTTTACGTAGATTTAGATAGTTCAAGCAGACAACAGAATTCACCCTAACCTCAGCCCCTACCCCACCCCAGTGGTCTGTATATACCACCAAAAAAATGTTCTTGTGCAATATTCTTATCTTCTCCAGGTGATATAAGTTTATCCTCATTCTTTCAAACCCAAACAATTATAAAATATTGCAAGCTGGCCTTTAGTTCCTTTCTCTTATGTTTAACTTTCAAATCTGGCCTGAGACACTTATTAGTTGTAATCCTGGACAAGTGACTTAGCTTCAGTGTCTGTTTCCTCATCTACAAAATGTGGATGATAATAGCACTTACCTCATGGGATTATTGTAAGGATCAAAAGATCAAATTCATAAAGTGCTTGGCATATAGTAGGCACTTTACTAAAGGTATGTTCCTTTTCTCTTTATCCCCTTAATTTTTATAGGGGGGGCTAATCAGTTGAGTGATGCTGAAAAGTAGCAGATGAACATTGCTCCAGACTCAACTTCCAATGTTCTCCATTCCTTCTCTCCTATGCCCCGCCACAGATAATAGAGGCATGCCAGGTAGGTCCTTGGAGAGCCCAAGAAGAAAGAAAGGAGGTGAGCTCTTCTAGTAGTCTGCTGTTTGGGGAAAACCATCTCCGAAAGAACACAGAACAAGTCACAACTTCTCCTCGCCTTAGTGTCCGCGTCTATAAAATAAGGGACTTGGACAATTGCCATTCACAGTGTTTTAGGTTGGTCAAGTGCCTTGCATATGTAATTTCATTTGATCCTGGCATGTAGTTGGCAATCTGTAAATTGCCTGTTCGTTGACTGATCTTTGCAACAACTCTGTGGAGGTATGATGATCTCTGTTTTCCATATGAGGAAGCTATGGTTAAGAGGTTGAGTGATTTGCCAGGGTCACACAGCTAGCAAGTGTCTGAGGCCGCAAGCTAACAGTCTTTCTGACTTTGAGCCCAGGGCTCTATTCCATCTGGCCCATCAGGATGTCATTGACATTGACATTGAGAATCTTCTTTTAAGAAAAATATGGTTTTCTTTTATTCTAAAATGTTAGGGCTGGAATGGACCTTAGTTCATATAGTCATAGTTATCCCAGCTATAAGATTGAAACGGAGCTTAGAGGACATCTGCTCCAACCCTCACTTTATAGAGGAGGGAACTGAAGATCAGAGAGCTTAGGTGACTTAACCTAAAGCTTCACAGAAACTATTGGGCACTTGTAGGCCAGATGCCAAAGGTGGTCAACGAATAAAAGGAATGCCTGGAAAGTTTAAAAAAAAAAAAAGAGGCAGCTAAATGGCTCAGTGAATAGAGTATTGGGCCTGGAGTCAAAAGGATCTGAGTTCAAATCCAACCTCAAACATTCACTAGCTGTGTGACCCTGGGTAAGTCACTTAACTTCTGTTTGCCTTAATCTACTGGAGAAGGAAATGGCAAACCACTCCAGTATCTTTGCCAAGAAAACTCCAAAGAGTTGGACATGACTGAATGATTGTACAACAACAAAATGGTGATGTAAGAAACAGAAGATAACAATAAAAACTTTTTTTTAAAAAAAATGGAAAGGACTGCATTCAAATCTAAGCTCTTTTATTTACTGCCTAGTGAGCTTTTTTACCTGAGTCTGACTGAGACTTAGTCTGAGTTTCTTATCCTGAGTCAGAATCCCACTTCTTTATTAATTGGCTGAGGAAATTCCGACCCAGAAATGTCACTCAACCAGTAAGAAGCAGAGCTACTATTGAGCCCATGTCTCTTTCTATCCATCACTGCAACTGTGACAGGTGAAAGATACTTTCTCTAAAGTATCTTATTTCCCCTTAACGGAATCCTTTCTATCCTTTAAATCCAGTTCAAATCCTACCTATTTCATGAAGCCTATATGTGATGAGTCTAGGACTCTCCCTCCAAATCCCTGTAGCATTTATTGTCTATACCTCTCACTCTAGCAGGTATTTCTGTACTGGCTTGCTTTAATAGGTCTTGACTCTCCAAGAAAACTGTGAGGTACTGTAGAAAGGGGTTCTTGAGCTGCATTTTAAGGAAGAGAGGGACTGTCCATCTTTGGGATCCTCCAATGTGTATATATAGTACAGTACTCAGTATTCAGAAGATATTTACTAAGTACCTACATTGAATTATTGATTTGTCACCCCCAAATTTATTTAAGTCTTTTTGGAAGCAATGGACATTTTTTAGCTGTCTTACCTTTTAAAAATATTTTGTTGCTATTTTTAATTTTTGCATCATCTTCATTTGCAAATATATTTTTCTTCCAGTCCCACCTAAAGAGCTATACTTGGTAACAAAGAATAAAAAAAAGGGAGGGAAAAAATTATTTCAGGAAAAATAACCCACCCATCAACCCAGACTGACAATACCCTGCATATGTAATGTTCCATATCCATAGTTTTTCACCTCTGCAAAGAAAGGAGGGAGATATATTTTCTCATTTCTTCTTTGGAGCCGAGTTTGGTTATTAGAATTACATAGTATTCAGTTTCATTTTTACCTCCATTTATATTTTTTGTAGCTTTACATCTATTGTTTTCCTGATTCTGCTTACTTTGCATTAGTTCATGTAAGTCTTCCCATACTTCTCTGCATTCTTCATGAATATTGTTTCTTATAGTACAGAAATATTCTATTACATTCATGTACCATAATTTATTTAGCCATTCCCCAATTGATAGACATGTATTTTGTTTCCAGTTTTTGGCTACTACAAAAATTGCTACTGTAAATAGAGCTGCATCACTTTTAAATGGGATTAATTTTTTATATTATATTTTATTATTATTATTATTATTATTATTATTAATTAATGTAGAATTAGATAGTCCATGTAGACAACTGGGAAATCCCCCAGTGCCCTGTAATCAGAGGGAAAACAGGGAGGGAAAAACAGCAGTCTACAGTCTCCAGAAATAATCTTGTGGCCTGGTCATTAGTCTGTCAAAATGTTGAAGGAAGGTAAGGGGTACAGTTAGGTTATGGACAGCCTGTGGAGTGCCTTGAGGGGGCGACTAAATCACACACAGGAGGCACAGAAGTTTAAGGAACTTTGGTAGACAGGGCAAGAAATACCAGGTGAAAATGCTGACCCTTTGTGTGAAGTACTCTTTCTTGGTCCTAAGGAAGTGGGAAGATAAGAGATTTAGAAAACTGATCTATCCCTGTGATCAGATATGTATCATTGCCACCTCTTCCCTCCCTAAAAAGCAGAATGCAGTAAAAACTATTTTCTCCCTCATGGCCCAGATTTATTAGACATATAAAAAGACATCAAAGGAAGAAAAACAGGAAGGTGGCCCAGATGCTTCAGCCCTGAATATACCCAGCTATAAAGGCATCGTTCTTTCCCTGCCTTTCTATAGGAGCAACCTCATAGTTGGGTTAGGGGAGGGGACACTCTCTGAACCAAAAATTGGGACCCTTAGTCTGATAATAGTTCTTTTGCAAAATTCTGCAACAGTATACTTTCTTTTCAAGAAAATGAGGCTGTCCTAGAAAACCCAAGGTGAAGGGTCTCCATGTCTGTAACTGCCTACCTCTCTTCCTGTATGCTAGGAGTGCTCACCTTAGGATGATGAAAGGGAAATGCATTCATGTGCCTGACTGCAAAAAATGTAGTGATAGGAAGTTATTGCAAAGAGATTTTAAATTTGTATCATGAATCTTAGGAATCCACGAACTTCTGGGCAATATGTGAATAATGAAGAGGAAATTTAACATCTTTTGGCAAAGGAAAAAAAATCATTTAAATGATATCCCAGAGTTAATTAAAGTCAACCTCTTCAGATCCATGAAGAATTTGGCTGGGTAGGAATAATTGTTGTCCCTCATTGTTGAAAAAGGACCATGAGATGTTTTTTTCTCTCCTCCTCCCTCATACTATTTCTTCTTCCCCTTCCTCTTCCTCGCTACTCTCTTTTCCCTTCCTGTCCCTTTTCCCTCCCTTCCCCTCATCTATCCTCTTTTTTCCTCTCCTCTCCTAATAAATCAATCAATAATATGTATTAAGCACCAACTATGTGTCAGATGGGGCAGCTAGATGGCACAGTGGATAGAGTGCTGGGCCTGGAGTCAGAAAGACTCATCTTCCTGAGTTCAAATCTGGCCTTAGAC
Source organism: Vombatus ursinus (assembly GCF_900497805.2). Lineage (NCBI taxonomy): Eukaryota > Metazoa > Chordata > Mammalia > Diprotodontia > Vombatidae > Vombatus > Vombatus ursinus. The sequence goes on from NW_020954576.1 coordinate 4,532,731, forward strand.
ACTTATTAATTGTGTGACTCTAGGCAACTCACTTAACCTTGTTTGCCTCAGTTTCCTCATCTATAAAATGAGCTGGAGAAGGAAATGGCAAACCACTGCAGTATCTTTGCCGAGAAAACCCCAAATGGGGTCATAAAGAGTTGGACACAATTGAAAACAACACTATATGTGCTAGGTATTGGGGGTACAAGTAAAGGAAATAATCCCTGTCCTCAAAAAGTTAAATACACACACATATACATACACATATACATATATACATACATACATATACATTTTGTATATATCTATAAAATATGTATATAAATATGTGTGTATACATATATGTGTGTTTGTATATATAAAATAAATATAAAGAGAATATATACAAGGTAGTTAAGTACAAAATATTTCTGGAGGGAGAGCCAGAATGATTGGGAGAATTGGGAAAGGCTTTCTGTAGAAAGGGGTTCCTGAGCTGCATTTTAAGGAAGAGAGGGATTCTGTGGGGCAGAGGTGAGGCCGGAGGCCTTTCCATGAACCAGGGACAGCTGAACAAAGGCAAGAAAAAATAGGAGAAGGTTATGCAGAATGCAGCCATGGGATAATTGTTGAATGATTGATTAGGGCCAAGTTGCGAAGGGTTTGAAAAGTCAAACAGAGGAGCTTGTATTTTATCTTGGAGGCAATGCTGAGCTAATGGAGTCGGTTGAGCCATGTGGTAAAATCTGCTCTTAAGGAAAATCACTTGGACAGCAGTGTGGAGGGTGGACTAAAATGTGGAGACACTTGAGGCAGGAAGACCAATGAAAAGATTACTGTGAGAATCTAGGTAAGAGTGAATAAGACCCTGAACTAAGGTGGCAGCTGTAGAAATAAAGAGAAGGGGATCAGATGTGTGAGATGTCAAGGAGGGAGAAGCAGCAAGACTTGGAAACCAATTGTATATGTTGATGCCATTTGGAAGACTTAGGGTCAGTGGGTAGAAGTTGAAGAGAGGAAGTCCATGTGAGTCTGTGTGAGATGGAAGTTCCTTAGCAATTAGAGCTGTGCAGATGTATAGTGGGCAGTTTTGGGGGTAATGAGCTCTCCATCACTGGAGATTTTCCTGCAGAGACTATATCACCATCTGTTAGGGATGTTGAGGGGATTCATGTTCAGGTACGAGGTGGGCTAGGTGACTCTTGAGTTTCCTCCCAACTCTTATATTCTGTGGTTCTTTGACCCTTGATCTGCACATCTCACTCATAGTGCATTTTAGGTTCATAGGGTACCATGAGATATTGCTTCTCTGGACCAGATTTATTAATTGGGCCCTCCAGGTTTTGCTGGGTCATCTCTCAGGAAAATAAAAACACACTTGGTTGAATCACACTGACTAATATTTGTATGTATGTACATGTGTGTGTTCGTGTGTGTGTGTGTGTGTGTGTGCATGTGTGCATACACCTACACCAAATTTGGAGGTTTGCATTTCCATGCACCTGGGTGCAGGTGAATACATTCTGTTCTTAGCCCCTCACCTTGATTCATTTATTCACTTCATGAGAACCATTCCATTAAATGCAAATCTTCCTTTGCTTGCTGAAGTGCCCTTTTCAAGGTGCAAGTTAAGAAATGCCAGAGCTGCATTTAAGATAATGTAGTGTATTACAGCAGTGTATTAAAGGACAGAAGCATTTACTAATAGAGTCAATGACAAGTTGGATGATGACCTGACAAAGATATTGTAGAGGGAATTCTTGCATCAGAGAAAGGCTGGATAACCTTGGAGGTTCCATCTAGTTCCAAGAGCCTGCAGTTCTGTTTGTATACCATATTTTCACAAACGGGAAGCAATATTTGCGCTCCAAAACCCCACGTTGTGATCAGCTTCTTTTAACTCCAAGCTGAAATTCTGATCAAATTTCTTGCAGTTTCCCATCTTTTCAGAAGTATTGAATTCAGTGCCTCAATGATAATGAATAGATTAATCCAATCCACTTTTTAGATCAAAACATTTTTTCTGATACAACAATAAGCAAAAAGGGAATAGAAGATCTATTCTATTAATTTAATTTTTAAGCCCTTTTAGGCACATAGTTGTCCTTTATTCTCAAAGAGGACCAAAACGATGTCATTACGTGGGGAGGGGGTCAAAAAAACAGTGTGTTCAGCTGTGGCTGATCAGACCAATATGAGCTCAGAAGGTCTCCCACAGATGGAGAACAAGTAGTCCATGTGAACGTTTGGAATGGAGATGTCTCTAAATTTGCGCATTTCACTCATAGTGCATCTTAGGCTCACAGGGTACCATGAGATGCACTGATCTTAGATAATTCCATATTCCATCAAGAGTCACACAGAATTTCAGCATTGGAAGGGATCTTAGAGGCCATCTACTTGAATGGCCATCAGATGGTCTTCTCCTGAATGGCTCTTCTGAGGGAAGCTTCTTGAGGCAGCCCATTCTACTTTAGATAACTATTGGGTTTTGTCTTGTTCTGTTTTTTCATAATGTTAGAATTAAATCTTCCTCTCTACAATTTCCTGCCATAGCAATGAGTTCTGATGCCTGGGGCTGAATAGAATAAGTCTCTTCCCTCTTTTTATGTGATAGCTGTAGGGCAAAATGGGAGAGAATTATTCCCCAAAGAGCAACACAGTGTCACAAGAATGGCAGTTTTAAGAAGAGGACAGATGCCAACAGAGACCAACATAAGTATTTGGCCTTTATCACCTCTAGCTCCACCGACACATGGCTCAGTCACACAGCAAAATACACATTCTAATTCAAGATCCCAGCTCCTCAGGCCTCAACCGTATGCCAAGTTTAGACAAAGAGTTGACATAACACTAAAAAAAAAAACCTACTCCATTGCCTGTGATTTGAAGACCACTGAAATCAGGGTGTTTTCTGAATTACTTAATAAAGGATGAAGAATGAGGGACAGGAATCCACCAAACTTAACTCTAATTGTGCCACAGCAATTAAGTGGATGGAGGTGGCGGTTGGCAATGCCAGTTTCTCAGTCAGTTAAGTCTTAGCATACATGCATCTTGGGCCCAAACCCATCACACCCATTTTTACTGGCTCACAGTAGTCCTTCAGACATATGAAGATAGATTTCTTGGCCACCTGGGTCCTCTCTTCCCTGGATTAGACATCTCCAGTCCCACCAACTCATACACATATGGTTTGATCTCAAGGCTCTTCACTATCCTGGTAGCCCTCTTGTAGATACTTATTAATATCCTACTGCTTACTTCATATCACTTTTCATTTGTTCATTTTTTTACTGTCTTTTACCATCTTGGCATGACATTGAACTGCTTTCTTTGGTAGATTGCAATCTTCTCAAAAGTCATGAGTTTATCTCCTCTTTCTTTTGTATCTTCTCAAAGTGACTTCACAGCCATTAATGTTTGGGGACTGTCTCTATGTGCCTGAACTATGAAAGTGTATTCAACGGGGCAGTTAGGTGGCACAGTGAATACAGCACTGGTCCTGAAGTCAGGAGGACCTGAGTTCAAATCCAGCCTCAGACCAAACACTTGACACTTACTAGCTGTGTGACCCTGAGCAAGTCACTTAACCCCAATTGCCTAAAGAAAAAACAAACAAACAAACAGAAAGTGTATTCAAGTGTTCCCTCTGAGTATTCAGGGTCAACCAGAGTCACTATTAGGAATTTTGGCACCTGGAGAAAATTCAGCTGAGTGTGTCTATGTGTGTGTGTGTCCGGGGTGGGGTTGGGGAGCTTGGTAGCTAATGTAAAAAGAGTTTAAGGAGATAAAAATCATGAGAGCTAAGAGGATTGCAAAACTGGGGGAGGGGGTCAGAGTATCCAAAATGGCTACAGCTTGGGGTGGAAAAAGAAGATACTGTACTTATGGGGGAATAGGAAAAGTCACCTGGAGGACCATAAATGACAGCCAGAAGGATTTGGACAGAATGAAGTAAGTATCAAAAGTGGAGATGTGTTTGTTGAGTAATAGTGGAAGATGGAAGGTCTGAAAATGTCAGTGGAGAGCAAAGAGTGTTCCAATTCTTCCCATGGCCCTTTGTGTCAGGGAAAATGAGAGCATCTGGCCTTGGAGAGATAATAAGAAAGTGAACCTTAATGCATTATATAACTGTTAGCTATTGTTGTTGTTATTGCAGATTGAGACTGAACCTGTGATTCCACTGGTGTGGGGAGCCCGGGAAGGATAAACCCTCTCTCTTCCCAATGCAGGTCAGTACCTTCTCTGCTATTTATAGTCTTAGAGAATTGCCTAGGGCAGGCCTTCTTAAACTTTTTCCACTCTCGACTCTGCTCCTCCCACCCCACCCCCAGCTAGTTGGTTGCATGGCCTAAGGAGACTCTCAGTACAAAGTGTGCATGCTTTGTGTTCAGAACCAAGGCTGCAGTGAAGTTTCGATGCAATACTGGCCAGTACTGCCAGAAACACCTCGGATTCATTATGCATTTGATTTTGAATTAATATTTTGTCATTGTGCCTTCAGAAACCTTTTACTGTTGCCAGATTTTTTGCGACCCCTATGGGGTGGTGATCCACAGTTTAAGAAGCACTGTGCCTATAGTAGAGGTTTCAGCCAGGGTCCTGGGACTCATGTGGCCCTGGACCATAATTCTCTCCAGTACAGCCCAACCAGAATAAAATTAATTGGGAAATATTTAACAAAATAAATAAAAATACAATGAAACATAGATAAATGTTAACATGTGGTATTCTAAGTAAATATGTACCGATAAGAGATCCTTTTATATGGTTTAGTGGCCCCTGGGTCTATTTGAGTGTGACATCAGTGCTCTAGAGTACTGAGGTGTTAACCAAGAACTAGATAGGATCGGGCAGCTGGGTGGCACAGTGGATGAGCACCGGCCCTGGGGTCAGGAGGACCTGAATTCAAATCCTGCCCCAGACACATAACACTTACTAGCTGCGTGATCCCATTGCCTAACCAAAAAAAAAAAAAAAAAAAAAAAAAGAACTAGATAGGATCTCTTAGAACTTAGGTGGGACCTGTCCATTGTCATTCAGGCAGTATGAACCCAGGGTCTCCTTGGCTTTGAGGACAGCTCTCCAAGCACTATACCATGCAGCTCCTCCTCCTCCTCATCATCACCATCACCAGCATCACCATCATCATCATCATCATCTATCATTAATACTATTATTACTAGGAGAGGATGAGAACAGATGAAGTATCTTCAGGAGAAAGCTAAGCTCAGTTACTGTAGGCATGAAAGATAGAAAGAATTTAAAAGGGAGAGAATTGGGATCATAGATTTTGAGCTGGAAGGGACCTTATAAGTATTTAATCCAACTTCTTTATTCAGCAGATGAGAAAACTGAGGCCTAAAAGAGGTAAAGTGACTTTAGATTTTAATTCAGATTTTCTTACTCTAAACCTATAGGACTTTACCCTGAACTATAATAAAGAAGAGTCTAGTGGGTGAAGCAAAAAGGAGGGCAGAGGAGGTAAGTAAATAAGCAGGGCTAGGGCTGAGTTTGGTGCAGCTAGGTGGCTCAGTGGATAGCACACAGACCTGAATTCAAATCCAGCCTCAGACACTTACTAGCTGTGTGACTCTGGGCAAGTCACTTAACTTCTGTCTGCCTCAGTTTCTCCATCTGTAAAATGGGGATAATAATAGCACTTATTTCCCAGGGGTGTTTTGAGGATAAAATGACATAATATTTGTAAAGCATCTTGTAAACTTTTAAGCTCCACTGTAAATGCTAGGTATTATTAGAGGAAATATCTTCCAGGCATGTGAGAACAGCCTATGCAAAAACTTGGAGCAAGCCAGGTAGGTAACAAGCAGGAGATGGAATTAAGTATTTGATCCTAGTGGTTATAGGGGACCACTGGAGTTGAGCAAGGGAGTGAGGTGGTCAGATCCATGCTTTAGAAATATCGCTTTGGCTAGTAAGTGTTTGAGGTTGAATTTGAACTCAGTTCTTTTTTTTTTCTTTTTTTTTTCTTTTTGCAGTTGGGGTTAAGTGACTTTCCCAGGGTCACACAGCTAGTAAATGTCAAGTGTTTGGTCTGGGGCCAGATTTGAACTCAGGTCCTCCTGACTTCAGGGCCGGTGCTCTATCCACTGCACCACCTAGCTGCCCCTAAAAGATATCTTTTTTTCCTTTTTGGCTAGGCAATGGGGTTAAGTGACTTGCCCAGGGTCACACAGCTAGTAAGTGTTATGTGTCTCAGGCTGGATTTGAACTCAGGTCCTCTTGAATCCAGGGCCAGTGCTCCTTCCACTGTACCACCTAGCTGTCCCTTGAACTCAGATCTTTCTGACACAGGCCCAGAGCTCTATCCATTGTACCACCTAGCTGCGACTTTTGTCTCTGCCTCTTTAGCTCCCTAGTTTTCTAGTTCTGAGATGGCAAATTGACAGTGGGAGATGCCACTGTAGCCCAGGAGCAGCTTGCAAAAATTTTGCTCAAATAGGGTTACAGAAATAGTTCTGGGACCCATAAAATTGTAAGTTGGAGCATGGGGCAGGGGATAGATTTGAGCGTCCTGTAGGCAGCCATCTGTCTTACCTAAACTTCGTATCTCTCCCAACACCTGCCATAGTGGTCTCTACCTAGCAGGGACTTGATAAATGTTTGCTGTTGTTGTTGTTGTTTAATTTGAATTGACCTCCAGCTGCCTTCCATCTGGATCAGATCCTAGCTGCAGGCCTGCCCTTATTTTGCAAAACTAAATTTTGTTTCCTGGTCTCAGCAGACCTGGCAAGCCAAAAGTTGCTATGCTTAATTAATTAGCTAGAGGAACTGTGACTTCACCGTTCTATACTTTCTAGCTAACGGGCTTCACTAAGAAGTCTCTAACCAAGATTTCTGATCAGATCACACAGAATAAAGCTCATTTGTAACTTAAAGTTAGTTGTAGATTTCTCTTCCTCAACCACCCAAGCTGTCGGGCCCCTCCCCATATTACTGGGAAAGCAGAGAATAGATGGGGTTTCCTCTGGCAGTCAGTGAGTGTGCAGCTTGCTTCCTTAAGCCAAATTCCTTGTTGTGTTAATTAAAAACCAAAGATGGCTTTGATCACAGGAGACTTCGTTGCATAACTGGTTTCAATGTGCTATTGTTTTCACTTGTTTTTTTCTTTTCCCTCCCCCACCCCGCACCCCGTGATGGAAATGATTTGCGTTTCATCCTGGGCTTGAGATCATATTTAAATGTTTCCTGGGTTTGATCTCCTTACAGGGCATTAACTAATGTTTCTGCTGACGCGCCTAGTGGTGGCAAACATATTTTAATTAACTTCAAGCTATTTGAGCTGCCATTATGGGAAGTGGAAGCTAAGGTGTTAGAACCTGCTGCTTTCTAGCCTGCATTAGTAATAATGCCATTTTGTAATTTTGTACTTACACAGCTCAGGGGGCTTTTTTTAAGGCTGGAGGAGGTAGCTGTGGGGGAGGAGGGGAGGGTGTCTAGTCAGAGAACCAGGTTTCTCTTAAGTTGACTTGACTTGGGCAAGACAGCATTTTTTCCCTGGCTTTTCCCAATTCATCAAAATTGTTTCCTACTTATTCTTCAAGGGCAATATAGGGGTGGGTGGAACATGGAGACTTCTGGAAAGCTCCTGTAAGGAATTAAAAATGTAGTGCTATCAGAGACCAGGAAGCAACAATGTCATTTTATTTCCATATGCCTCAGTTTCCCCAGCCATAAAATGGAAGGCATATTTTAGAGCCTTGTTATAACAAAAGTGGCTGTAGCATGGCGCTTGCCATGCATAGAGCTAGGTCCTTGCCTCAAGCGACTTATTATTGGTAGAAAGTGCAGTGGGCTTGGACATAGGAATACTTGCTTTTGAACCAGTAGCCTTTTGTCATAGAATAATCCTTGATGCTGCCTAAGTACTTTACTTCTGAGTTCCTTAGTCAGTTTGTAAAACTGGAATAGTCTTATCTTTCCTTCCTCTTTTCCTTTTCCCTTTAAGCTCCTCTAAAAAAATGGAATTACTCCACAGGCAGGATGACATTGGCCTACTAAGGGCAATAGCTCGTGTTTCTATAGGCCTTTAGAGCTTACAAAGTGTTTTCTTCATAATTACCTTGGGAAGTGGGTAGTACAAATGTTACTGAATACATTTTACAGATGAGAAAACCGAGGGTATGAGAGGTTAAGTGATATGTCACGTGGTTGGTAAGTGACCTGTACGTAAGACTAGTTTATTCCATTTATCCAAGTGAAGGATTCTCTTCGTTCATATTTCTTTCCCGAACTTTCTAAGATCTCCTAAGCAACCGCATTCCAGTCCTAATCTACTCCTGGGTCCCTTCCATATCTCTTGTATCCTGTGATTTCATTGATACTGGTGTTGCCCCCAGTTATATGGATTTCAACCCATCCACATATGCCTATCTTGTGTGACTTTTGTCCAAGTCTTCCCACATGTTTGCCATGGGGTCCACAGAATGTGCTGAGGGCGCCCAATGTGTTGGGTTCTTTTGACACCATGAGGGTACCAGCAGAGAGCATTGAGACAGTCCATCAGTTGTGCTTCACTTTTATCCTCCGGTCATTCATTTCTTTGGTAACACTCATTCTATGGCTTGTCTTTCCTAGTTCTTTGTGATGTCTTGTAGCCCAATTGCACCCACTATGCCCTTGGTTATTGCTCTTTGTATGATTCAAGGAGGAAATGTGATCAAGTAGCAAGAACCCTGGCCTGGGATTCAGAGGACCTGTGTTCCAATTCTGCCTCTGATGATTATCACCGACCTCTTTGAGTCTCTTTTTCCTCCTCTATAAAATCAAGGGGTTGAGCTAGTCTCTAAGGCTCCTTCCAGCTCTCAGCCCATGATCATCCACTTTATTTCTTCAGAGGTCCGTCACCATACAACATCACCAGAAGAACAGTGATATTAAAAAGATGGGCCTTTGTTCAGTGATTCTTACATCAAAACCAATTAATAGGTTCATGTGATCCCAGGCTCTGAAGATGAGGTACCTAGTTAGCATTTACAATAGCCAGCATTATATAGCATTTTAAAGTTTGCAAAGCACTTGATAAATAAGGTCTCATTTTATCCTTGCAACAATCCTGGGAGATAAGTGTGATTGTCATTGTCCCTATTTTCCAAATGAGGAAACCGAAGCAGAGAGAAGTCAAGTAAATTGCCACAAAACTAGTATCAGGCTGGATTTTGAACTCAGGTTCAGAAACAGCAGCTAAGTGGTCCCAGTGCATAGAGTGCTGGGCCTGGAATCAGGAAAACCTAAGTTCAAATTCAGCCTCAAATGACAGTTATGTGACCCTGGGCAAGTCACTTAACCTCTGTTTGCTTCAGTTTCCTTAACTGTAAAATGGGGATAATAACACCTACCTCCCACAGTTGTGAAATTCAAATGAAATATTTGTAATGTTGCCTGGCACATAGGAGGAGCTATGTAAATGTTTGTTTCCTTGAAGTCTTTCTGACTCCAGAACTGGAACAATTACCTAGCTACTTTAGGGTATACTCTAAAGATGAAGTAGTGCAATTTTATTTCTATTGCCTTGTACCCTTACATTCTCTCAGCTCTCTCCACATGCTACCCCATTAAACAGCCCAGAGCCAGAAAAACCCACCAAGAAGATTGTTGTGCCTGGGCCTTTTCTACTTGCAAAGAGAGTAGCCTGCAAGCTTCCTTGCATGCAGTAGAATGTCTGTGTGCCAGTTAAATGGTTCTGTCTCCACCAATTGAAGGCACCGTTTTCCCTGCTTCCCTGAGAAGCATGTAGCAATCTCTCTCTGGGAAAGAAAAGAGACAGTGAAAGAGCTCTGGCTGCTATTCTGCTAATTTTCTTTCCCTAATCCCTTCTCCTGTTCAGAGAGAGATAATCTTTGTCTATCTTCTTGATCTTTCTAAATCTCACTAATACCTTTCCATAAAAGCTTTGATGTTTTTTTCCCCCTGACACCAGTTTTCACATCTTTCTTTTAAAGTGATAACTTGGATCTTTTAAATTTCATTTTCTAAAGTTAAAGAGCATCAAAGTGGCAAAATGGATAGAGCACTGGACCTGGAGGCAGGAAGACCTGAGTTCAAATCCAGCCTCAGATACTTCCTAGCCCTGTGATTCTGGGCAAGTTACTTAACCATGTTTGTCTCAGTTTCCTCATCTGCAAAATGAACTGGAGAAGCAAATGGCAAACCAGTCCAGTATCTTTGTAAAGAAAACCCCAAATGGGATCACAAAGAGTTAGTCACAACTGAAAGGACTAAATAAAAACAACAAAGTAATTTGATCATCTGCCTTGTTAGGTATGGATGTTGTTGGCCAGACCCTCCCTCTGGATGAATACATGTGCATCTCCAAGTAGGCAGTGATAGATACTAGATACATGTATAGTAGAGGTGGGGAGACAGATGGGAACTGGGAATCAGCTGTCCCATTTGTAAATGGCAAGAATGTTGTCCATCTTTCCTTTTGAAGAGGACCAATGACAAATGTGTTTAAATAAGACCCACTGTAGTATAGAGTTTTATAAAGTTTATGTAAAGTATAGAGTTTATATGAGTAGTATTGGAAGGATTAAATTTAAGGAGTGGTGCCTTTGTTGCAGGAAAGAAAGCAGGATAAAGGTCCCCAACTCTGCCCAGCATTTTTAGTCTTGCTAGGTGAAGCTCCCAGGTTGATTTGCATGGGCCAGGTGAATGATGGAAGTTGTAAGCTATTTTACCCAAAGAGTTGCCATATTCAGGAAGTGGCAGCTGAGACAGAAGAAAAGCATTTAAAAGACAAATAATGCCCAAGGATTTCCTGAATGAATGAAGAAATGAATAAAAGAGCATTTATTAAGCCTTTGCTATGGGCCAAGCACTGTGCCAAGCTCTGGGGATACAAACACAGGAAAGGTGAATTGAGCCCTAAGGGAGTAAATGGACAGATCTTCTGGTAGCAATGGCAGTATTGATCTGATTATGAAAAAGGAGGAGAGACTAGAGTGTTGATGTAACAGGTAAGAAGATACACAGGGAGGAAAGTGAAACACTTTCCAGCCACTAGGTGACTGGAGCCTACCTAGATGCATTAGGCCAATCAGGACAGTGGTAAGAGAGAGGCAGGAGGGGATGACAGGAGCTCCGAGCTGAAAGGCTAAATCCTCTCTGAGTGGCTATGGATAGAAATCACAAAGACCTGAGATAGCCCCTGGGGCTATGAGATAAAAGTGCTGTGGCTCTTTCTGGAAAGATCAGCAGAAACCCAACAGAGAACAGCTCAGCCAAGATCACAACCTCAAAGTACAGCAGAGCAAATGGATTAGCAGAGGACTCCAACAGTTTGCTGGCACAGAGAAGAGTGCGTGGGTCCTGGAATCAGGAAGATTCATGTTTCTGAGTTCAAATCTGGTCTCAGACACTTACCACCTGTGTGACCCTGAGCAAGTCACTTAACCCGGCTTGCCTCTATTTTCTCATCTGTAAAATGAGCTGGAGAAGGAAATGACAAGCCACTCCAGTATCTCTGCCAGGAACACTCCAAATGGAGTCACAAAGAGTCAGACATGACTGAACTGGAAGTTTGCAGCAGGGGGAAAGAAGCACCTCACAGTCCGAGGGCATTATGAGACCTGCAAATCACCCTCGCAGCCCTGCAGAGGCCATGGAGGCAGAGAGGGCCACCAGCAGTTATTCCAGTAGATGCCAAGCCCTCAGAGCATAAGTTGCTTTGACTATGCCTGTTTCCTTGGCGGTACCCCTTCTTGACAACGTGGGGCTCTGTACTGTGCCGTGTTTACTACTCTCTCTTCCATTTCTACCTCTCACTTCCTGATGACTGCACGGAGCTTGTTTTCACCAAATACTTACCAAAAACAAACACATTGACTCATGATTCTTTGTGCTAGGCATCTCATTAGGCATATTTTGATAGAACCTAAAATTATAGGTAGCTTCTCATAGGAAAAAAGTTGGCAGTCCATGTATTAAAAATGACTAAAAGATTGTAAGAGGTTTTATCGTAGTGAAAAGAGTAATTTGGAATTAGAAGACCTGGGTTTAAATCCCGGTTCTGATACTACCTCTCTGTGAGAACTTGGGTACTTAACCACTCTGACTTCCAGGCTCTTTATCTGTAAAATGAGAGAGTACTAGATGTTGTCAAGACCCCTAACAACTCTATGATCCTAGCTAATCTCCCTAGAAAATCAGATTTAAAAAAACCAACCCTCTACTTTCCTAAGATTCTGTAGCCATAAAAATGCTTTGGGGAGTTGGGGGGGGGGAGGGAGGGAGAATGAAGGGGGAGCTGGGAAACCAGATCAAGGAACTTTATGTGATTTAATTGGTATTGGAAACTCTTCATGAGGAAACTCCATCTACTAAAGCCAAAAAGCACTTGCTTTGTAACTTAGTCTTTGAGAGTTGCCTGGGGACACTGAGAGGTTAAATGTCTTTCCCAAAGTCACACAGCTAATACTGGTCAAAGTCAGGACTTGAACCCAGGTCCCCCGGATTCCAAAATTCTCCATCCATCAAGTCCCTCATGCTTGAACTCAATTCAGTTTTGAAGATTTCAGAGTTCTTTGCCCTGTTTTGGGGAACATACTTAAACTCTCTCCAAAGTCTAAAGGTATGTGAAGAGAGAAAAGGAAGAGAATATCTTCCTGAGTCAAACTTCTACATTTCAATGTTTCATAGACTCTTTTTTGCAGGTTCCAACTAATTTCATATTTGTACTCCAGGTTCAGATCTTTTCTGATTTTATCAGAACATGTCCAGTCCATTCCATATGTCAACAAGGTCCAACTCATCTTACCCATGACAGGAAGAAGTATGTAAAGAGGGGAAGTTCCAAGTTGACTTAAAAAAAAAGTTTAAATTGAGGACTTTGGGGATCATTCAAGAGTTTGTTTTGTGGTTCGCTGTTCACCAGTGTGGGCAGTGGAACCCAATCTTTCCCTTTTGGCTTTGGGATCACTCATAGGACAGACATGGTTGCCCTGGCTGTTTTGGTTTTGATTTCCAAGTTGGCTCCTTGCCATCCATGGCTTTCTCTCCATCTTTACTCCACTCCCCTTTTTCCTCCAAGCCTCTCACTCTCTATGGTTTCACTGCCTGCCACGCCAGACACGTGGAGGCTATTGCTGAAGTAGTCTGCCCTGTGGGCAATCAATTCACTGGGTAAGAATTTTAATTCTTGATCAAAACCTTGCTGTTTTTTTCTTCCCTCTATTTAGAAATTTCTTTAGGGAGCCCGTGAGATCATGTGTCTGTAATTAAGGAATGTATTTATTGGAAGAAGTTTCTTTCTGAGGGAATGTCATCCTTTTGGTGTGGCTAGGTTTGGTTTGTCTGGCCAACATGCAGTCCTCTACTTTTCTCTTGCCTGCTTTCTCCCCTCTCCCCCTGCATCTCCTCCCTCTCTTCTCCTTGGGTTCTGCTCTTTTTTTTCCTCATCTCTCTAACTGATCCCTGATCATGCCCTGCCTCCTTCTCTCTGGCACTTTAGAGCTAAAGGTGTCTTAATGCTCCCAATCATATTCAGAACTTCTCGTCTTACATCTGGTTTACAAAGAAACCTGACATGTCAGACATTTCCCTGCTTGCTGAATACCACAGAAGAAAGAAATGACGGCAGCAGAATGTATATCAAAAGAATTATCTGAACTCAGTGCCAGCAGGCTTCTTCCAGGTTTCTTTCAGTTTATGGTATACAGAGGTAGATAACACAGTGTCATTGTTCTCTTTCCTTTTTCTTCTTAAATGAGTATTTATTAAGTTGGATGTGGATCCACAATGTTTCAACCTTTACTTTTGTCCTACTGATTTGAGAATTCTTTTAAAACCAGTTTTGCTAATCACAAAAACAACTAAGCTGAGAATTTTGGCTCTCCCTGAGTCCCTTCCACTTAAACAAACAAACAAAAAACCCAACTGTTTATCATGGGCTTATGGGCTATATATCAACCAACAAGTATTTATTAAGCACCTACTACAGGGGCTAACTGTGCTAAGGGCTGGGAATACAAAGACAAAAATGAAACGGTCCCTATCCTCATCAAGCTTAAAGCATTGTCCTAAACTGTGGGTGAGATACAGAATTGAGATAAGATAAGGTAGGAAAATCATTAGATAGAATCAGCTATTTTTTTGGAATTAATTATATTAATTATTACTTATTTATAACTATTGAGAATTATTAAGTAAGCATTATTAATTATTAGCACTTGATATATCTCCAGTGTTAGTAGAGGCATCAATTGGTCCAATTATTTTGGAAAAGTTTGAAATTCTGAAAACAAAGTTACTAAATTTATCATTATTTTTCTGGATATTTGGTCACTGCACTGATATAGAGTCCATAAGCCTGTCATGATAGTTTTTCTTTACAATACTCTAGTCATTGTGTAACTTGCGCTTTTCGTTCTGCTCACTTTATTCTGCAACAGTTCATACAAGTCCTCCCAGTGTTCTCTCAATCTTCCCATTTTGTCATTTCTTATGACATATTACAATTTCATTAAATTCATATGCCATAATTTGTTCAGCCACTCCTCAATTGATGGCCACCACTGTAATTTCTAGTTATTTGCTATAGCTAAAAGTGCTATTATAAATATTTTTGTCCATAGAGGCCCTTTCCATCTTTTTTTCATCTCTTTGTCTATATGCCTAATAGAGGCATCACTGAGTCAAAGAATAAAGCTGCATCTATTGTTGAATATGTGTATTTGAACCTCTTCCATGAGTGAATGTGTATATGTTTGGATCTTTTTAATGAATGAACAAGAGCTCACAGGCTCATAACCCGCATGAATAATGGTAGAATTTTGATTCTAATTGTCTCATATGATTGTATAGAAGGTGCTACAATCTTATCTACCTCCTTCTCCCATCCCAGGAAGGATAGTGTCCACCTAGAGTGAATGTGTTCTGGAGGATGGGACTGAGAGCTGATGGAGATTAGATTCTTTCATCCTTTGCCAGAACTGTATAATGGCTAGTCTGATCCTACATATATGCCCATGGTATGTGATATGTATACATGGTATGGTATATGTATATGTATACATATGTGATATGTATACATAGACAATGGAATCACATCTTATGTAAGGGTTAGGTTCAAAAGTCGGGATGTAGGGTGCAAATCAGAGTCAAAATCTCTCTCTCTCTCTCTCTCTTTCTCTCTCTCCCTCTCTCTCTCTTTCACACACACATATACACACACACATTCCTTAAATTGTTCATAAAGGGCAGTAACCAAGGCAATTTTGCAAGTCTGGTCTATAATTTCTGGATCAGGATTGGTTTTAAGACCTGAGTCGGTCCACTGGGATGGGGGCAGGCAGTGAATGTGGCTGGACACAAGTTGTGTCTGGATGACACAACTTCCCTGCCCAGTGCTCCCCCAATCCCTGCTGCAGCCCTGGTTCAGCCCCCATGTACTGCTGCCCCATAAGGAGTCTTGGGTAAAGGAGTAGTAGAAGGTTATGGGGGTGGGTTGGCAATGGAGGTTGGTGGGCAGATTTCCTGCTTCACACTCACTCTGGGGATTATGTTAATTGAATGGTGGAGTCTATGCAATAATGGTTATTTTCTATTTTGCTACATATGTGCAGTTAAATTTACATAAGTTAAATGTGAATATGATGTGACTCCAGCTGCATGGTACACTGGGCCTGCAATCAGGAAGACCTGAGTTCAAATGTGACCTCAGACACTTACTAGCTGGATACCCTGGACAAATCATTTAACCTCTGTTTGCTTTAGTTTCCTCATTTGTGAAATGGAGATAATAATAGTACCTGTGAGGAGCAAATGAGATAATAATTGTAAAGCACTTAGCACAGTGCCTGGCACATAGTAAGCACTATATAAATTGTCATTATTATTATTATTATATACATACATATATTTAAGCTATTAAAGCTTCACATTGCACTATGATTTTTGGGACAGCCTTCACCTTAGCTATATAATTATATGATACTTATACGATTAGGAAGCACATTATATTATAAAGGAATAATTATTTATAAAGCTATTACATGAATATATGTATGCCCACCTATATCTACATATAGCTATATGAGTCTCTGAGCTAGTATGTGTCAAGTTATTTTAAGATTCACTCCAATTCAACAAATATTTAGTAAATTCCTAATATGTATGTGTAAGGCCCTGTGGTAGGCGCTAGGGATAAAATGAAACAATCTCTGACTTTGAGGAACTTTTATCAGAGGGATACAGCTTGTGCTCTGACAAGTTAATACAAGGCAATTTCAGAAGAGAGAAAGAGCGAACCACTTGGGGAGGAGGCTCAGGAAAGGTCCCCTAGAAGAAAGAAGTGGTCCACACTGGTTGGTTTCTGGATAAGGAAGTAGTAAAGGGGAAAAGCCTTGGTTCTAATACAATAATTAGTTATTAAATACAAGAGAGAAATATTCATTTCTCACACTTCTCTAGACTACACTCCTGACTTTCCACAGGATTTTGTCTACCATTCCATGTCTATTTCCTTACCCTAGAAGGTCACGCTACCCCAGCACAACTTAACATTGGAAATACCTCCCACCCCTTTGGCCTTTCCCTCAGATTGGCTGGTTCCTCCTAGAACATACATTTTAAGGAAGAGATCCATGCCAACTATGTCTTCATTTCTATGAAGCCTCCATCCTGGCTGTATAAATACATGATACTTATATGATTAGGAAGCTCATTACATTATTTGAAAGAATGATTATTTATAAGGCTATTATGTGAATATATGCATGTCCACCTATATCTACATATATCTATGTGAGGCTCTGAGCTAGTATGTGTCAACTCCTGACTCTCCACAGAACTTTTTCATGCTCCAAAGCCAGTACCTCCATTTCCTACCCCACCCCCACCTTGCTTTTCAGCTCAGTTTTTATGTATTGTTTCCCCTTTAGAAGGTAAGCTCCTTAGTCTTTCTAGCATTTAGCACAGTACCTGGTACATAATTTAAATGCTTATTTATTTGATTTGACATGAGGGCCTGTGTGGTGGCAGAGTCAGAGAAGAGAAAAGGTATTAGCTGGTTAACCAAGATTAACTGGTTAATGTTAAGATTACCTAGAGTTTGACTTGAGCTGCAGCATATATACATACATGGGTGCCTTGCCAAGGCTATCGTCATAGTCATATAGTTCTATCCAGAGAACAAAAACTCTATACGAATAAAGTGCCTTCCTGTTTTGCCTATCATAAGAGCCGCTCAGAAAGACAAGTAGCACTCTGAGGCCTTGAAAGAACTGGCACAGAAAAGCGATTTTATTCTAGAAAGAATGAAGTTCCCATTGGCCTCTGCCCGGACCTGACCTGGCTTTTCCAACAGGCAGTGAAGCAAGAGTCTGAATTTTAAATCATTGGCTTCATCACAGCATGAATGTTATTAGGAATGTAGACTACAAATCCCCTCCACCTTTAGTACCCATCTGTTCAGCAGAATTCTCCCCTAGGTGATAAGGGAGAGTGCTGCTTTAGTTCTGAACATAATAATGGGACTAAAACACTATAATTTGCCTCTGTGGATTGCTTATCACTTTTCCTGCCGACTCAGGCTGCATGACAGGTGCCTATTAAGACACCCAACATAGAATTTGCTTTGAAATTCTTTGGGAGTGAGGTGGCTATTTGAAAGTGGCCTGAAAAGGAAAGTGGTCTGTGTTTGCTAGGGAAGAGTGAGGGTCCTTTGCTGTTTCATTTTAAGCGGGAGCCTTGGAGTGTTTTATAAGGAACAGAGACCTGAAAGGGTTTTTAGTTTTCTCCCCACCTGGGAAATCAGTTTTTCTTACTTTTTTGAAATATGGCTTCCTACCTATTCTGGAGATTTGGCTAAGCAAAGAGGAGCTTCCTTTAAACCTTAGGTTAGCAGTCTCTTTGGCCCTCTAAGTCATCAACAGAACCAAGGTAGTATCAGTGGGTAACTGAATCACAGAGGGAAGAAGGAAAAAGTGAAAGGGAGAGAGAGGACATTTGCTATTTTCACTGTTATCAGGAAGAAAGAAAATAGGAAAAGCAGAAAGGAAGTGAGGAAGCAAAGATGATGAAGAGACAACAAAAGAAAAGGAAAGAGAAAAGAGATGTATATGGTGGGGAATGGTAGAATGCTGCTGACCAGCTGTGCCAGAGGTTTATAACCCCTGATCTAAGGGATTTAGATGGTTTGCCCTAAATTTAAAAGGAAAGATCTCTTTCATGCTTCACTTCTCCCTCCCCTCCCCTTTTCTCTCCTCTTCTCTCCTCCCTTTTCCTTCTCTCTCCGCCTCTCTCCACCTCTCTTTTTCTCTTTCCTCTTCTCTCCTCTTTTCAACCTCTCCTGTCCTCCCCTCTCTATCTCTCCTCTGCTGTCCTTTCTTCTCCTCATGCTCCTTCCCTGCCTCGCCCCCCATGCCAATTCTAGAGTCTTGAACTAAGATCAGATCAACTTTATCATTGTTTCTTGGTAGAATATGTCACTCTATTTCCCTCTAGCTCCACACGCTATCATAGTAACTTTCCAGACCAAAATGCCCCTTCCTTCGTTTCATCTTCCTTATATGTGTAGTTCCCCTCGTTAGAATATAAGCTTCTTGAGGGCAGGGACTGCCTTTGTTTTTGTATTCCTATCACTAGATAGATAGATAGATAGATAGATAGATAGATAGATAGATAGATAGACACATTTATTAAGCCCTAACTATGAGTCAGGCACTGAGCTAAGTACTGAGAGTACAAATACAAGCAATAAGGATATTTCCTACCCTCTATTTACTTTCATTCTAGTGAAGGAAGGCAATAATACATAAAAGAGAACTGGGAAGAGGGTTGGGGAGGGAGGAGTTTGGGGAGTGATGAGTGGAACTGAGAGTGAAATGAGCATGGTCTGGGCACTCAGTGAAAGGAATTTCCAGGCTGGAGACTCACCAATTAGAAGAGAAAGTCAAAGGATGGAGTCATCTCCTGGGTGAGGGGTCTGGTGGTGAGGATGTGAGAAAGTCCCAAGAGAGAGGAAAGAAGCTGAGAGTTAGCACAGTGCTTGGCACATAGTAAGTGCTTAATAAATGTGTTTTTTTTTGTTTGTTTCTTTGTTTTATTTGCTCAGGAAAGGGAGCTTATCTTGAAGGCAGAGTGTGTGCGATCTAGTAATTAACACAGAGGAAGTTAGGAGTCCCAATTTAGCTAGGATTCACCTTCCTCCCTCCCCCCTTGCACCTACCCCGTAAAAGAGGTGCCTTACTATGGAGTGGGGAGAGCAGAATAGAAGAATGTAATGTGGACAAGTAACTTGGCCTGTATTAAACAAGGGCTTTTCATGTGAACCATTTACCAATTTGAAAATAGGAAGAGGAAGTTGTCAAAATATAGCTCAGTGCCCTTGCCCTAGAAGACTGAGAGGTTTAGGCATGTTTATGTCCTTCTAGTACCAGGAGTGATTAGGGATGGTGAGCCTTACAAGACTCAGGGGAGAGATAAGGACATGGGACTTCAAAGCCAACCAGGGAGGGGCCTTTCTATTTGTGAGGCTAGATCATTTCCACATTTTCCACTTGTCATTCCCCTGCCCCTCTGAAACCCAAAGGTTCTGACAGCCAACTGGAAGCAAAAGCTCAGACCTATCATGTTAATACATTTCTTGGTGTTTACTCTTCATCTATAGGCTTCAAAATCCCTTACGAAAACCAGTTTGTGTGTGGGGGAGCAGGGTTTCTTACCTCCAGTAGGAGTTTGAAAGCAACGAAAAGGAGTTGAGAAGAAGACACAATCCCCCAGGTCACAAATAACAACAGACCTGGAGTGGCAACAGAAATGAAAATATTTAAACAAAACAATAGTATAACTACAGCTCTGATGGAAAACTAGAAAACCAGAAGGTACCCATAGATGTCATCCTAGTCCAGGAGTTCTTCATCTTTTTTTGTATCTGAAGATTATCTGAAGTTTACCTATATAATAGGGGGAACAATATCTCAGTTTTGCCACTTGCTACCTGTGTGACCTTGGCAAAATCACCTCAACCTCTCTGGGCCTTCACTCTTTCATTTATAAAATCAGATTGTCAATGAAATTTTATTAAGTGACTACTATGTGCCAGTCACTGTACTAAGTGCTGGGGATTCGAAGAAAGACAAAAGCTGGTCCCTGCCCTCGAGATGCTTGCAATCTAATTGGGAGATTGGATCTAAATCTCACATCCTATGGTGCTTGGAGATAATGAGTTGCATATATTTATACCTGTTATACAAAGTAGTTCCCACCTTTCCTGGCTTCCTTCAAGAAATACCCCCTAATTCTAGTATTCCAGCATATGGAGAACAACTCCGTATGCCCTATCTATAAACTTCATACTTGGTGCAGACTTCTATCATTCTCCTTTCAGCTTTCACCTTTCCTAATGGAAGAGTCTTCATTTTTTTAGTTTCTCCTCAGAAAAGTCCATTGGCCCTTTCGATCATTCTAGTCTCCCTAGACTTTCCCAAGGTCCATTATGTCTTTCTGTGTCTCTGTCTCTAGGTAGCTTGTCATAGGGACATCATTGAACTAGAAGTCAGGAAGTTCTGTGTTTAAATTCCACTTTAGATATTTACTAGCTGTGTGATCCTAAGTAAGACACCTTGAACTCTCTGAGCTTTAGTGAACTTACCTATTGAATAGCACCCACCTTGTGTTGTGAGGATAAAATTGAATAAAATATCATACAGGGTTTTGCGAACCTTAATTTATTGTTCAGTCGTGTCTGACTCTTCGTGACCTCATTTAGAGTTTTCTTGGCAGAGATGCTGGAGTGGTTTACCATTTCCTTCTCCAGCTCATTTGATAGATGAGAAAACTGAGGCAAACAAGGTTAAGTGACTTGCTCAGGGTCACATAGCTAGTATGGGTGTGAGGTCAGATTTGAATTCAGGACGGTAAGTCTTCCTGACTCCAGGCCCAGCACTCTATCCAACGGAGGCACCTAGTTGCCCTTCAAAGTTGCCCATCTGTTACTTTGATTGGAAGGCATTGATCAGATCTGCATGTAGCCTTGTGGATAAAAACACATCAGTACAAGGGTCAGGTTATGGTTTTGTCTTTTTTTTTTTTTTTAATACTCATCTTGGTGCTATCTGGTCCCTTTTTAGACATTTTGTTTCCAGACAACCTTTGTATACGTGTTTTCAGGGAACCATTGCCCCTGACTCCAAGATCTCTTTCCTAAGCCAAATATCTTGTAAATATTGATCTGATTACCTTTTCCATAAATGCTTGCTCATGAGAAAGTGAAGAACCAGAAGGCAGAACCAAAGCCACATTCTGAGTGTAGTCCTTAAGTGCTACATCTGTCAATCCTTATCCCTCCTGCTTTATTTATTCCTATTGGTAGTGGGGTGGGGGAGGGGAGAAGCTGGTGCTGATGAAAAAACTTGTCACAAAGGAATTAGGGAAGAGAAGTCAGGTTTCTAGGCTTCCTTTTTCTGAGGTGTGTCTATCTAGCAGAGTATATGGTATAAGAGATGTACTTCCTAGTATAGTGTATGAGGCGTGCTGATGTAGTAGTTAAAATGATATTCAAATAAACATTGCAAAAGTTACCTAATTAAAGAGTCTCCCTCCAAAGTGGTCCCCATGTGAAGCTTATTCCAATGATGCTCAGATGATTTTGAAGGCTCCTCTTTTGCAATTGCCTTCAGAGCAATTTTACGAACCACAAAGGAAAAGGAATCAAATTACTTTATAGGCACACCTTGTTCTTGACCCTAAACAGTATTACCCAGATTGCTTTCTCCTCTTTTTCACAGGGCTCCATATGACTGTTGGTTGTCTTCCAAATCAAATTGATGCTCAAAGGAGAAAAAGGAAATTTAAAAGGACAAGCTGCAGCTTTTGAAGATAAATATCAAAAAAGCATTTCCAAAATACTGTAAGTCATGGCAGCATTTAGACCCCTCAAGGGCTCTGTTCCTGACATTCTGGACTTCAAAATCATGCTTTTATTGCTGTCTTATCCTTGAACTTCCTTCAGTAGCTAGGGCCTCCTCACTTACTGGAACATCCTACCACCCTCGTGCATACTCACCAGCTCCCCACAAACCCCAGTGAAAATGGCCCCAGAAACTAAGTCTGAGAGTTTTGATAATAGTGATGCTCCAGATCTCCATCCCTGCTTCTAGCTGGGGTTCCCAAACCATCATTGTGGAGAACAATCACTGTGGACAAGGGGATCACTTTCCTTGCCATCACCAACACCAACTGCTGACCAGCTGTCGCCACAGAACAGAGCTCACAAGAGCCCTGAGAGTGGAAGCATCCTCCCCACTCCCAGAGACCACCAGTCCTGCTTCCAGCAGGGGAATTAAATTTGTGAAATGCAGAGTATAAGAATTATTTAATTAGCCTTTATTGGCCTTCTAGTCCTCTGCTTTCTGCCCTTCTGCCCTAATTTTGGTGCTGTGTACCTCTTTCCTGAACCCCTTACTCCCATCCATGTGTCCTCATTTGGCCTGGTTCAACTCCCAAAGACTCCTACTATGGTGCTCCCTGATCCCCACTGGTATCCAGTTCCCTATAGGTTTTATTGACCTCCACTTCACAATGGATTAATGGGAGAAATGGCTCTGTGGTAAGGGGCTAACATAGTGTTCCAACTAGAGAACATAGTATCTCATCTTTTTAGGAGTAATAATAATAACTAGCATTTATAAAGCACCTGTGTCAGGCACTATGCTAAATTCTTTACAAATATTATCTCATTTAATACTTAAAACAACTTTAGGAGGTAGGTGCTATTATCATCCCCATTTTATAGTTGTGGAAACTGAGGCAAGCAGGTTAAATCACTTACATAGGGTCATACAGCTAGTAACTGTCCAAAGCTAGATTTTAACTCATGTCTTCTTGACTTCAGACCCAACACTGTATCCACTGTACCACGTAGTTGCCTAATTGAACAATTACTTTGGGTCAGAAGGAGGATTTTTTTTTTGGTTGGTTTGTTTGGGGTTGGATTTTTTTGTGATTTGGGACACCCTCAAACCACATTACTAGGAAACTGTCTGCTTACTGGCCCTGAGGAGGACCAATACGTCTTTGTAGGTGCCACTGATAATTCAATTTCCTTACACATGCTTGTTGTCTTTGGACAGAGCAGTGAACAATATTTACTGATGCGTGAACTGAATATGTGAAGATGGCTGCCCTGGGCAGATGCCAGCTACTTGGCTGCTGTCTCACGATTTGTCCTTCACATAGAGTCTTAGATATATGCTTCCCTTAACTTATTCCCTGCCCCTTAAAATGTCATAGGTAAGGATATAGCAAGAAAACTTTATTTTAAGGGGCAAAAGAGTTGGGGGACAGGGGGAGTCTGAGAAAGGGAGTGAAAAAAGAATGCTAGGAAAGCTGCCCTGTTTCCAGGACATTGGCAACCGTGCCAACCCCTCAGAAAGAATCTCCTTGGAAGAATTAATGAGGTATATTAAAAATGAGCCAGACATAGATAAAACCCTTCCTGGGGTGTGGGCTCATGCTAATAGTATGACTCTATAGTGAGCTGACCGCTTCCTTAAGGAGCCCAGAGCATCAGCTCGAGGGAGAAGCAGTAGCTAATGTTGGGCCTGTTTTAAAATTCAGTCTCTTCCTGGTGGTTAGCTGAGTTCGGCAGGCACTGATGCTGCTAGACCCCAAGATTCTGGGGTCGGCTGGGAATCCATGTATAATGTCCCCAGCCCTCCACACTGAAACCTCACACCTCTCCCGTCCAGCCCCTGGGAACCCAGGTTATTGTCCCTAGGCCAGAAGGAGGTTTTCTGAGTGAGGCATCTTTTCTGGAGTTGTTTCTGTGGGCCTGAGTGTGTTTTTGTCAGGGAAGGTGGAGACTCCTAGGGATTCTTTGATCTCCTTTTTTTTTAAAAAAAATATTCAGTGACTCTATTTCCATATAATTTTGTTTCCTCTGTAATCCTATGTATTTTATTTTATGCATTTAAAAACATTATTCTGAGAAGAAGTCCATAGGCTTCACCAAAGTGGTACATGACATAAGAAAGGTCAAAACCCCGTGGTTGAGAGGGATAGATGGGGTAGCCCATCTATCCTGGCACCCGAAAAGCTTCCATGACAGCCACTGTCCAGACATGCTGGTATTATGGTTGCTTATTGGGGGAAAGATACTGAGAAGGGAACTGGTGCACATCTTGGTAAGCAAATTGAAATCTTTTTGAAGATGGGGCACAGAACCTGAGGAATCCTAACCAGAAATAATAAGCATATGTGGGGGGAATTAAAAAGGAAAGGGGAGGCAATCCTGTGGCCTGGAGGATTGGTTGTGCATTTGAAGAGTCAATGTTGCCTAGTGTAAAAATGGCAGTTACTTCCCACAAACCGATGGGGTCTTGGTATGGCCCGTATGTGTTGAGTGAACCTATTAATTCCATATAAATCATCGCCCTTTCACTTGAGGATTTCAGAGGGTTACCTCATTGTGTTGAAGTGAGTGGAACTAATTCTTCTGAAGGGAGGCAAAGAAGTTCTTGGTTTTTTGTTTTTTGTTTTTTGTTTGTTATAAACCACTAAACATGCAAATCAAACTTTACCTCACAGAAGTATTTAGAAAGAGAATTCATGAAGCAAGAGATGATTTTAACCAAATTTAACATTTTGATGGGCCCTTGTGAGCTAGTGAGAAAACCATCTTTAGCTTATAATAGGAATCACATGCAAATTCTTTCCTTTTGACGTGTGCTTGGGCAAGGAAGAAGCACCTCGGTGCAGGGAGACCTTGCTTTGCTTTGCCTTTGGATTACAGAAGGCCATTCTTGGTTGGGGGTGGGTGTTTTTTTCTTTTCCCTTTCAAATTTCTAAGTTTTGACTTCAAGGGCTCTTTTGTTGTTGCTGTTGAGTCATTTTTCAGTCGTATCTGACTCTTCATGACCCCATTTAGGGTTTTCTTGGCAAAGATACTAGAGTGGTTTGCCATTTTCTTCTCCAGCTCATTTTACAGGTGAAGAAACTGAAGCAAACAGGGTTAAGTGATATGCCCAGGGTCACGTAGAAAGTGTCTGAGGCCAGATTTGAACTCATGAAGATAAGACTTCCTGACTCCAGGCCCAGCACTCTATCCACTGAGTCACTTAACTGCCCCTTCAAGGGATCTAGTGCTTCTCAAAGCCAGACTAATTTTCTGTTTCTTTGACCATAAAAGACCTGGGGAGTTTGTCCCAAAGTGGTCCCAAATTAACAATCCTAATGTGGTCCTTAACCATGGCAGGTAGCAATAGATTGAGAGACTTGGCCACAGGGCCTTCTTAAATAAGCAAAGCTCAGGCAAAACTGGTCTTCTTCCTCCTCCTTCTCTTTTTCTTCATCTAACCTTTCTTCCCTCTTCCCCAAAGTTTCTAATGTCTTCATGTTACCCCTTGGTGATCCATCATGCCCATTCCTAGCAACCATGGCACTTTGCAGCCAATCTCACTATTATCCTTCCAATAGAAGCTTAAACACATGATAAATAATTTACATGATATTTTTTAGTTTACAAAACGCATCTTTCTCAACAGCTCTGGAAAATGTCTGTATGGTATAAACAATATTATGCCCATTTTATGAATGAGAACATGGAGGCTCAAAGATATGTCCATGAGCACATGGCTAGAAAAGACGGAGCCAGGAATCTTACAAGGGTTGTCTGATTCTGAGTCTAGCACTCTTTCCATGATATCATATCATCTTATGCATTATGCTTATAGAACAGCGTCACCAAAATCTTAAAATGCCAGAATGGCAGATTGTTGATTTGGAACTGTGGCAGAGATGAGAGACATAGAGAAGGAATTAAAAAAAAAAAAGGAGAGGAAAGAAACATGACGCAAAGCAAGTAGCTCCTGCTATTTCTGGTGCTGAGGCAATGTGACACAGTAGAGAGGGTGTGGGCCTTGGAGTTAGGACATTTTAGGATGGAATCCTACCTTTGATCCTTACTATAGGTGGCCTTGGATAAGCCTTGATCTTCAGTGTCTTTATCTGTAAAATGAGGTTAATTTCTGTAGTACCTACTTAAAAGTTGTTGTGAGACACAAATGAAATAATACATGTAAAATGCTTGGTAAACTTTAAAAAATTATGTTAATTGTCATTATTTCTAGAGTTGTGGCAACTATAGTAGTTTATCTCTAGAATTCAGTTGAAAGAATTCTCTCAAAAGAGTTGTCCCTTTAGTGAATCTTTTCTGACCTTCCTTCTATCAAGTGTCAAGTGTGCTATTCTTTTAGTGCTCTACTCTTAGCTAATCAGATCAATTAATTCATATTATGTTGTGATAGTGGAATGCATTAGGCCTCTTAAATAATGTATTTGTATTTTAATAGGGATCTTCAATGTCAGTCCTAAAGAAAGAGTAGTAGAGTAGTCCCAGATGCCATGGCAAGACAAATGGGGAGATGTTTTAGGTAATGGGGTGGTCTTTTAGCTGTAACCTTCAATTAACATTCAGACTACAATCTATTTCACCTACGTGCATAGCTGGCATTACTTGGCATGAAATTTTGTATTAAAATGAAACAGGCTAGAAGAAGAGGGTCACAAACTGGTCAGCAGGGATAGAAATAATGTTGAAACAGGAAAAGGATGGGGAGGGAGAAGAGGACACATATGAAAGAGCATGTCTCACTGGTTCTACCAGCAGGCTAGTCTCTTGACCAAATAACAATGACGTGATGGTGGGTTCCCAGAGTCAATCATGTCGATTCTCACCCTTGTCTGCCTATTACTCCATCCATTTTCCTAATCAGTAATTATTGATCTAGGGCTTATGATTCTGGATCAGATCCAAGGTCTAGGTTAATTAGTCAACCAGCACTTGGTCTACATTTTACATAAATGATTTTGGCATTTGAGAAGTCATAGAACAGAAAATGAGGATGTTTGGGGATGAGAATATGGGGTACCTATGAGTTCCCTGCCTACTTCTTGCTTACTTCTCTCTTTTTTAAAATGAGGCCCAAGTCTGAACTGCTGTGCCCCCAGGCAGACCCTGGAAAACCTTGGGGGAAAACTCACTTCCTAGAAACAGGTTTCAATATGTGGTAGGGGGGGAGTTACTGGAAGGTGGCCAGGTGACAGAGAGAGGCCTGCTTGTATGAATGACATAGTGAAGAAAGAACAGAGTTGTTTGACCACATACCATGGATAAACCTTCTATTAGCTGAGAAACTCTACCTAATTGACAGATTTTTCTTGATCTGATCCTTTATGCTTCATGAGGATGTAGTCTTCCTCAGGGCAGAAACTTAAACTATTGGTGACTTTGAATCATAGAATCCTAGACCTGTAACTTCAGAGACAATCCAATCCAACCCTCTTATTTTATGGAACAAATGAGATAATAAATACAAAGTGCTTTATAAACCTTAAAGTATTATATCAAGGTTAGCTATTATTATTACAGATGAGAAAATTTAGGCGCAGGTAGGTAGAGCCCAGGTCACTTGATTCCCAATAGAGTGCTTTCCCAATGACATGATGCCACCAAAGTGTTTTTCCTGAAGCAAAGTCTAACCATGTCTCCTCCTTGTTCAATGAAGTCTAGTGGCCCCCTGTTACCTCTAGGATCAAATATAAACTCCTCTGTTTAACATCTAAATATCGTCATATCTCAGCCCCTTCCTATCTTTTTAGTCTTCTTATACATTAATTTCTCTCCTGTATTCTGTGATCCAGTCATACTCACTCTGTGACACACATGTGATGCCTCCGTCTCTCATCTCCATACATTTGCATGGGCTATGCCCCCTGCCTGGAGTACACTCCCCTCTCACTTCTGCCTCTTAGCATCCTTGATTTCCTTTAAGACTCAGCTCAAGCACCCCCTGCTATATGAAACTTTTCCTGATTCCCTTAGCAACTAGTTCATTCCCTTTGCAAACTACCTTGTATTCATTTTATATACATAGGTATGTATATATACATATATGTATGTGTCTATGTCTATGTATATATACATGTGTATATAAGTGAATACAATATTATATATTATCTTTATATTAATATATCTATATTAACACGTGTACATGTTGTCTCCCTCATTGGAACGTAAGGTCCTTGAGAACAGGATCTATTTCATTTTAGTTTTTGTATCCTCAGCACTTAGCACATTGTTTATACATATTAAGTGATTAATAAATGCTTATTAATTGATTGGGCTTGAGACAAATGATTGTCACAAGGTTTTTGCAGTTATCAGTGAATCTTTTTTGTCCTTGCTCTCAGATCTGGTAAAAGGGCAAAGCAGCAACTTCAACGTACCATGTGCAGCACGATTCACCAGAGCTATAACTAGGTAAGGGCAATCGGGACTTTGTACAAGTGTAAGCACTCGTAATCCTTTAGCAACGTAGAAACAACAAGACTCATAGGGCTCCTCCCTGACTTGATCCTCTTCTCTCCTGAACTGGCAGACCCAACAATGTCATAGGATCTTTAACACCCTCCCAAACCTCTTTAGTAATGTCCCAGGTTCTCCCATGCCCCATTCCCCTATGGCTTTTCCAGCAGGATACTGGAATCTACCCCACATCCAGTGGTGTGTAGGGGATCTTCTACGCCCCTTAGAATATTCCCAGGCAGTATCCCAGGTTCTCCATGTCCACCCCTAACTCACTTGTAACAAGGGTGTCATTATGCTTGACTTTCCATGGTTGCAAAAATTGTTATTTGTTGCTCTAAAATTCTACAAGGTACACTTTTAATAATTGCCCATTATTTTGAATTCCTGAGAGTTTTACTTTCTACTCCCTATAGGTGTCATGCCCTTCTATACTCAGCTTTAACAGGAGTTGCTAAGAAGAGAATGAATTGGGAACTCCATGCCTCAGGTTGGTACCATCCATAAAGCCAAGTTAATACATGAACATCTAAACAGCTAGTGAGACAACTAGGACAGAAATGGCAGAAAACGCGACAGCCAGGAGAAGAAGCAAGAATGGAGAGAAGAACACTGGGTAATGGCATCAAGATATCATCATGAATGTTATTCCCTAGCTGTTATACGTGACTGGGAGACTCCAGTTGGTTATTTCCTATGAGGACCCATATCCCCTGTACCTCCTGAAGAGAAATATATGGGGAGGAATGTCTACATAGGAGAGCCGGTGGTATCCTACAGTAATTAGACAACCAAAACCTCATTTGTAGCTAATCCTTCATCCTCACTGCAGCAGGGGAAGGAAAAGTTTGAGCCACACATCTCAACTGTTTCTTTTCTTGAACTCCTAGGCTTGGGAATGTATTCAGACTGCTTTAGATTGCCTAGGTTTGGGAAGATCTGTCCTTGTGCCATCTGTGCTGTAGTTTTAAAAATATATTTAACTTTATTTCTTTTGTTTTACTGATCATGAGCAAACAATTACAAACAGTCAATTCATGCTTGTGTGAACTGATTCAATGATGCCATGCTCATATGATTAGAGTCTATTGAAATACAGGATGGAAGGGAAAAGGGTGGAGTCTCCTAGGCAAGGGTTGAATCAAGAAACTAATTGTATAAATCCATGCCAATCACAGCCCTAGATTAATGAAATGGTGATGGCCGCCTAGTAAGGGTTACAGCAAAAGCTCAGGACTTCAGATTGCCAGAAACCCCCAGGGGAAGACAATTTTTAAACTTGGCTAGGGTCTGCAAAGGCCTTGACCTAGCCCAGCTTCCTATCCCTATATCTACCTCCACCCCCCCCCACACACACACCACTCCCATTCAATTATAATGGATAATTGAGTTTTGATTGCATCATGATTTCAATTATTCTTTTTGGAAGCCAGTGATGTTAGATTTCCTAACCTATGTTAAAATACCCCATAGCTAAGCTGTTCACAAAGGGAATTAAAAGTCTCCTTTGAGCTGTCTCATGCTTGTTCATAGAGGCTCTTTTTTTCTCTGTTTGCCTGGCTTACATTGTCTGTAGCACCTCTTATAACCTCCAAAATAAGAAAGACCAAATGCTGGATGTGCCATCTTGGTGTATGAGTCAGGAGGGCTTGCCAAATCCACATTTAGAAGGCAGAATTTTCTGATGGTTTAGGAGTGGACACTTGTTAGATCCTGTCTTTTCAGTGAAAAATTGTCACTACTCTGGAAACAAAGCATATTCTGAAAGGCAACTTCTAATGAACTGAAAAGGCCCTAGTAGGAAGCAAAAGAGCTGGTCTGGATTAAGTGAAAAAAAAAAAAAAAAAACAGTGACTCCCTTCTGATGGCAGTCAGATCTGAGAGCTCAAGACAATCTATAAAAAGAACCTGAGTAGATCTTGACAGCAGTGCACGTGAGGCTGACAGAATTTTGCATCAGATCCAGTTATAGTTGGAAAACAAAATATACTAAATGGTAAGTAACATAGTGAAACTTTCCTGGAGAGGAATAGAACCTCAAACCCTCAACCAGTTGTCCTATATCCTAGACAAAGAAAGTTTAAACAATTTTTCAAATAATTATAGATAATTTATTTTTCTTCCTTTGAAAACTGTCTGCTCACGTCCTTTAATCCATTAGGCAATGAGTGTTGCTCTTGTCAATTTTATGTTCTATTTGTCAAATTTTTATCAGATATATCTCCACGAGGACTGTTTCTTGTAATTAAAATTTTTTTTGTATATTTTTCATGTCATGAAGTTTTTTTTTAATTTTTGAGATGTAGCAAAGGTCATTTAATATGATCATTCAAAAGAAATTGGCATAACTATCCACGTAGGAAAAACCAAGTCAATTATCTATTGTATAGTACAGTGATTCTTCTGAAAGGGTATGTTGTGGGTTTTGCCATGTATGCCATGAAATTTTGGATGTTAGGTAATCGTGGATTAACGAAAATTTACAATTTTATTTCATTTAATGTATAGTAAACATATAGAGTATGGTAAGTATAATCACAAAATAAACAAACTTGCTCAGTATACATACAAACTAATCTAAAAACACATCAGAGCTTGAATTCACAAGTAAGTCTATATCTATCTATCTATCTATCTTCATATATGTCTATGTGTATGTCTACATCTATATATTTTTTAAGACTGGATCTCCCTATCTAGAAGACAATTTATGGCCTTATCCCACCCTGATTGTCAAGGGAATTTTGACCTGCTCCATTTCTGACCTGCACTGGTTCACCCCTCCTTAGGCTACATTGTGTTCCACCCCCTCCCTCCCAGTCCCCTAGGCTCACTCTATTAGTCCAGACCTTAGTGCAGATACCATATTGGTTTAGTGCACTGAAGTTCAGAACTCCTGAACTTACCTGATCTTCACGACAATCCTGAGAGGTAGATTTTCTCATCATACAGATGATGAAACTGAGGCAAACAGAAGATAAGTGATTTTCCCAGGATCACACCGCTAGTAACACCCTTAGGAATGGGCATTAGTTACATTCACTTGAAATAAAACAAGAGAAGAATTTTATTGTTGTTGTTGTTGTTAAGTCGTTTTTCAGTCCTGTCCAATTCTTCATGACCCCATTTGGGGTTTTCTTGACAGATATGCTGGAGTGCTTTACCATTTCTTTCTCCAGCTCATTCTACAGATGAGGAAGCTGAGGCAAACAGGGTTAAGTGACTTGCCCAGGGCCACCCAGCTAATAAGTGTCTGAAGCCAGATTTGAACTCAGGATTTCCTGACTCTGGTCCCAACACTCTATCTACTTCACTACCCAGCTGCCCCTAAAGAAGGACATAAGGATTGCCAATTTCTCTGCATCTTTTTTACTCATCACACAAGACATCCCGTAGTATGCTAGAAACTTTCTTGGAAAAAAAATCCAGCGAATTTGCTGGGGGAAAAAATGCACACAGGACACACTTTTACATTTAATCTTAATTATTACCATTTCCTCTATTGCTTTTTAAAGTGTGGACAATCACCAAAACAGTAAATCAAGACTGGATTTGTAGAATTTGTGGAATTCCAAGATGTAAATACTCACACTGAACATTTAACAGTTGACTCTTGCACATCTACATAGGTTAGCTCAAGGTACCTCTAGCATACCCCTGAGCAAGACCCCATGATTAAAAACACAGTCTTATACCTTTCTGCTTTCCCTTTTAGCTTTCCAGTCTCCCAGGAGGCATGGGTTTGAGGAAGCGAACTGACAATATGTTTATTGCTGCTGCCACGGTCACTGCTGTCCCAGCTGCTTCAGCTGTTGTTGGGGGTGGGAGGTAGGAGAGGGAAAATTATCACCTTCCTCTTCTCAGTGTGTTCTCTCTTCTTTCTCTCAAGACCTTAAAAAAATACCACAGTAGAAAACTCCACCTTTCCATTCCGATCTAGTGTTAATTTCCTCTCTTTCCAAATTGGGAAGAAATAGAACTCATGGCTTTTAGCACCTTAGGCTCTCTTGCAAAACATCTAGTCCAGGCCTGGCCAGAAAGACTCAGAATATTCCAAAAATATGGAAAAAGTCACAGTGAATATTAATACTGAAAAAACTTGAGGGGAAGACAGAAACTGTATAACCATATACATAGTTTTTCATCTTTGCATACATTTTGTGAGGATGGTCTATGAATATATTGAGGGCAGCCTTGAAAAAAACATGAAAAGGGAACAGGCAAAAGTTACCGCTCTTGTATGTTGACTTGTCCTGTTAGCCCAGATCTAGTGATACGGCAGTACCCTAGAATAGGATGTATCTCCAGCTAGAATAAATTGTATCTTTAAAAACTGGCCAGACTAGGAAAGTTTCTTCCTTGCTCATTCTTTCCTGTTAGGAAGATCACTCATTGTTCACCCGCAGAGACAGCGCATAAATGGAAATCAGGGAGTGGGGGTAGGGGAGAAGATACCTTCCCTAATCCAGGCTCAGGGAAACCATCCTGAGGGTGTTCTTTTTTGTTTTGTTTTTGTTTGTTCTCAATTTTAAGTACATTCAGACTGAGAGTTTGAGCTATGGCGACCTTGGAGCCAAAATTGCCAGCAGGATGTTGTAGCTAGCCTAGGAAAGCCAGGGGCCCTGGGCCTTGAACCTCAAAGGGATTTTGGGCTTGGAACTAGGACTATTCTCTATCAGAATGAACCCTGGGAATAGTAGGTCCTCATTAAATACTTATTGACTGACTGATTAGCATATGGCCCTGAAAAGTATAACGTCGTGTCATGTCCTTTTCTCCCATTCAAATGAAAGTTGTAGTGAGAGTCCCATCACTTTTTGCTAACTGCCTTACAACAGACTTCAATTTTTCCCCATTCTTCCCCTTTCTAAGAGGAGACTTGATTCCTACTACCCCTCACCCAGATCCCCTCTTTTATTGCTCCTAACCTAATCTCTTCTATAGCTCTCTAGGCTAGTTGAATGACTAAAGAAACCACTTCCTCTCTGGTCAAGGTAGGAATGCCTTTCTGACTCCTCTTTTGAGCTTCCTCTCCCCCACCAGCAATTTCCTCTCTGTTACCTCCCCCCTCCCCCAGCTATTGATAAGGGTTTTAGTTATTGGGTCCTTAGAACTCTTCTAGTTTCTTTAGATATTCACTCATTGTTCTCCTTTTAGCCCTCAACCAATGGGAGGGGCTTTATTTTTTATTTTTTTAACGAAAGCCTATTCTTGCCAAGATGAATGAGATCATAGATCAATAGGATCATGGATTTTTAGAGGCAGAAAAGGCCTTAGAGGCCAATACCTTCATTTTATAGATGAGGAAACTGGGGCCCACAGAAGTTAAATAGTGCAACCAGGGTTGAAAAGGTAGGATGTGTCTGACCCAAGATTTAGTCAGGTCCTCTGACTCCAAATACAGCTCCCTTTCTACTGCATTATGCTGCTACAGACATTTAATTACCTAGTCTTTTCTTTTTAACTATATTAATTTTCTTGTGCTTCTTTGGTTTTAAATGTTTGTAAGTCATATATCTGATTCATATCTCATTTCTTTTAAATAACTCAAATTCTTTCCTATTGTTGAAAGTCTATTTATTTTAATTGATGATTTGGTTCAGATTTGCAGGAGATGTTATTTTATTGGGGGAACAACCTGATTTTCTTTGCTTTAGGGAATATCATCTTATAATCACTCTATTTCTCATTGTTGTAAGGGCAGCTTGATGATGGAGTGGATAGAGCGCAGGGACTGGTCTCAGGAAGACTCATCTTTCTGAGTTCAAATCTGGCCCCAGACACCTATTAGCTGTCTGACCCTGGGCAGGTTACTTAATGCTGTTTGCCTCAGTTTCCTCATCTGTAAAATGAGCTAGAGAAGGAAATGGCAAACCACTCCAATATCTTTGCCAAGAAAATCCCAAATAAGGTCATGAAGTATCAAACACAACTGAAATGAATGAACAACAACAACATCAAAGTCATATATCTGTTTCCCATTTCATCTCTTTTAAATAACTCAAATTCCTTCCTATTGTTGGAAGTCTATTTTAGTTGATGATTAGGCTCAGATTTGCAGGAGATGTTATTTTGGGGAGCAACCTGAATTTCTTTGCTTTGAGGAATATCATATAATCACTCCATTTCTCATAGACAAAACTCTTTTAGTGGATTTTCCTTGAGAGCTGAAGACATTTTACTTGAATGCCTCAAACATTTTTATGTTTTGCAAAAATATGCTGAATTTTGGCCACTAAATTTCTTGTTGACATAAACTTGAGTTTTCTCTCTGTCAGACCTTGGTGGATTCTATCCATCTGTACCTTGCCCTCTGTTTCCAATGCTTTTGGGAAATTTTCTTTAATTATTTCTAAACTACAGTAATTAAGCATTTTAAGTTATTATGTTTTTGTATGAGGCCTATGGCATTTAAATTAGCTCTGCACATCTTATTTTCAAGGTCAGTTTCTTTGGCTTCTTTGGAATGCACATGGTCTTCCACTATTGTTATCTTTTCATAGGATCTTAGATTTAGATCTGGAAGGAACCTTAGAGTCATTGAATACAATCCTTTTATTTTACATGTCAGGAAACTGAGACAGAATCAAGTTAAGTGGATTGTCCAGGGTCGCACAGCTAATAAATGTGTGAGATAAGATTTGAAGTCAGGTCTTCCTGAATCCAAGTCCAGGACCTATCCATTGTATCAAGAGTTGGTAAACTATGGCCTATAGACCAAATACAGTAAAATTTTATTTAAAAGTATAAAAACTATTTTTAGTTTGTGGACTACACAAAAACATGCAGTGAGTCAGATTTGGCTGTTGTATTTAAGTTTGCCAACTCTTGAAATATAGTGTTCTGTCTCTTGATTTTGTTCTGTCAGCTTTTCTTCCATTTCTGGATTTTTGAGCTCTAATTCTGCCATTCCCCCTCCTCCCCTGAAGTTCTACTGTCTGGGTGAAATTCTCTATAATATGTTCTAAATTATCTACTCTTTTGTTTTTCTTTTATAATTTTTGCTTCAAGAGCTCTGATTTCTGCTCTAATTTCCATCTTTTTTTAATTGAATTTTTTTCTTTCTTTTATGAATAATTCTTTGTTCCTAGCCAGTATTCCATTATTTCTCAGGGTTCTATAGGGATTATTGTATTGCTGTCTTTTTTATTGGGGGGTTATCTATCCTTTACTGCATATTTACTCATTGGTATGCTCTTTTCTTGTTGTTCATTGTTCCTTCTTTCTTAACAAGTCTCATTTATGGCTTATTTGCTTGGAGGATAGATAGCATCTTTCTCAATCTCCTTGTCTCCTATCTTTTCTCTTTTGTTCCATATAGCTTTGTATCAAATCCCTTCATTATTTGGCCTCTCATCCATCTACTGTCACTCATTTTATTCTATCTATAGTACTGCTTCAGTGCTCCACATAAGAAGGTAGGGTCTTATTAGATCCCTGCCATGTGGAAACTCAATGGACTTCTGGTCAAGGTGGTGGAATAAATAGGAGCAGAAAAGCCCAATTCCCATACATATACTCCAGAAAAGGCAATACAAAAGATTACCAGATTGAATAATGGTAAATACATAGAGAAACTGTAGTAACTCCCTTCATTTAGCTTCAGCTGGCAAAAGGAGATACGCTAAAGCCTGCAGGAATTAAGGTGGGGACCAAACCAGAGGAGCTGAATAAGTCAAGTTCTGTGCTCGGAAGTCTCTCTGATGACCCCAAAGTGCTTCAGCCAGGAACTCCCAAAGTGGGTTCAAGCACGCTCTGACTTGGGAATCAAAAGACCAGAATGGTATAGTAAGGAGGTTCCAGAATAAATAAATACCCACAAAGCTTTGGACCTGATGTGGGTAGGGGATTCTGCTAAGTGGCAACGCTCCTAGAGGACTCAGATGAGTTGACGTGCCCTCAGGGTTCTGAATGTTTGTAACAACCAGCTACACCAGCTGCTGCTGTCCTCTCAAAGAGATCAGTCCTCTGTACCTGGAAGATATAAGAAAGCTTGGCACTTGCTAGTATTTGATGCACAGAAGACACTATTAGATAAGAGGGGCAAAAGCAGAACTCCGGAAAGGGGCCACCATTTCATCTGAGAATACAGGATTGGACAGAGCCTGATCTTGACCAAAAAAAATTCCAGTGTGGGAAGTAAAGCTAAAAATATGAATAAGCAGAAGAAAATATCAACAATAAAGAGATTTTTATGGATCCAAGGACATCCAGGACAAAAGGTTAAAGGAAAAAAGTAACTCCACAGAGCCTCAGGTAGAGGTATGGCTTGACCACAAGATCTATTAGAATTCCTGGAAGAGATTAAGCAATAAAAGGAAAACAGTCTGCAGAAATTAGGTTTAGACCAGCATTCATACCATATACCAAGATATGCTTCAAATGAATTATAAGTTCCTTGAGGAACCTCTTTTTGTATCCCCAGTGCTCAGCATAGTGCCTGGCACATAGCAGGTGCTTAATAAATTTTTGATTGATAGATTAATAAATGTCATCAATATAAATTGATATGTCCTAAACAAATTAGAAAGGCAGGAAAGTAAATATTTTTGCAGCTTTTGATAGGGGAAGAATTCATGACCAAATGGGAGATAGAGAGGGCAACAGAAGATAAAATACAATTTTTACTACATAAAATTGGAAAGGTTTTGCTCAAACAATATTGATGCAGCTAAATTTAGAAGGGATACAGATAAATGGGGGAAATCTTGGTAGCAAGCTTCCCTGATAAAGGTCTCATATTCAAGATATATAAGAAAGTTATTTCTCTCTCTCTGTCTCTTTGTCTCTCTGTCTCTGTCTCTTTGTCTCTCTCTCTGTCTCTCTCTGTCTCTGTGTGTGTGTGTGTGTGTGTGTGTGTGTGTGTGTGTGTGTGTGTGTGTGTGTGTGTGTGCAAGAGCCAGGCAGCTAGGTGGCACAATAAATAGAGTACTAGGCTTGGAGTCAGGAAGACCTGAGTTCAAATTTGGCTTCAGTTACTTATTAGCTCTATGACCCTTGGCATGTCACTTAACCTCTGTTTGTCTCAGTTTGCTCAATTGTAAAATGGGAATAATAACAGAACTTACCTCACAGAGTTGTTGAGAGGATCAATGAAATATTTATAATGTGCTGGGCACAATAGTAAGCTCTATGTAAGTGTTTGTTCCCAATAGATAACTGTTCAAAGGATATGATGAATCATTTTCCAAAGGAAGAAATTAAAGCTACCAACAGATATGAAAAAATCATTAATAATTAAGAAAATACGAATTAAAACAACTTGATTGCTCTCCCTTATACTAATCAAATCAGCAAAGAAGACAAAAAAAGGAAAAATGACAAATGCTGGAGTCTATGGGAAATCAGGCAAACTAATGCCCTAGTAGTGGAATTGTGGATTGGTCTAGCTATTCTGGAATGAAATTTGCAAGTACACTTTGATTTTACTAGCTCTCTTTATCCTTTGACTCAGAGACACCATTATAGACCTGTACCCCAAAGAGATGAAAGAAAGAAGATTCATATGTACAAAAATATCTGTAGCAGCTCTTTGTGGTGGTAAAAATTGGAAACCAATGAGATGTCCATCAATTGAGGAATGGTTGAACAAATTATGGTATGTGAATATAATGTAATATTATTGTGCTATAAGAAATAGTGAAAGGGATGTTTTCAGAAGAGTCTGGGAATATTTCTTTGAACTGATGCAGAATGAAGTGGGCAGAACCAGGAGAACAATTTGTAAGATAGTAATGACATTATAAAGACAAACAACTTTGAAAGACTTGCGAACTTTTGTCCAGCATTGATCAACCAAATTGCCAGAGGACCAATGATGAAGCATGGTACCCTCCTCTTAACAGAGAAGTGATTGTCACAAGGTGCAGAATAAGAAATATCTTTTTGGATATGGCTGTTTGGTGGATTTGTTTTGCTGGACTGTACACATTTATTATAAGGGTTTTATTTTTTCTATTTTTCCTTTTTTGGGGGGGGTGAGATTTGGAAGGCAATGATATTGTCAAAAAAAAGAAGAAAAGAATTATTGGAGAATTTTTAAAATGAACAGAAGGAAATTCAGAAGGAAACAGATGAGTAGGCCAGCTTTTGAAGTAACATTCAGCTTATTATATGCTTAAAAAGAAAAGTCAAGCTGGATATAGTAGAGATTTATGGTTTCATTTCCAGTCCCCAATATCTGCTTTAACTGGAAGTTCAGAATAAAACAAAACTATTAGAAAGAAACTCAATAGAAAATAACTGTAGCTAGGTTTATATCCCAACTTGCTCCCTCATCAGAGAAATCTCTCACCTCAGCAACCA
Source organism: Vombatus ursinus (assembly GCF_900497805.2). NCBI lineage: Eukaryota > Metazoa > Chordata > Mammalia > Diprotodontia > Vombatidae > Vombatus > Vombatus ursinus. Next base: position 4,571,327 of record NW_020954576.1, read on the forward strand.
ATCTGGTTTTGTACTTCTGAATCTCTCCCTTCTCCCCAAGTGCCCACTCTTTCCATCATGGGATTAAACAAGTTTAATGTTTTCCCTTAAGTGACAAGGTTGAGGGATTAGATTGGGTCACTTCTTAGAGGGGACAGGTTAGAAGCTGCCAACACCTCTAAGCTCAAAATGCAGCCTAGTCAGGGTCAATCATATTGGGTATAGGATGGTATGGGTATTATTAAAGGGAATTTGTGTTTCATGCACCCTTCTGCTACCATTTCAGAAAGTTTTACATAGGGTGGAGTTGTTTATTCTCTTCTCATAATTTAAATGTCTGTATTTGGCACATTTCTTGTTTTGAGAGGGCAGAGGAAGGAGTTTTGCTGAGAAGCAGCCCCTCACTTCAACATCTTGACATAAATTCTGGTTGTCCTTCTCCAGATGTCCTCCAGCTTGTCTTGACCTTTCTCAAATGTGTTGCTCAGAACTAAATACAGTTCTCTAGATATGACCAGGGTGGACTATAGCATAACTATTGCCTCCCTTTGGCTCTCAGTTTAGTTTAGGGTAGCAGTGTGCTTAATGAACTGCAATATCATACTTTTGGCTCTTATAGAGCCTTTAGTACACGAACTGCACCCCCCTCTTTTCACAAAAATAGTCATCTAGCCACATAGTACTAAATAATGCCCTCAAGTCAATGGAGGAGAGGGTGGAAGATGCTTGGAACACTGCCCCCATAAAGAGAGAGATCTGAGAATAAAAATGAGAAACATTTAGGATATTCACCTCCATAGTCAAGGCCCTGGGGCATTGAGGTAGCAGGAAGGAGAAAGGTTGTAGAAGCTTACCTAATGCAAATTTTTGCACCTTCTGAATTTTGGGGCCCTGGGCAAGACCACCTTGTTGTGGCTCCCTTCCTGGTTGTAAATTATACACCTTTGGAAGGTCCATTTATTCTTTCAGACCAACAGGATAATGTGATACCCAGAAATAGCAATTTCTCAAACCATGTCAGTGGACTATGAGAATGGTTACAACTTCCAAGAGTGATTCAAGTTGCTCAGAAGTAATTTAAGATTGGAATTGTCTAATGTCTTCAAAGTCTTTTGTGTCGGCTGGCAGGAAGGAGCAATAGAAAGGTAAGTCATTAAAATGACTCTAAAGATTAATGAGCTAAGTAGGCTTCCTAGGTAACAGGAGGGAATGTGGTAAGGCCTCCTCTTTCCACAGCAGCTTAGCCTCATTGCTCTTGACTTTCCTTTGAAGGACTGTTTTATGCCATCTTTTGCTGACTTTTAACCATTTGAAGTGCCACAATTTCACTAGTTGAGCAGAGGGACAATGCTACCCTACTGACTTTCAGGATTTGTCTTTTCACCCAAGTGAACGTTTGAACTTAGAGCCATAGGCTTGGAGAAAATGCCAAGTTCATCTAATGGAGATTTCTTTAGGACAGTAAAACATCAGGTGGTGTAAATGGCCTTTCAACTTTGGGATGTTGAAAGGAAGATGAAGGCAACTTCTTTGGGGGATGAAGGTGACCTATCTATATAGGTTATTGCCAGTTGCCAGTGAAATTCAGTTGACTGCAAACACAGTGCCATTTATGGAGGTAATATAAGAGGCTGAGAAAAGTCAGCCAGTGAATAAACATTTATTAAGTACCAACTATGTGTCAGGTGTTGGGTTAAGTGCTGGAGATACAAGGAAAGGCAGAAGAGAATCCCTGCCCTCTACAAGCTCACAATCTAATGGGGAAGACAACATGAAAACAACTGTGTACAAATAAATTATATACAGGATAAATAAGAAATAATCAAGAGAGAAAAGACAATAGAATTAAGAGAGGTTGGGAAAAGCTTCCTATAGAAGATGGGATTTTAGTTGAAAGAAGTCAGGGAAGCTGGAAGGGGCAGATGAAGAAGAAGAGCTTTCCACCCACAAGGGATAGCCAGTAAACATGCTTGTATCCCAGAGGCAGAACAACTTGTTTGAGAGACAACAAGGAATCCAGTAGCACTTAATAGAGGAGGGTGTAAGTATTAAGAAAGTTGGAAAGGTGAGCAGATTGGGGCTAAGTTATGAAGGACTTTGAACTCCAAAAAGGGTTTTCTCTTTGACCTGGAGGTGACAGGGAGCCATTGGATCTTATTAAGTGGGAGCAGAGGTAGATGGGAGGTGTGTAATACAGCTTTAGGAAACCACTTTAGCAGCTAAATGGAAGATGGACTAGAGTGGGGAAAGACATTAGTAGAGAAGGATATTGCAATAGTCTAGGCATGAATAGATGAGAACCTTCTTGCACAGTGGTAGTGTTACCTTTCTCTTCCTTACACCTGGTAGACACTCTGTAAGCTTGATGGCTATGGTGAGGGAATAGAGTTCCTTTTGTTTTCTCATCTAGAAATCCAGCTCTTAGTTCAAACATTCACAGGATACATAGAAGCAACATGGTGTAATGGGTAGAGTGCTAGATCTAGAGTCAGGAAGACTTAGTATGATTTCCACTTCAGACACTGGCTAGCTCTGTGGGATTCTGGGCAAGTCACTTACTATCATTGTGCCTCAGTTTCTTCATTTGTAAAATGAAGGAATTGGACTAGAAGACTTCTAATGTCCTTTCTAGTTTTAACTCTATGATCTTGGGGTGGGGGTGGAGGAATGTGGAGTTTGTGGTTTTTCCATTTCCTTTCTTCCAGCATGGTATAGAGGGGAGACCATTGGACTAAGAATCAAAAAGACTTGGGTTCACATCTTCACTCAGACACTTACCAGCTGTGTAACCCTGCATAAGATACCTAACTATTCTGTATCTTAGTTTCCTCATCTATAAAATGAGAGGGGAGGGGGGCAGGTTCAATGGTTTCTAAAACTAATTCTTTTGTTCTAAATCTATGATCTAATGAAAAGAACATTGAATTGAGAATAAGCTATGTGACTTTGGAAATACTAACTCTTGGAGTCTCATCTATAAAAATGAAGGGGTGTGGGGTTGAACTAAATGATCCCTAAGATCCCTTGTAGCTTCTGATCTTAAAAGAGGAACTGAGGGGTAAGGCATTCCTGAATTTTAGATGAGGATAGATTGTTCACCCCTCACTCTTACCTCAGAAGGAATGAAAATGTCCTGATGAGAAAGACAGAGAGAGAGAGAGTCTTGTTCAAGGAACAGAAAGGATCTTACCTCAGAGTCATCAGACCCCAGACTTGCCAACTTTCTGAATCTATGCTGGCTTGGGACAGCCAACCATCACAAATATTTCTACCCCAGAAATAAAGTGAAGTGGGGTGTCACGGTCAGCCAGATTACACATAGGAACTGGGCTACCATTATGCAACTGGGTAAGGAAGAGAATGGGTAATCTAATAATGTTACCCCTGGCACAAAGGAGACATTAAATCAAGGTTCCTTCTGCTTGTCCCCAGGGGGGAATGAAAGATCCCATGGCACTCTTCAAAAAGAACCAGGGATCACCCCACTGCCCTGGTCACTTCCCCTCAATGGAATAGGTTCAAATGCCCAAAGCTACATGAGGGAAATTTCTGAGCATATAATGGCTGCTTTGTTTATCTACACAGTTACCCTCCTCCCAGCATCTGACTCATGGTTTAGCAAATCACTTTCATATCCCTTGAGTACAAAAGACAACTTTTTGAAACCAAATTTTAAACCTCAGTTGTATTCAATATGAGCCATAGTTTTGGCTCCAGATAGGTGGGTAAAGGGAGACTATTGTTCTATTTAAGAAAACACCTTGATGGAAACTCCAGGGTATTAGACTATGATGGATCAAATGATGCTTATTATCTCATCATGTCTGAGAGACTTACTGACACTGAGAGCCTAGGAAAAGAAAGAAAAAGAAAAGAAGGGAGGAAGAAAGGAAGAGAAAGAAGGAAGGAAGGGAAAAAGGAGGAAGGGAGAAAGGAAGGAAAAGAGAAAGAGAAAGAGAAGAAAGAGGAGAGAAAGAGAGAGAGAGAGAGAGGAGAGAGAAGAGAGAGAGAAATGACAGTTTCTACTTGTGGAGATAAACTTGGCAATGTGATAGAATGATTTCCTTTGCTACAGAGGCTAAATCCAAAGTGGAATTGATGTTGTTTTCAGTATATTTTTAAAATAGTATGTAGTAAAAATGGTCAAGGTAATTTAGAAAATAAAAGGATGATGGTGAGTGTCAGTTAAATGCCACAGATTTATATCTGGAAGGGCCTCAGAGGCCGCCTTGTCTAATCCTCTCACTTTCTAGATGAGAAAGCTCAATCACAGGGAAGTTAAATGACATGCCCAAAGTAATAGGGTATCTGTCAAAGGCAGGATTTGATCCCAAGTCCTTTGGCTTCAGAGTAAATGCTTTTGCCTCATGGCACACTGCTGTACAGACTAGCAAATAGAAAGTAAAACTATATGAGGAATATTGAAGGAAGGAATGATAAATGAAGGTGTCTGTTTCGCTGAGGATTTCTAGTCTTCTTTCCCTCAAAAATGAATGATTACCTGATTTCTTCTTTGTATGAAACCAGTGGTTAAACCTCTGATGTAATCAGAGCAACAATAATCATGGTATTTACTCAATAGAAAGCAAAAAAAATACTCAAAAAAAAAACAACAGAAAAAAGCATAGCATTCCTTTAATAGAAAACAAGAAGAGAAATAATCACAATGAACTCAATGGAAGGCAAAAGCAGGAATAACCAAAATATGTCAACCATAAAAATGGCTTAGATTCTCACAGTAATGCACACAGTGTCTTTTGGGGGAGACTGGGCACACTTTTATAGAAACCTAGCAGGGAGTTATATGAGTAAGGAAGCCCATGTGCCCTGGGTAATTCATGACCCTGGATAGGCTTGATAGCCTTGGTCCTTTTAGATAACTTTTAGATAGCAGTCTGCACCTTGAGTCTCCAGTTGGCAAAGTCACTTCTCTGCTCTCTGCTTTCTTTCTGGTTCTTACTTTCTCCTGTTAGGCAAAGCTACTTCTGTGCTGATCTTGGGCTGCTGAAGTCATGTCAAGTCTTTCTATCATATTGCCACCCTTAACAAGGTTCTGAGAAAGCATTGCATTCTTTCAACAAAATACATCCAGATAGCTCAAAATTGTTATCTTTCTCCTTTTCTTTTCCCCTCTCTGAAGCTACAGAGGTCAGTAAGGGGCAACAGAAACTTCTGAGGTGTTTCTCCTTTCATAGGCTACAGGAGGCTCTAGAGGGCAGGTAGCTCTTCAGGTAGCAGAGGATTGTGCTTTCCTCCAGTCATATTCCAGAAGCTGTAGCAACACCTCTCTTCTAATCATCACATCTCCTAGCAAAACAACTACAGAGCTCCCCTGTAAGCCCACCTCCTGGCATCTTATTGTCTCTTATGTAACTTCTCCCATTGCCTGTTGTGTTTTCTGTACTGACCTCTTGAGCTTCCTTTCCTGATTTTTCTAGTTGTCTCCTCTCTTTGCCTCACCTTCCACCTGCAATTTCTAATGCCTCAAATCAGGATTTCTTTCTGTTTAGTGACCTGACTCTAATTTATAATATAAAACAAACAAAAAACCCCACCAAGTATGGCCCCAATAGTTCTTTTATAAGGCATCAAAACCAAACTAAGAGTCTTGAGACACCTTGTATAATTTTCCTGTGAATAGCCTCTCAACAGTTACTTGCTTTACAGTTTATCAGTTCAGTACTTCATAACTCTTAAAAATGGTCATATGTAAAGGAGCTGACTGATCACAATGCACTACAGCCACCTTTAACTTAATTAGTGATCTGCCTTAAAACAAGTCTTCTCAGTGCATTTATCTGAGGGTTCAGTTTTATCTCAGATCCTCAGAACAGTCTATGTCTTTCAAGTATTTTTTATCTGAGGGGATGTATTTCTTCAGTGTTTATTATACAAAGTCTTTTTTTCCACCTCTTTCAGCAACCAAAATGTTCATATAACAAATATAGACAGATCGATGATAGAAATGTATATACATGTGTGCTTATATATATATATATATGTGTGTGTGTGTATGTGCATGTGCATGTGTGCGCACACATATGTATGTTAGTTGCTTTATGTTAGTATGAGCAAAAAGGAGTCAAGGAACATCATGAAGTTAACTGTCCAAGGTGGCAGATTAAACAAGGTTTGTTTTGCCCCTCCTCTCTCAGTTCTAGTTCTGACTCTCTGAACTTCTCCACTATTCCACAGCAACCTTCTCACCCTGGAAGATCCCTCCATCTCTATGTTTTCTTTCTCCATTTGGTGAGTTCCTCCAAAAAACCTCCATTTTAAGGAAGTGTCCAAGCCATCTTCATCTTTCACTCCTTTCCCAGCTCTGTTACTCACTTTTTGGACTCTTCACTGTTCCCCAGAAGGTAAGACATAGAAGCAGATTGGTAGTAAAATACATAGAGCTCTGGACCAAGAGTCAGGAAGACCTGAGTTCACATCCAGCCTCAGATACTTATTAACTATGTGAGTCAAATCATTTACTTTCTGTCTGCCTCAGTATCCTCATCTATAAAAATGGAGATAGTAACAATAGCACTTACCTCCTTGGGTTGCCGTAAAGATCAAATGAGGTAATATTTTTAAAGTATGTAGCACAGTACCTGGCCAATAGAAGGTACTTAATAAATGCTATCTTTCCTTCCTACCTTCCTTCCTTCCTTCCTTCCCCCCTCCCTCCCTTCCCTCTCTCCTTCCTTATTTCCTTCCTTCTTTCCTTCCTTCCCACTCTGGAAGATGTCTCTTTTTCTATTGCCTTCTGACCCTGGGAGATTCCCCTTCTTATGCAGCCATCTCCCCTAGAAGATCCCTCTTGCCCTGGGGCCACCTCCTCTTATTACTGAGTTCCTCTGAGATCTCCTATTTTGAGAAAGTGCTCAAGCTAGCCATGTTTACCAGTGTGGGCACCACTCCCCACCCCCACCCCCCCCAGCCTTTCTCCTCTTCTGCTTTCACTCTTGATTCTTCAGATTTCTCACCTGGACTGACTAATTTCTCCCCACCCCCACCCCCCATGCTTTTCAGCTCTACTTTAAATGTTGTCTTCCTCCATTAGAATATAAGCTCTGTAAGGCCAGGGACTATCTTTCTTTTGCTTGCATTTGTATTCCCAACATGGCACAGTGCCTGGCACATAGTAAGAGCTTAGGAAATACTTGTTGATGGGTTGATTTGTCATTTCTCCACCATCCTCTTTTCTCTTCCCCCTGATAATTCCTACCATGATAATGTAAGATGTATACTTGGACAGAAATGGGGTTAAAACAGTTTGGGGTGATGGAGGGGAGAAGGATAAGCAATGTGAGCAGTCTTTATGTAAGGTTTAACTTTATTCTTCCAGACAGGCTCATTGGTATTAGAACTCCCTTGGTAGATATCACACTTTGAAGAGCCAGGCTTATTTTTTTTTTTGGATATATGAAATGGTCAAGATTTCTTATGTTTTGCTACAGGATCCTATTTCCTTGAATTTGGGATGAGCCTTATGAAGTACAATCCCATGTTGATTAATAAATGCCAGACTAGTTCACACATTGGTGAGAAGAGAAAGCATGGGGAAAGTAAAATCCAGACCAACCCAAAGCATGACAACCATTTCACTAGCTTTCACTTTCTCCCTAATAAGGCCTTTACAGAAATTGAAATGGAATTGATTGACTTGCGTTTAATAGTGAAAAGAGTGTTAAATTTCACAACAGAACACTTAGATTTAAATCCTTATTCTGTAAAGGTTACATGGCAGCTAGCTGGCACAGTGGATAGAGTGCTTGGCCTAGAATCAGAAAGATTCATCTTCCTGGGTTCAAATCTGTCCTCAGACACTTAATAGCTGTGTGACCCTGGGCAAGTCACTTAACCCTATTTGCCTCAATTTCTACATCTGTTAAAAAAAAAAAAGCTGGAGAAGGAAATGGCAAACCACTCCAGTATCTTTGCCAAGAAAACCCTAAATGGGGTCATGAAGATGCTGACACTGCTGAAAAACAACAAAAAGGTTACTTGTATAACTTTGGGCAAATCACTTAATCTTTCTAAGGGTCAGTTTCCTTTTTTTGAAAATGAGTATGCTAGACCAGATTATCTTTAAAATACCTTCTGGCTCTAAAGCTAAGATCCCATCAACCTCTTTTTTTCTTTCCCATGTCCTCTGGAAGCAATGTAAATGAAAAGTGACAAGACCAAATGCTAGGTAGAAAAAAAAAAGGTTAAAGAATCCAGGCTCAAATCATCCACAAATTAAATAAGAAGTAGAACACAGACAAATAAAAGCCTGCTGCATAATCCCACCAAAAATCCCGTTCTCCCTCCCCTCCCCCACCCTCAATCATTCCTTACAATTCATTTGATATGAATTGTTATTTGCTTTGAGTACTGGAACAAGTGATCCTTAGGAACATAGATTGGGAACTGCAAGGGACCTTAGAGATCATCCAGTTCATCTCCTTTATTTTTCAAGAGGTTAAGTGACTTACCTAAGGTCACATAGACAATAAATAGAAGAAGCAGGATTTAAACCCAAGCCCTCTGACTCCAAATCAAATACGTGTTCACAGTAGCACATTCCCTTCTCAGGGCTGGAATATGGTACCAATTGAGAGATGATCAAAGAATAAAAGAGAGAAACAAACAATTCATTTACTTACCTTTTGATCGGTGGTAAGGTGACTTGCTAGAGAAGGCCAAAGGCCAAATAGGGCAAGCAATCTACTTGTGGTTTGTTTTCCCCCTACTAACATGCTGTTTTTTGTAGTCTCAGTCAATGGACCCTTAAAGCCAAAGACATAACGGTAAACTTTCCTTCCATCTAAGTTTGCCAGGATAAAAAGCTAATCTTTATTTAAAAGTCATTTTGAGTTCCCTGAAGAAAAGAATTGAATGAAGAAGGCACAGAGCAGAATATTAAGCACGTATTCTCCTCTTACAGATTCTTCATTACAAACTAATTTATAACCCAAGACTGTGCCCAGGCTCCTGATACAAAACATATGTTTTGTTTTGTCGTGACGAGAGGATATGGATTCTAACTAGTATTGTACCATTTGTCTTATTCTGTAACTAGCCATCTAATTTCTTGGCAAGTCTGAACACCAACCAGAAAGGTCTTTGAGTACATGGACCCTGAGAAGCAAGGTCTCTTTTCTTTAATTTCCTCATCTTTCAAATGATAGAAATTGGACCAGATGATTTCTATGGGTTCCTTCCAGTTCAGAAATTCTATGAATCTAAGTTTCTCTTTCTGTCATTGTGTCAGTACATGTTTATTTTGTGTATTTTAGTTTTGTTTTTTCAGCTGGTTTGTAAACTCCCTGAGGGCAGGGACAAAGGTCTATGCTTTTTTCTTGTATTCTCCACTAAAGTAGTATTGAGGACCATAGTAAGAGCTGAACAAATGCTGGCTAGTGGATTGAGTTCCAGAGTGCTTTGTTCCTATGAATTTCATGAAGACTTATCTTGGTCTAGGGCAGCTAGGTGGTGCAGTGGATAGAGCACTAGCCCTGGATTCAGGAGGACCTGAGTTCAAATCTGGCTTCAGACACATAACACTTACTAGGTGTGTGACCCTGGGCAAGTCACTTAACCCCCATTGCCCAACCAACAACAAAAAAAATAAAAATAAGACTGTCTTGGTTCTTTTTTCCCTTTCAAAACAACTGTCTTTCTGGTTTTATTATTTAAATATCCCATATTATAAATATATGTAACCTCACAGGAACAAAAGAATCCAATGAATATTGAACCCTAAACTACTTATAAGGAAAACGTATGCTCATATCACAGAATCTCCACGCTGGGAGCAACCTCAGAGATTATCCAGTCTAAACAGTACGTGGTCATTTGGCATCCACTCAAAGATCTCAGGGTGGAGGGAGGGGAGGAGAATCATAGGATCCTAAGTTTGAAATTGGATCAGACGTTAGGGGCCAAGGCCAACATCAGGTCCAAACTTTTCATTTCACAGATGAATGGGTGTAGTGAGGACACAAGAGTAATAAAGGACAGAGACAAGACTTAAACCCAGGTCATCCATTTTAAAATCCTGTGTTTCCTTCAGAGGTATTTTGGAGCTGCTAGCTCATACCAACTCTGGGGCAGCTATGTGTTACAGTGGATAGAGTCCTGGGCTTCGAATTAGGAAGATTCATCTTTGTGAGTTCAAGTTAGGCTTCAGATACTTAACTAGCTGTGTGACCCTGGACAAGTCACTTAATCCTGTTTGCGTCAGTTTCCTCATCTGTAAAAAAAATGAGCTCGAGAAGGAAATGCAAACCCAAATGCAGTCACGAACAGTCTGACATGACTGAAAAACAACAGAAGAACAACATATTATCATCCCTGATATCCTTAATCCCTGATAAACTTTTTTTTTGATTGTTAACTTTTTGAGGTGAGCATTTGTACCTTGAAAATCAGAAAAGGCTATACACTAGGTTTGACTTACTAGTTGTCTAGATGTCTAGCCTTCGAGGTTGATAATGCAGATTAAATTAAAAAGTACAGCATCAATACATTCCACCCCCCCCACCAAAGACCTGGTTGTTAAACATTTACCAGCACACCCCTGACCATTGTACCATGCTGCTTCCTTGAGGATCTCATTACCTTTCTAAGCAATCTATTCTGCTTGTAGACAGCTATCATTTTTTAGGAAGATTTTCCTTATGTCATTTCTTAAGTTACTTCTCTATAAATTCCAGTCATTGCTCATCATCAACTTGTTAATAACATCCTCTTGGTTTCTTTCGTATTTGTACGAGTAGATCCAAAGTGTCCCAAAAGTCTTAGTGCAGGCTTGGGTGTTTTGTCATTGTTGCTGTTGTTGTTTTGCATAGTTGTTGTTGTTGTTAGTCATTTCAGCCATGTCTAACTCTATGACCCCATCTGGGGTTTTCTTAGCAAAAGTACTGGAGCAGTTTGCCATTTCCTTCTCCAGCTCATTTTACAGATGAGGAAACTAAGGCAAACAGGTTTAAGTGACTTGCCCAGGGTCACACAGTTAGTCTCTGAGGCAGGATTTGAACTCAGGAAGGAAAGTCTTCCTTACTCCAGGCCCAGCACTCTATCCACCATGTCACCTAGATGTCCCCTATTTGCATAGTTGTAGTTATTTAATATTCTATAATATAAGTTTCTGGGTTTGAAGTTTTGGGGGTTTTCTTGGGGGGGGAGTTACTAGCTACAAGGGAGTGTTGAAGTCGTCTGTTCCAAGTAATTTATTTTGCAGAAGAGCCTAGAAAAGACCACTGTTTTGCCTAAGGTCACATAAGTAGTAAGCAGCAGATTGAGGATTTGAACCCAGGTCCTCTGACTCCAGTGCCACTGTTCTTTCTCTTGTCCCATGTTGCCTCCTCAGAGGAGACACAACCCCTTCCTTGCTCCCAGAATCCCCCTCAGCAGAGAGCCATCTGGGCTATTTGCAAATACTATCCAATGGAAAGCGTCCCTGCAGAGAGATTTACAAGTTTCACTTGCAGGGCAAACTGTAAGAGATGACATCATGTAAGAAACATGCAGAGATGCCTCTGAAGACATGGTGGCTGTGCTGAGTATGAAGGGAATAGCCAGAAGCAAGGAGAACAGAAAGGGGTGTGTGTGTGTGTGTGTGTGTGTGTGTGTGTGTGTGT